>NC_056738.1:59618555-59938555 GCF_019279795.1 Protopterus annectens
ATATATATATATATATATATATATATATATATATACAGTGATCAGGGGACATATATATATATATATATATATATATGCTAAGCATGAAATTGCTCTATCTTGGGGGAGTTATCTTTTCTTTAAGCTACAGCAATCATGGAGATGGAATATATAAGTAGTGACAATGTCAGTGTGCAGTAGGACTTGCTGCATTAAATGTGACTTCTGCAATTTGTAGTTATTTCTATGTAATCACACATTTTAGTTTTAGGACTTCCAGCTGAGAACCATTCTCAGCATGCACTGCCCATCAGTGACTATAAACAATTTTGCCTACCAAACCTACTCACTGCCCCATATACTCCACTGCAGCAAACTAGTTATGTACACTATGCACTTCTCCATCTCCTTGTCTCCCTGCACTGCACACGTAGTTGCATCTTACATTTATAGTAGTTTTGTTTAATCACCATTCCAAGCCTCCTTATGTCCCCCCTCACTCCTTGCACAGATTTGAGCGATGCACTGAATGTCATGCAACAAAAAAGATAAACTGTACCACCACAATGAAAAGGAAAATTATCACTATATTGCTGTTGAAACAGAAAGATTTATTCCAAGATCAACACAGATCAATTGTCTCAAACATGAACGTTCATATGGTCCCTGAAAACAACCTTTAGGTTTGAGGAATTTTATCTCTGTTGATCCTGGAATAAAAACTTCTATACTGATCAACAACATTCTGGTCATTTTATTTATTTGTTTAACATTTTTTATCGGGAAAATCCAACTTGGAACGAAGTCAATTTTCAGCGGAGGCCCACTCCAGAGACGTGTTTGTACTGTGGGAGGAAACCAGAGCACCCAGAGGAAACCCACAGGAATGCAGGGAGGACGTGCAGACTCTGCACAGAAGGCCCCCCAACAAAGAATAGAACCACAGAACCTCTTGCTGTGAGGTGACAACGCTACCGCTGCACCACTGCGCCATCCTGAATAATATACTCAATATGCTTTTCTTATGCATCATTTACCTGGTTATTATCTCCTTATGGTCTCTGTTGGTTGTCTGTGATGGTCAGACTCCACCGTGAATGGGTATTGCAGTTCTTTTTCATGAAATATTTCAGAATAGTACTATGCATCCTCAATGGAGTGAAATATTGCAGAATAGTGACTGTGAACTGAATTTCATGCTGTAATACAGTGCTGTCTTTCTCCGTCAAATTCAATATGTGAAGATGAGGCCTGCATATATTACTGGTCAGCATTCCCTCCCAGCAGAGAAGATCCGCTAAGCTGTTTAATATTCGTGCTACAGTCTGATGCAAAAAGTCAGCACTCGTGCTGCAAATGTGCCTAAATGCATTCCCTTTTCTTGTTTCAGTCCTAAATGCTATTTACACTTATAAGAATTTATCTTTCAATAAAGTACACCGTTTGTCTACTCTGTTAAGCACTTCCGTTTTGAAAATGTTTGCATAAAGTCAAACCTACGCCTGATTAAAAAAGTAAGAATCTAACTGTAGCTTTTCACATGACAGGTACTTTCACTATATAGAGTCAAGGTTGCTTCTTATATTTCATGACTCCTTTAAGAAATCAATTTGTTGATTAGACAAACTCAGGCTGGAACATGATAGGGCCTCTCAGTTATACACTACATTATTTTACTTGATGCGAATTCTAAGAAAAACAGTGTACCTGGGTTCTTTACCCACATCACATGAAAGATGAAACAAGAGGAAAGTACTTTAAGAACTTTGATATGAAGCCAATACACTCTTCATGTGCTTTGATAATTAAAATTTCTTTTCTTGCAGATTAATTTACTTCTCAGTGGGTTTTGTAGTTCTGAGCTTGATTCATTGACAAGTACTAAAGGCAGAAATTTCTGACATTGAAGAAGTAATCGGCTTGTCTTTTTACTTTCTGCAAGTTTCATCGCTGCTTCAGTTTCTGCCATCTTTTTAAGATTTTCACTGAAGCAACAAAGCAATGCCAGTTCCTGGTGTCATGTGCTGTTAACATTTTCAGCCCGATATCAATGCCCTAACAGCCACTGCTGCTGACTCAGTACAATTTGTATCCGCTGAGGCAGTAAATTAGGAGACTACAATGTAGACAAGGTACAGCAATACCTGGATACCGCATCACACCTGTAAGAAGTATAGCGCCACAGAAGTTTTAATTCATCAGCCTGCTGTAGTAATATTGTCCTCTGATGGCTATCTTAGCCACTGAATGTCTAGGTTTTCTTCTACTAATCCCCTTAACAGTAAAAGGGCCTGCAGCTAGGGAACTGTTTGTTCCATTTTATTAGACAACTAATTGTTAAGTTATTTAACACTGATGACATTTTTCAGCTCACTGATTCTCTGCTTAGGTCTGCTGTAAAGAATCTAGTTAGTCAAAAGTCAAACTCAATTCCTCCTTATCGCAGGTTCATGTTTCTTGTTTCCGCGTGCTTAAATTCCTGGACTTTTCTTGAAGATGAAACACCAAGATTTGTATGGCCGACTAAATTCATTTGGTCTTTATTTGCTGTTAAGTTTATGTGAGCTGGCATACACAGAACACATGCACTAACAAACTTCTGAACAAAAAAATGACAGATCCAAAATTAGGACAGCTAAGCTAAAGTTTCCATTCACATAGTTTTACAGGGGCTCAGGTTCAGCCATCTTTAGAGGCAAGCATCCAGAGCCATTTGCCTGCTGTATCAGGTTCAGACAGATAAAGATATGTCATCACTGATTTGAATGTTTCAGCCCTCCAGAGAGCCAAAAATGCTTTTGTGCTTTATGACGCCAACTCACTCAAACGAGTACAGAAATCTGTTTTGGTGCCCATGTTCATGGTGTCCTCTGTCACCTGTCAGATTGTTTTAACAATGAGGAACCTTTTGCAATGGTGGTTTACACATTCCAATTGGTAAACACATAACAGGTATGTGTTATACAGTAAAAATAAACTGGTCTGACTCCAAAACTGAAACATGCACATCAGGCCCATATACATAATAACTGCATACAAGGACAACAAATCTGCTCTGCTCCCTGTAGCTGCTGCTTTCCTTGGTGGACAGGAGCAGGACATCCTCACTACACATTGCAGGTGTTCTGCCACTGCAGCTGCAGTAAAGCTGCAGCAATGGAAGTGTGCATTGTATAATGCTTTACTCTATACTACTGTCAGATATGTATTAAACAGGAAGGCCAGCACATTTTACTGAACTTGCTAACCACCCCACCCCCTGAGTTTACACACATGGAGACTGTACAAGTAAAACTTACATGCATTATAATTGCAGAATTTCAATGTAAAAATATACATACTTTTATTTAATATAATTCAAATTACAGAAAAAGACAAAGACTCACACACACATTTATTTTATATATATATATATATATATATATATATATTATACACATACACACACACACTCAATATATATATACCTATACGTGTGTGTTTAGTAAATGGAACATGGTGATTACGTTCTGGTATCCAGAAAAAGGGAGATCAGTTAAGTGTTTCTATAGCAGGACACCTAATCTTAACAAATGTTAAGTACCCCTTGCTAAAGTTGTTAAGATGAGAAATCGCACTAGGCAGTTAAAGCTACTAGTACCAGCCAGAGATGTCAGTGTCAGAATGAAAAATAGATTTGCCTCTGCCTGCTGTCTGTGCTGGTAATGTATCTCTCACTTTTTCTAACAAAACAGAAACTCTTACACTGTCTTTCAGACACTGCTCAATAAGTGCTTTATGGCTTCGAAAGCTGGCAACACACCTTTTTTTCTTGTAACTAGTAGTACATGGAGGAGATAACAGAATGTTATGTTCAGCAACCCACTCATAATCCTCTCTTATGCTTATTTATTTATTTTTCATATTCTACCCTGACCATCCATCCTGTATCACTGCCCAACTAACACTTTATTTTGACCACCCTGGTTATAGCTGTTGATTCCCATAACCATAAAGTCTCCCTTCAGCATATCTTATTGGGCAGTTTTCTCTGTCCAAAGTGGATCCCACATCCCATTAAGTTACCTGTGGTAAATGCTGAGAGTTGGGTGCAGGTGTCTGTGAGGTTGTGTCTTTCACTTTCTTGAATGACACTGCCTCAACCATGTCTGATCCCCTTCACTATACATTGCTCTCCAACCCCCCTTCAAAGCTCCAGCTCATCACTCCACTTTCAATCCAGACCTCTCTTTCAGTGCCCAAGCTGCTAATCAAGTCCAGGATGCCTGGACTGTGGTCATGGCCTTATTCTCTGTATCATGGAGCTGGCCATGTGGGATGAGAGTTCAGTAGTAGTAGGCTATGATAACTTGATAATAATTTGTTCATAGATTAGTACTAGGCTAAATGCCCTTGTGGTTCATTTTAAACCTAACCAATTATCCCATGTGAGAATCAAACCCTGCACCTTGTGTTTGTAAGGTAAAACATTAACTATTATGCCAGTGTCCCAACCCTATCAACCTGCAAAGCTCAACTTTATTGTCATATCCTTTCTTTATGTACTAATCTTTTTGCTGCGGAGGACAGTACAGCTATACAGGATGCAGCTATATCTGCTTCCTGAACAGTGATAGACCTCCTACCCACTCTTAGTTACTTCTGGGTGTTAGTCCTAAAGCAGCACTCCCCTTCTAAAGAAGGTAAAACAGGTTGCTTTACTACTCATTTCTCCTTCTTCCGTTCTTGTTATCCAACAACCACACCACTAACTAAATACAGATCATCTAGGATACAATCAGGGTTTCAGCTCTCTTTGCCACAAAGCTGGATTATTTGAAGTGGCATGTGTCGTCAGGAATCTGTGTTAGAACACCAAATTGCCAAACATTGACATGTATATAACACTGATCCTGTATACATGAAATGGGACAATATCAAAGTGCCACAACATCGAAAATGAAAACATTGCTCAGTGCAAATAGGTGATTGTGCAAGATTGCAATACAGTTGGTATTGGCGTTTACCCATTCTCAGGTCTAGGTTCAGTCTTGGGGAGTCGGTATATATATATATATATATATATATATATATATATATATATATGGGTCTACCTGAAAACACCGAACGCTGACAATGCCGACAACGAAATCCCGACACTGAGAACACCGACATGTTAAGGTAAGTGTGTGATAGTGACGGATGTTAGGGTCAGGGTGCGGGTAAGTGTGCGATAGTGACAGACTTTAAGGTTAGGGGCGGGTTAAGTGAGTTAGGGTTAGGGTGTGGGTAAGGTAAGTGTGCAATAGTGACAGACTTTAGGGTTAGAGGCAGGTTAAGTGAGTTAGAGTTAGGGTTAGGGCGCGGGTTAGGTGAGTGTGCGATTGTGACGGACCTTAGGGTTAGGGTTTGGGTTAAGGTTAGTGCATAGATAGTTGTGTATGTAAGGTTTAGTGTAGGTTTGTAAGGTTTTTGGTTTGCTTGTGTTGTGTGTGTTTTACGGAAAAGATATTTGTTTTGTTTTGTTGATTGTCAGGATTGTGGTTTGTCGGGTATTTTGAACTTTCGGTTTTGTGGTGTCGGATATCTCATTGTCGGTGTTTTTGCGTGTCGGTGTTTTCAGGTAGACCCATACATATATATATATATATATATATATATGTGCATGTGTGTGCATAGGGTGTCCTCCCACATCCCAAATAGTAGGTGGAATGGACACTAAATTGGCCCTAAGTGTGAGTGTGTGTGCCTTCTGTGAAAGGTCAGGCACCGGGTTGGCAACTCAACACCATAAAACGTCACTGCCAATCATTCTGAGGGCCGTTGTTCCACTGTGATGACCCCTAACCGGGAAAAGCCGAATACGTGTGTGTGTATCTATATACACATAGGTGCGATCTTGGCGATGGTATATATATGTGTGTATGTATAATTAGCAGGGAGTGTAGGTGGTACAGATCCCCACAAGGGAGGCACAGGAAATATGTGTTGTTGAGGTTTTTATTTGCAGTGTTGTGGCACATTGATATTGTGCCATTTCACTCATATGGGATTGATGTTATAAATGTCACAGGACAAGGGTAGAATGTTTTAGCAAATTCAGCCTTCTAACATATATCCAAAATGTCGATGTTTTAGCAAATCAACTCTCTAACATACACCTGTGTCTTCAAGTAGGCATCACTGGGGTTAGAGTGGAAAATATTACACAGATATTCTGAATGGAAACTGACTCCACGTGCATGCATCAAGGTCAATCACTAACTCAGGATATAATGTTACTGCAGTGCTTTCAACACTTATTTACACATTTGTTCATTTATTAACATAATACACGCAAACAGAATCATGAAGTATTTGTCTACAATATTATCATTTAGTACGAATAAATATTGTCATTTGTTTGGATATGCAATATTTAAGTTTATCTTAAATAACAAAAATGTTTGAAAAAAATTGCCATTCACTATGTGCAAAAGAGAAAAGTAAAACTCTACAGTGAGTGCAATGTGAAATGCATAAAACTAAAGTGGGGACTGCGAGTACAGAATTAAGTATGTATGGCAGACCAAAACTAAAGTGAGGACTGCGAGTGTAGAATTAAGTATGTATGGCAGACGGAAGAAACTTGGCAAGTCTAGGATGAATAAAGTAAGAAGTGAAGAGAAGGCTGCATGACAAACTTAACATACCAAAGATGAGAGTAAAAGGAAAAAGTTAACATGGGGACAGGTATATGAGTTAGGCTTCCTGTCACAAGACATGGGTAGAAAAAGGACATGTAAGAAAGAAAAGTTAGTAAAGGTTTTTCTCTCCACTAGAGTGCAGGAAATAAGGGCAAAGAAGTAGGAGGAAAGGGCAGGGGGCAGATATGGACAGTTTTTTTACTTTGTAAATGTAAATTCTCAAGACCATATTGTCCTCACTGATCTTCCCCTAATTGTACCATCCTCATTTGCTACCCCTCACTAGCCAAATCTGACCATCTCAATTTGGTCTTCCCCCTGAAAATCTGCTTTGCATCTTCTAATAACTCCTCTGCATTCAGTAATTACTCCAAAACATTTATTTACTATTTACTTATCTTATTGATAATCACAAATGATATAGCTCCCCAGCAAACTTTTACCTGAGGCTGCCGCCAAATTCTTTGAATTTCACTCCCTTTTTGACAGATACATTAATGTATTTGTACCAGTCTGGCATAATGGAAAATATTAAACTAAAGCCATGTGAAGGAAGTAACCACATCAGCAAACTGTATAATAAAAGGAAAATGTTCCTGGCTAACTCCAAAAGAAGTCCACTTTATCATTATTATAAGGATTTAAAACTGGTGAGCAAATACCTTAAACTTAGCATTAGTAAATGTAAGGCAAGCTATAAACATTTTGTTGCAAGTAATTCAAAAGAAAACCATAAGGCCTCCTTTGGCTATATGAGGGGAAGAGCTAGACAGTGACACCATTCAGTATTTATCAGAAATGCATACCATAGTTAGTTGGTGGACTGGCTTTCTACAATCTTGGCTATGAAATATTTAAAAGATGATGACTCAGGATTTTCAGCAATTAAGCTCTAAAGTTATCAGTCAGGCACTCCTTATAGGCACTGGAAACATACCTATTAACTGTCTAGATTTTGCAGAACGTCCAGATTTTTGCCTCATATTTTTGGTCTGTTCCTCATAAAATGTGTATGTTTTTTTTTTTGTCAATTACTAAATAATGACATGCATTTGAGTTTCAGACTTCATATCCTCCAGAAAAAGTATGTTAACACAAACCCTGTTATTCTATCAACTTTCTAAGTTTTTAAGCAATATTTAAAATCTGTCCCTATGTTTGGGTCTTTGCTCCCCTGTTATTTTAGGCTTTGCCCGGATTTCTTGTGCTAAGATGTTGAGAGGTATGCTGGGATGGATTTCTACACAGATAAAGAAATCTCCGAAAATGGTCACTCACTTGTAACAAAGCTAAAGGGGGACTAACAGGATTATGAACCACACAGGTTTGGACTCTTAATGAGTAGTTTTTTGAATTACGGGGCAGTTTATTAGCCAATGTGTTCATTAGTTATAATGAAGTTATTTAAATACTAGTGTGTTTAGCAGGAAATTCTGCAGGGTGAGGTAGTGATGCTAGCTATGCTCTACAAGAATGGTAAGATGGCAAATGATAGCTTTCACTACTTTTCTTGTCAGAGGAGCAAACATCAGTCATAGGAGGGCATTCTTCAAGTTAAATATTAGGATATTGTTGCACAAGATTCTTGTGTTAGGAGTCTGAAGTATCTATAGCTTACCTGTAACAGGGAAAGAATGCTATGGATCATCTCTTCTGTATATATCTGACAGACATGTGGAACTCTAATCAAATATCAAGCTACTGAGCCATTACATGGCATACAGAGATAAACCTCCGATGACATTTCAGGCAACCTGAGTTTGAATAATGATTTGGGTGCCTGTAGCAGCTGGCAGGGGAGGATGGGAATGAGCAGCTGCTTTCTGTTCACCCATCCTGGGAAGAGGGAAGTAGCTCTTGCTTGCCACATGTTTGATACCTAGCAGGAGCACAAGGCACCTACCTCATGGAGCCCAAGTCTACTGAGCACACCTCATCACTAAGGGCTTTTCATCCAGAAAAAAGGAGGTCATTGTTCATCTCTCATCCCTCATTAGACCCATTATAGAATACAACACCCCATTTGGTATGTACCTCTCAAGACATCTGCAACAACTGGAAAGGCCGCAGAAATACCTCACTAAAAGAATCACAGGCCTAAAGCAGATGCCCTATGCTGACCGTCTAAAAAAAACTCCACCTATACTCTGTCACATATCGTCTACTCGGAGGCGATCTCTGCTTAACATACAAGGCCATGTCAAACCCAGAGCTGTTGGACATGCTACACTTAAAGAAATCTCAAACCCTCAGAGTCACACGCTCCAGGGATCTAAACCTTGTCATCACAATGAACAAAACATGCTTGAGGGATAGGTTCCTGACCCAGAGACTCCCCAGACTCTGGAATAGACTGCCCATACATGTCAAGCAGAGAGCCTCTTTGGCCCTCTTCAAAAGGAACCTTGATGATTGGATGGGAGATAGGAAATTCACCCCAGAGATCACATCAGTCGCCCTGCTAGACAGGGGTCTAGGGAAGTAAATACTATGTGAAGAAATAGCCAGGGAATTGTTATGGCTAAGCTTGTATAGGCTCTAGGGCCGATAGCCTAGTACCAACCTATGAACTTCCATGTGCAATCACAGTGTGAGCCAAAGAGAACCTCCTACAGGGCAGGTACAGCACAGTTTGGAAGAGCCACTGTGGGGAGGGTGCTCTGACAGAGGAGAGAGTAGGCCACCATGCAGGATCAGCAAGACTGATCGCTCCATACCACTCAACTCCTGCCACCAGTGACTGAGCTCATGGGTGTTTCCTGTACATGAATGAGTAGGCCAAGGGTTCCTACTTGCTTAGAAGTCAATGACCCCTACAACCACAGATCGAATGAGCTGAATGGATTCAGGTAGAGGAGCCACCAGACTGGGTCCTTTAAGGGTACAAAAACAAAAAAAATACTTCAGTGAGGAAGCAAAAGAGATCGGTTTGCCACTAAGGTCAATAATATTCATACTACTGAGCTGGTTGAACCCTTAGTTGGTCTAAAAAGTAGTACTTGCTTCTTTAATAGTATTAGCAGTAAGTTGTCTTCAAGTAAGCCAATCCCCAAACTAACCAGATCTCATGTTAAGTCTGGAGTATTTCATTGATTTAATAAAGAGTTTTTGTAAATGTCTGCTTGAGTCACAGTAATTTAATTAATATTATTTAAAAAGAAGGGAAAAAAAAATCTCCATATTATTTGCAGAAAAATCAAAAAGAAATGGGCCTAGCACAGAGCTCTCTGGAATTCCAGGAAAAAGTGTCTAAAAATTGCAAAATGGGGCCTTCAAAAAGCTAGTAAATTGCAAAGTGGGGGCTTCAAAAAGTCGACTACAGATAGTGGCTAGAAGAAGTAAGTGATCAGTTGTATCAATATTTTTTTTTCAACCCTACACTGAGGGACCTTGTCTTCAGTTCCTTGGGCATAGTTATAAAGATGAGTGTCAACAGTGCATATGGGTGAAAATCTGAGTATTTGCAGAACTCAGAAATTTGAATATGAAGACTATTTCTGCATTTTCTATGATGATGGGAAGATGCTAGTTGTAAAAGAAATGACAAAGACAAAAGCTAGGGTTTGGCAATACCCTGCAAGACTATGTTTAACAAGTGCAGTTCATTTGACTATCATCATGGCATGTTTTGCCAGGGAGTTTATAGAGGAAGTTTGCAATGGCTTCCTTCTGAAATAGTTTTAAAACAAATTGTTGGGCCTACGAGATATGTTTAGTTATAATCAGAGAAATATTAGGGGATGTGTGGACTGTATAGAGTACTCATGTGCAGAAAACATCTTTCAAGTTTTAATGGATGGCTTTTTTAATCCATGACTGCTTATGGCAGGAAGAGAATGTTTTTTAAACTGGTTGTCTTTGGACCTGTATGTCTTGGGATGGTCTGTACTGGATTTAGAACAGATTGTTTTATTCAACAGAAGGATAATTTGCCATCTTTAACTGCAGTTTTGGCTATCACAGATTTATGAATGAGGAATAGATCATAGAGCATGGAGTGTGTAGGTCTCGAAATCTGGTTGACTTTCAAAGTTTTCACTTCCTATCTCTTATTTATTTATTTATCATTTGTTGACCGGGAAAGTCCGACTAGGTTCCACAGAGCCTGTTTTCAGCGGAGGCCTGTGGAGAAATGCTCCAGATGCATGTCTTTGGAATGTGGGAGGAAACCGGAGTACCCGGAGGAAACCCATGCGAACACAGGGAGAACATGCAAACTCCATACAGAAGGCACCCCAGCTGAGAATCGAACTGGAGAACCTCTTGCTGTGAGGTGACAATGTTAACCACTGCACCACTGTGCCACCTTGTTCTTAAGTGTGTTTCAAAGGTTCTGTAAAGGCATAGATTTCTGGTCTAAGATACTTGAAGTAGTGCTAGGGAAGATGTTATGAATCATCAGTTAGGAACTTGTAAATATTTGTACAGCATTATCAACATCAGGAGAGATAAAAGTTCTGTTCCAGTCAATGAGCAAGAGTGTAAGGGGAAGAGGTAATTCTTTAAATTGTGGGATGCGATAACAAGTCATAACCATGCAAATTGTTTTAAGTGCACTGAAGGACAGAGATAAAATGTCTGAGCAGTGGTCACTACAGATATTAGACTATACTGAGACATGGTGACATTTTATGTGTATGTTGGTGAGGAGAATCCTTGCCATTTAAAGAATTGGATTCCAATGGTATGGTAACCAAATGAGGTTGTGAAGGTGTCTGCAATGTTTTCATTTTTCAGTGGGCATATCCAATGTAAGTTGCAATCACCAATGAGGTTTCAGTCAGATTTGGTTGCCCAGTGAACAATAGCTGGAGGCTTTCAGAAGGTGTGGAATACAAGTAGGATACATAAATAGTTTTGTCATCCCACCGAGATGGAAAATCATTACTAGCCATCAGGGTGTGATATCGGCTTATAAGATGCTACTGTTGGCAAGTGCAGCTGAGATTTTTTTAATTTTTTTTTTTAACTAGCAGAAGGGAACTTATATTGTTTCTGACCTCAGGCTGATTATTTCTAATTGTACAATGACTGTCCATTAACATTCAAAAATGACTACATTTACTGGACAGCCCAACCAGCGTGCCTGTTGTAAATCAAGCATATACCAATAGAAAAAAAGTCTGGTTACTAAAGTATCATTGCACAGCCAGACTTTTTTTTCTATTGGTATATGGTAGACAGGCATTAGTCTGAAGGAAAGAAAATCTGAAACTGAGAACAGTGTCATTACTGAGTGACTTCGTTCCTCATAAAATTTGTGGTTTAAGGACAAATCACTGAGGAGCAAAGCAACTAAATAATGACATGCATTTCAGTTTCAGACTTTCTTGCCTTCAGACAATGCACAATTATTCTTGCAGCTTTCTAAGTTTATAAGAGCAACAGTAGGTCGAAAGGTACATACGAGCACAGAGAAAATGTAAGGAAAATCAGGTGCATTCTGCAAAACTAAAGAAACATATCTGACTTTCCTTACATACCTCTAAACTATCTGGTTAATTTTTTTTTCTTTTTCAAAAAAAAAAAAAAAAAAAAAAAAAAGCAACAGAGATCTTCCTTTCTCCATTGCTTGCTTTCCAAAGCACTGATGTACTGTATAAGTGTGGGAATGCAAGTCCCATACATATGCACAGTACATCATCAAAGGGCAGAATCCAGAAGCAACAGAGAAGACCACAGTGCCATTATACAAAGAAATTAATTAAAAAAAGTAAGTAATTTCTTTCTTAAATAATGTCATTGTATAATAACAATAACCCTTTGCTGGGTGTGGATAATTCTGGATTTACCAAAGGTTGGATTTGTTTGGTCACTTCGGTAAACCACTCCAACCGTGGGTAAATCCAGCATTACCCACACCCAGCCATGGGTTATTGTTATAATATAAGAGGAAACACAGAATGGTTAGGTTTAAGCCAGGATTCAGAAATGGAAAATATAGCCACTTTTAAGTGATAGCAAGGAATTAAGAAGCTCAGTTTTATTTCTAACGCTACCATGGTTAAAGATGTACAGTTTTGGAGTGCTTGTGTAAGCTATGTCTGGACAGGACTGAGGTTTGAGAAATACTGAGGAGAGGCAATGTTTTATAATGATGAAGCTAAGCAGAGCAGAGACTGGTCCTATGGTAGCTGTCTAACTCTAAGTGATGCCAAATCAAGATAGTTTCCAAGCTGAAACTGAAGAGTAACTTTTGTAGGATGGCCTATGGGATAATGCATTTCAAAGGACTGTGAAAAAATGCATTGTTCACAACACTTTGTGTGTGGTTATGGGAAAGGAAGGAAGAAGGTCATGGTAAGAAGAATATTGCTGGCTTGAGGTAGTGGATTAGAATAAGTGAAGGGAAGAAATGGGCATAAGAAGATTTTTTTAAAACCGTTATTTCTTCCACACTGCGGACATCAGATGATCACACTTTATCTCCTCAATCACCACATCTACCTACCACTCCTGTCTCAAAAACAGCTCCATTTAGAGCAAGGGCTGGTGAGAAGATCGAGGCATCTAAGGACAGCATCACACTCTTGCCAAGGGAGCACGTATTATTTTCCCACTCCTGTGCACATCCAGTAACATCCTGAGGGTTGGACATTCAATGAACACTGGCAATGGACTGCCCCTCACTTCCTCACTTCCACAATGGACTGACATCAGCAGGACACCCTACCCATCCTCAGTTAACACTTCATGGGAAACTGAACTACACTGTTTGACCTGAATGCACACCCCTTTCTCCTACCCCCCCTTCACCCTCAGAAGGGTACTCCCATCCTTCCTTGCCAGCTCCTAAGATGCCCAAGACACTAATCAAATTTGTGGTGCCTGGACCATAGACAGAGCTTTATCCCTCTAAACCATTGTGCTGGCAACAGGGTAAGGAGACAGCTGAAGATTAGATGAAAGTTATATTATCTGAATGGTTGTTGAATGGCCTAGTTAGAGGGTTCAGAGAGTACACATTTGATGTGGCTAGGTACCATCTGGAAACAGTCCAGGCCTGAGTGATGAGGTGTTTGGGGAGGGATGGCTTCACTTCTGCCATTTCTCACTGAGAGTGAACAATAACTTTATTAGGACCTGAAACTTACTAAATAAGTCTCCAGAAGTTTTAGGGACAGTCTAGAATGCAGGCTAGAGAATAGAAATTATTACCTGTTTTACTCATACCCAATACAACTCACACACTTGCAAACTGGTGTAAGATGATGTAGGTGTCTGTGCTGAAAGAAATTCTTGTACAAAAGGGTGCCGAGGCATAATCTCATGTTGTTAAAAGAGAAAAGACCCTAGTGACTATGATGCTGCACAACTAAATTACAAAGCAAGCAGTGGCAAAGAAACATCTGTCATGTATATTAGTCTAGGCAACCAGCTTGTGGCATGCATTATTATATACAACATACACACATCCCTCCATCAACAACTCATTTTGTCCCATTTTTGCACATGATCGGGGTGTCACTTTAACAATGACAATCATTTAGAGCAAAGGTTTACACCACCAGGTGCCTAGCACTGCTGCAGTTGTCCCTCCATACCGCACACTCACACCTATAGCCAATTTAGTGTGTAAAATCCACCTATTGCATGTCTTTGGAATGTGGGAGGAAAGTGGAGCATCCGGAAGGAACCACATGAACAAGGAAGGAAATGCAGATGTCACACAGAAGGCACACCAGCCAAGAATCAAACCTGGGAATCTCTTGTTGTGAGGTGAGAATGCTATCCTCTGCACTTCTGTGCCATCCCAACACATACCAACAGAAAACTCATCTGATTAAATCATTGGGCACTTATGCATTAAGACAACTTCAAGGCCACATGTTTAGGCTACAAAGTTGGTCGGCAATGAGCATCAGATTTGCAAAGAGAGAAGTGACCCCATTAATGCAAGTCTGACTGCTACCTAGTTGTTTACCACAGAGCCAATAGAACTCAAATGCAGATAGCTGCAAACAGTGGAATTCACCAGGGTCTGATGTATAATGACATAGCTTTTCCTGCAGTCTATGCAGTTCCCTATTGAAATGTTAGAACTCCTAACATCGAATGCCAATACACCAAGAAAAAGATAAAAAATCTTGAACATCGCTCTTTTCCTTTAAACTTGTTTTTTGCAGGGGAGTAAGCCACCCTCTGCCCCCTGATGTGGGGAACAAGTCTCCCACTACCCCAAACTTACATATACCAATTCCGATATCACCATAACTTGGAGGAAAGAGGGCATCCACGACTTGGTATATGCAAGTCCATTTTTTCAACCATTCAGCGTCTGTAATTCAGGACTCACTCATGTGGATCCTGATATTTCAAATGGTTGCCACCTATACTCTTCCCTGTGGGGAGAGACAAAGACATGGTGAGAAACCTGAATCAGATCCAAAGACTTACAATAGAAAATAAACAAAATTATTTAAACTGCACACACATCCTAGCTGGGTCATACTACTGATTTAAAGGGAGGAGGACTACTGCTAGTTTCTAGAATTGTATCTCTTGTGCAGGGGAGCCGAGAAATTATTTCTGAGATAAACAGCTACTATGTACAGGTTATGTGACCCTTTCCTTGCTTGGGATGAGGGGAGCAAGAGAACCGAAGGTTCACTAAAATAATGTAGTATTGCAGATATAGGGGTCTATATTATATAGTCGAAGTTTCAAAACTTCGAACCTCACATGAGTGAACTCATATGAGCGAAGTTCGAAACATCTACTATATAATAAAATAAAAAAAAAAAAACTTACCTTACCGCTCTGAGCACAGGGGGGCAAGCCCCCCTGCACCCCACACCCCCCTACTTAAATATACCAACTCCGAGAATGCACTTCAGTGCAGAAAGGGAAAATTTCCCATTCTGCACGTGAAAAGCCATTGGCTTTCACCTTCGACCTTTCCGACGTTCAATCATATGATGTCAACCATCTAAGATTCGAACAACGGAATGGTCACTCATCTAATATAGACCCCAGATATAGCTATGATGGAAGCACAGCACTCCATTAGGTTACAGTTTAGTTTTCCACTGCATAAAATAATTGGCTTAAGAGCATATATCTTCTCACTTTTGTGCTCTGCCATATTATTTACTTATTGACGTTTCATTAACGGGAAGGTCCGACTGGGTAGAAGCCGATTTTCAGTGGAGACCTGGGGGAAAAGCTCCAAATTATTGCAAGACATTTTAAGAACAACATTTATAGAATCTTCAAAAATAAAACAAAAACATCTGCAGTTTAAATAATTATAACACATTAGACATAATATAAAATCATTCTTTAAGAATCGATAAAAGGTATATGACAATCATTTTTGCTTTTTTCCCACTTTTCTGAGAGTTAAAAAAGTTCAGTTACAGGCTTGCTGTTCCTGAACTGTTTGAAAGTTTCTGTGAGGCCATTTTTGCTTGGGCTGAAGGAAGGTCTCTGTGTTTATCAGTGGGAGTGACTAACATTGAGCAGCTTCCCTGCCCCCCGGAGAGGTGGTTACTGACTTGAAACTGTAGTTTTATTGGCCACTAGGGGTCATTTCCATAACTCCTTCATCTTCCTCTCTTAAAACCTAGTTGCCTCGTGGTTTGAGCGTCTTTTCAGGCTTGTTGGCTGTTGGTGAAGCACCCCCCAAGAGGAAAAACGGTGAGAGAAGAAGGAGCCACTTTTGAGATTTTAAGTATTTTTCTCTGTTTATTTGCTAAGTTTTTCTGCATAGCTGCCTAGCTTGAGCATTTTCTGGCTTGTTAAACTTGATTTCTGTATTAGTAGCTGTATTTAGAGCACAACCAAAAGCTGTTTGCTGAATTTCCTGTTTGCACTTAATTTTAAATCGTTTTTTCTTAAAACTTGCATATTTTCTGTCCTTGACCTAGCACTCTTGTGTGGGGTCATTTACTGCACTGTTATAACTTGATATTACTTGTGAACCTCTGCTATCTCTGTAAAAACAAAACAAAAAAAAAATCTTGCTTTTTTCCCACTTTTCTGAGAGTTAAAAAAGTTCAGTTACAGGCTTGCTGTTCCTGAACTGTTTGAAAGTTTCTGTGAGGCCATTTTGCTTGGGCTGAAGGAAGGTCTCTGTGTTTATCAGTGGGAGTGACTAACATTGAGCAGCTTCCTGCCCCGGAGAGGTGGTTACTGACTTGAAACTGTAGTTTTATTGGCCACTAGGGGTCATTTCCATAACTCCTTCATTTGTCCTCGGAGGAGTGGTTTAGGGCAGTGACTTGTGGTTTGTTGGCCAATTTGGGTCATTTCCTGTCTTATCCGGCCCCCTGCTATAAAGCACGCTTTAGCGCGATTTAGCCCGATTTAGCGCGGAGTTGCTACTGTTGCACACTAGGGCAGCGCCGGTTAAGCAGGTTTTGCACACTAGGGCAGCGCCGGTTAAGCAGGTTTAAACTATTCGGGCTACCTAAAGTCCACTCTTCAAATTTTCCCTTAAAACTACCTTCCTCGAACTATACTACTGATCTAATCAGCGTATCCTATAATTAAAAAGATCATCTCTACTTGACTCCAAGTAGACTATTCTCTATCTGTTAAACGTAGCACTTGCTCCTACAGTACTTATTACCTTGATACGGCACTCTTGTCATAGATAGTACCCCAAAAAGGCAACCCCCCATTTCTCGGTCACCCACGCCCCCCGGAATCTTTTTAAAGTTTTTTGTCTATTCCTTCTAGCATGTCGAGGGATCAGTTGCTAGTGTCCTCTCCTGCTCAGCTGGTGAACCTGGGAATATTGAGGCAATGTTACAATTGCCTCATGTACACAGACAACCCTCTCCTCCTCCCACAAAACACAAATACATGCGAGAGATGCAACTACACGGCCAAACTGGAGGCTGAGCTCTCTCAACATAGGACTGGCAAGACCAGTCAGGAGGAGAAGGTTACCACACACACTATAGACCCAGTCTCACATATTACCATTACAACCTCAAATCATACACATAAACACACAAAGACATACTCGAGGCTCTGATCAAAAATCTACCAAAACAGCAGAGGCCACCAAAGCAGACACCCAAACAACCACCACCTCAGAACACAACACCTGCAACACATAGACCTCACAGTCAGAGTGTCAAACAGTCACAGCCCTTAAGGCCAAACACAATGCCAGACACACTAGTCATTGGTGACTCCATAGTCAGACACACTGACGCCCCGCTCACCAGACTGAGTAAGGAGAAGGTCACAGTAAGCTGCCTGTCGGGCGCTAGAATCCGCCACATAACGCAAGCACTCAGGTCTCTCAACAGCAGGTACAAATATGATTCAGTCATTGTCCACGCTGGTGTAAACGACCTGAGACGCACCTCCTTGGACTACATGAAAAGAGACATTGAGGAGCTCTCTGATTATGTAGCCCAGACAGGTATGACCCTGACCTTGAGCAGTATCCTACCTTCACCAAGAATGATGCCACAATACAGAGATAAGAT
This sequence comes from Protopterus annectens, assembly GCF_019279795.1. Lineage (NCBI taxonomy): Eukaryota > Metazoa > Chordata > Ceratodontiformes > Protopteridae > Protopterus > Protopterus annectens. The sequence continues at coordinate 59,636,647 of NC_056738.1, forward strand.
GATCAGCTTTAACAATTGGCTTAAACACTGGTGTCATTCAAAGGGGATCCAGTGTCTGTCTGCCTGGGATGACATGCTGGACAAGCCACGCTGCTTCAAGGGACGGCTTGCACCTGTCACCCTGGGATTCCGGATATTGGCAAAGGCTCTTGCCACCCCATAGTGCCTTTTTAGGCAAGGCTCAAATTCTAAACATACCACCCTAGAACACAAAAAGGAAAAAACTAAGGGTAATGCTGCTCAATGCCAGAAGTCTAAATCTCAAAATGCACGCACTCGAGGCCCTTCTCAGTATGGAGAACATCGATGTCTGTGCTGTGACAGAAACCTGGTTCAAGGCTCCTGAGAGCACCCCGCACTATCAGGTTTTACCTCATATCATGCGTTCCGCCCCAAAATCTGGACAATACCAAGAAAGGAGGGGGTATCCATATTCATCAAGGACACCCACACCTCAAGACTGGTGGCAACGCACGATGCATCGGAGACCATCCAGGTGCAATTAACCATAGGCAAGACTGCTCTGCAAATTGTAGCATGTTACAGGCCACCCTCACAAACTCAGGAACCTCACATGGCCTTCCTGAAAACACTAGAGGGGATAAATGTATCACCAAACACCATCATACTAGGTGACTTCAATTACCCTAATATAGACTGGGAACACTACTCAAGCCCAAACACCCTAGCCCAAAAGTTCCTGGAATTCATAAACTCAAATGCCATGGAACAACTAGTCACCATCCCCACAAGAGGAGATAACATACTTGATCTCATCATCACGAACATGGGAGCACAATGTTCAACACCGAGGTGTACCCTCACTGGTGAGATCAGACCACAAACTAATCTCGCTGGAGGTCCTCATCCCACCCCCACCTGAAATAAAAAGACCACAGTAAAGAACTTCTCAAAAGCCGACTTCACACTTCTAAAGACTAGTGTGGTCTCCTTTAAGGCCCCGAGCCGGGGAAAACAGTACTCAAGCCGCTGAATCACTTACAAATGCCTTCTACCAGCACCTGCAGGACTGCATGGATAAGGCAATCCCAAGCAAAACAAAGACTCTTTGTACCAAAGGCAAGCATCCAGTCTGGTGGACCCCAGCCATAAACAAACTCTACAACAAAAGGAGGAAGCTACTACAAGATAGAGCAAAATCCTTAAAAGGTAAGACACCCTTGATCACTATAAGTAAAAACTAAGAGCTCTCATAAAATCATCCAAAGCAAATTTCGAGAGAAAAATAGCTAAAGACTCAAAAGACAATCATAAGGCCTTCTTTAGCTATGTTAGAAACCTGGGAGGAAACTCCCAGATATGCTCAGAGCTAGTTCAAAATGATGTGAAGATTACTGATCCTACAGACATTGCCAACATACTGGCTGACAGGTTCAGTGCAAACTTCTCCCCTCCCCAAAAGGAGAGATATCTATACCAAACGATTGCAGCCCCCAAACATCTCCAGCCCAAGTGAGAACTGCTCTCTCCAAAGCAAAAACACAGCATCCATGGGACCTGATGGTGTCCCCGGCTGTGTGCTCCATGAACTCAATGAGGAATTAAACCCACAGCTAGGACAGCTGTTTAATCAAAGTCTTACCTCTGGATACGCACTCCAGGAGTGGCGACTGCAACTGTGGTACCACTTCACAAAGGCGGTGCCTCCACCGACCCTGGAAATTACCGCCCATTAGCTTGACAAGCCTTATCTGCAAAGCCATGGAGAGGATCATAATGGACCTCATAAATAAAGACATAGGGAATTTGCAGACTTTGGATCCAACCCAGTTTGGCTTTGTCAAAGGCAGATCATGCCTTTTAAACTTGGTTGACTTTTTCAAACAGTCACCAAAGCCATTGATGAGGGAAAGGCAGTCCATACAGCCTACCTTGATCTGGCTAAGGCCTTCGATACAATACCCCATTCGGGTATCATTGAAAAACTCATCAGCTTAAATGTCAACCCATACATCACAAGATGGGTTGCAAACTGGCTGAGTGACAGAACCCACAGGGTCAGAGCTGCTGGCGCCATGTCAGACTCAAAGCCTGTCACAAGTGGTGTCCCACAGGGCTCAGTCCTGGGCCCACTCTTGTTTGGCATCTACTTTTCCAAGTACAAGCAAACACAGGAGGGTTATGGCTGACAAAGTTTGCAGATGACTGCAAACTGGGCCATAGTAGAAAACACATCTGACACAGATATCCTTCAGAAGGGTCTCACAGAAACGGATAACTGGTGCCAGAGCCACGGCCTAAAGTTAAATGCCAAAAATGCATAGTCATACCCTTCGGGAAAAACAAGGTTACCCCTAGCTACCAAATAGGTGGCAATCCACTGAGCACAGAAGAAGTTATCAGGGACCTGGGGACCCAGGTTGATAGTAGTCTGTCATTCGACACCCATGTAGCTAAAGTAGTTAGGAAGACCTTCTACATTGCCCACCTTATCATGAAGGGATTCTCATCTAGATCAAGGGAGGTCATAGTCTCCCTTTACTCATCACTCATCAGACCAATGATTGAGTACAATGCCCCATTCGAATGTATCTGACCCGACACTTGCAGCAGCTGGAGAGGCCACAAAAGTTCCTCACCAAAAGGATAAAGGGTCTCAAAATCTGTCCTATGCTGCCCGACTGAAAGAACTCCAGCTCTATTCAGTCACTTACCGCTTGCTCAGAGGTGACCTTTGCCTAACATACAAGGCCATGTCAAACCCAGATTTGATGAATATGCTTCACCTCAAAAATCTAGATCCATCAGAGCCACAAGGGCGGGAGACTTAAACCTTGACACGGCTATTAATAGGACGTGCTGGAGGGATAGATTCATCACCCAAAGACTCCCTATGCTGTGGAACAAAATCCCGGTACATGTGAGGCAGAGCACCTCGCTGGCCTTGTTCAAGAGAAATCTTGACCAATGGATGGGAGATCGCAGATATACCCCAGGGATTACCTCAGTGTCACTGCTCGACAGAGGCACAGAAAAATAATGGGTATAGTTCCCCATACTAAAGGGGTGGCCTAAGCCACAAAACGATGGGCTAGGCTTGTAAATGCCCTCGGGCAGATAGCCTAGTATGAACCTATGAACCTATGAACCTATTTAATATTTAGAGAAAGTTTAAACAATTTCTAGAGAAATTAAAGCAAGTTAGTCTAATATAAACAGGAACTGCAATATGAAGTGAGGGAAAAACAGGCTTATGGTATACTTAGAGAGAAAGTCAGAGAAGAAAATTAGATTGCTGTAAGGAAGTAAGTGAAAAAGGGAGAGTAAGGAAGTATAAGGAATGAAAACATAACTGTTCACATTTAGGTAATTATTAAAGACCTAGGACTTAATTTCTTTAAAACTTTGACCCAAGCCTGTGAAAATGCTGCTCATTTAGACTTTGTGCATTCAGAAGTATTCTTGCGAGAACTGACATGCTGACATACGAGGCACGTCTATGTGCGTTTTTAGTACCTAGTATGAGGCTTGCAGTATTAAATTAGACTGCCCTGTCCGTGGTCTGTTAGTTCCATCAAAAAAGGAAGGGATAAATTTGCTGGAAAAAAATTAGTACAGTTACTAAAGATCTTTTTAAATTTTTAAGTATGCATAATTACACTTTTATTTTCTAAAGCATTTTTCCCTTTTGTCATATTTATTTTATTCAGTTTGTTAATTACATTAACTAGGCACAAGTACTTCTTTCCATGGATAACCCAAGACCAGTCTGTCAAAAAAAAAAAAATACAGAAATCAAAATATTTACTAGTTGTGTCTATTTTTTCTGATAATACCAGCTCATGTTTAAGCAACTAATTAAGCCATTGTAATCTACTATTTTAATCTATTTTGTGAGAGGGTGCTCTGATGCTTTATTGTGCTATGAAAGAAAAGTGATTGATCCATACTGTCTCCTAATTTCAAAAGTATTCTCTCTTTAGCAAGTGCCCTTTTCTAACATTTATTATATAGAAAATATTAATAAAAAGCTCTGTTTATTGTTGGGCAAAGGTCATAAGACACAACATTGCAGTGTGTATTCAGCTGTGGAAGATGAGGCCCTAATGAAAAATGACCATCCATAAAGGTGATAGTGAATAATCTGCATTGACTTTTGACCTAGGCTGGCTGACTGCCAGGTCTGAAAGACGATCATTCTTTGTTTATCCTGAGAAAGGCATAAAACTACATTTTGCCATAATAAAGACAGCATACTGTGTCCATCATCTGCTGCATTATAAAATGTTTTGCTGCACAATGCCACCAAGTGCAATCAAATCCTTCAGTCTGTCCCTATAACCATACATGACACACTGTTTCATGAAATGGAGGTTGTACTACCATCTCACCTATCATTAGGAGGATCATAATATCTTTTGTGTTACATACTGCTTACCTGTGATAAAACTAGGCAGTGAAGTCAATGACGTCAATATTTCCTTACACACTATGCCACCTGTTACTGGATCAGTAAAGACCTTTGTGTTTGTTTATTGTGTCCTGCCTCATTATTATTTGGATTACATTTTATACATGTATATGTGTATATTGTATGGCATTTATCTCCTGTATTACCCAGATAACTAAGTACCTTCTTGGCTTATGTTGTTTCATTAATTTACATAATTTCTGTATTAACTTTTCCAATTAAAGGCTACAATTTTTTCAAGTATCTTTTTCATTATTTTTCACACCATGTTAGCTTCAAAATATGCATAGATGTGAAGTCTAGTAACACACAAAATGCCAAGATAGCACTAAAAACAAAGAATATGCATGAAACGACTCAATAGAAAGAACCAAACAGCCGCAACCACACACCACCTGCAGGAGTCCCCTTAAACAACCTTTAACATCAGGGGTTAAAATAATATTCCAAGTCATCTTAAAAATGTTTACTACGGTCAGTGCGTCCTGGTTATAACGAATAACCATCACACCCATTTTCTCATTACTTAATAAAGGTGTAGTTTGCAAAGAAACTATGTTCACATTCTCAATTCATTTCATCATAATGGGCTGAAATCTGGTCTTCCTAGCCTCTTCAATCTCATTTTTAATTTTATTTAACAAATTCAAAGGGTAGCTCCTTTCCTTGAACATACCCACAAAAATAACCATCTCCCTCATAAATATATAGTCATCACTAATAATCCTAGATAGCTAGACCATTTGTCCTTTCACTATTCGTTGCAGCTGTTTGGACCTTTCTATTTGAGCCGTTTCATGTTTTTTCTTTGTTTACAGATGCAAAGTCTAAATGGTGCATTATTCTCTTAGATGCCCTACTTATCAATGCACTTTAAAGTACCATCAATAAAAGACAGGGAGTGATAACGTATAGTTATCCAAAAAAAAAGAACTGTAGATCATTGCAAACATTTTACCTTTCTGTAATCATACATGACCTATTAATCCAACAATCCCATCATACATGACCTATTAATCCAACAATCCCTTCCATTTTCTCTTAAATGCACTCGGTAACCTGTACTCTATTATAGGTTTCCCAAATGCTTTCATACACTCGACTCTAATCTGTACTTATCCCTATCATTTGTCTGTTATACAGCTTTTAATCTAGCTTCCCCAAAATTCTCTCTTTCTTTATGTCATTGCTTTGACTGTCATTCTCTTCTTATAACCCTTATCTCAAATAGTCTCTTACAAACTGATTGCTTTTCCTGCCAAGGTATCCTTACCATTTTTCACATATCTTCTTTCACAGCCTTATTGCCCATTCGTATTCCTTCATCATTTGAATATCTGCCACGCTCTTCATTTTCACACATAAAGACACTAATTTTCCCTCTGTCCTTCTCTAATTTCTGTGATGTGATGCATCACCCAAGTATAATCCATTTATGCTGGCCACAGCACTCTACCAATTATTTTATTCCTCTGCACACTTCCTTATCCCCCACTTGCTCTTCTAGCCAAACTATCCCACCCTTTTCTCCCATCTCTACTTCATGTACTACCACCTTAGGCTTATATCTTGTAGTTCCTTTATAAAAAAACACCTCCTACTACTTTTAACAAATCCTGCTTTTGCTTTATTGTCCAATTTCTTTTTTTTTCTGATGCCCCTCACCTTTCCCTTTATTTCCTCTTTCCTTAACTGAGCTTAGTAGCAGTTAACTGGAGAACCGCCTGTCCCTGATCTTATGTCACACCTCAGCATGTACTTCAACCCTTCAAATTCTAGACTTACTTCCTTGACTGATTCCTCGGGTCCTTTCATAACTTTAAATCTTGTTCCTACCACTACTTATTCAGTATAATCTCTCCATACCTTCTTTTTTAGACTTACTAGTTACTAAGTCAGTCGGTCAGCACCATTTACTTACTGGGATAATCACAATGAGTTTAGCAGCATGTTTCCAGCAGTGGCCCAGGGAGAAAAGTTCCAGCATAAATCATCATAGAAATTATTCATAAAATAACAAGAAAGGGGGGGGGGGGTAGAGTGGTTAACACGTGATTTGGAGGGTATATACATCTATTCTCATTTGCCTGAAAAAAGTGACTACTTTCCAGATTTAAGTATATTTTTGCTGTTTCTATCTGTGCGACCTTCTTTTCTTGCTGTAAACAAAGTTTTAACTGCTATTTTATCTGTATTTAGCGTTTTTATTACCTGCACTTAAGTTAAAGTTGGTTTGTTTAATTTAACTGTTAAGGCTGCCCAATCAAGTGCGCTAGCCTGTGCAGTTAATATACTGCTGTTTCCCTGCATTTTTCTGTAGTTTTCTTACAAAAAAAATATCCTTGTTTTCCCGCCTTTCCTTGACTAGAATAGTCCATTATACAGGCTTTGCTGTATTCTGGACTTTGGGATAGTTCCTGTGTTGCCCATTGCCTTACTTGGATAGAAGGAAGTTTCTTTGCTCACCAGTGGGAGTGGGGAGCCTTGAGCAGCCTATCTGTCCCTGAAGGAGTGACCTCAGCACAAGATCTAGTAGTAATTGGTCGTTTTGGACCATTTCTAGCTCTTTTGAAGTTCCCTGCATAAATATCCGCTTATGTGGCTTTTGCTGACAGCATAGCTCAGCGCCGGTTAAACAAGTTTAAACTATTTCTGGCTCCGCCAAGTCTGCTCTTCGGTTTGTCCCTTAAAACCGCTCTACCTTCAATAAAATCAGTCTATTCTCTAGCTAAAAAGCCCAGCACTTGCTCCTAAAGCATTTTTACACAGGTAAAGCACTCTTAAACAAAAAAAGCACTACATCCACCTACAATCCCCATGAGTACCCATTTCCCTTTAGGTCCTTTCTGACTCAGTTACTCAGCAATCCCTTACACTATTCTAGCATGTCGAGAGGTCAGTTACTGGCGTCCTCTCCAGTTCAGCTGGTGAATCTGGGAATCTTGAGGCAATGTTACAACTGTTTCATGTACACAGACAACCCTCTCCTCCTCCCAACAAATACAAATATATGTGAGAGATGCAACTATATAGCCAAACTGGAGGCTGAGCTCTCTCGACTTAGTACTGGCAAGACCAGTCAGGAGGAGAAGGTAACCACAACCACCACAAACCCAGTCTCACATAGACCAAACACAACTGCAAACCAAACACATAAACCCACAAAGACATACTCGGAGGCTCTAATTAAAAATCTACCAAAACAGCAGAGGCCTCCAAAGCAGACATCCAAGAAACCACCACCTCAAAACATCGCACATGCAACACATATTTCTCAAAGTCAGTGTGCCAAACAGTCACAGCCCTTAAGGCCAAACAACATGCCTGATACACTTGTAATAGGTGACTCTATAGTCAGACACACTGACGTCCCGCTCACCAGACTGAACAAGGAAAATGTTACAGTAAGCTGCCTGTCGGGCGCTAGAATCCGCCACATAACACAAGCACTCAGGTCACTCCAAAGCAAGTACAAATATGACTCAGTCATTGTCCATGCCGGCGTGAATGACCCTGAGACATACCTCCCTGGACTACATGAAAAGAGACATAGAGGAGCTCTCTGATTATGTAGCCCAGGCCGGTATGACCCTGACCCTGAGCAGCATCTTACCCTCACCAAGAATGATGCCACAGTACAAAGACAAAATGATCAGCTTTAATAATTGGCTCAATTACTGGTGTCATTCTAGGGGAATCCAATGTCTATCTGCTTGGGATGACATGCTTGACAAGCCACGCTGCTTCGCAAGGGACGGCTTGCACCTGTCACCCCTAGGCTTCTGGATATTGGCAAAAGCTCTTGCCACCCCCATAGTGCCTTTTTTAGGCAAGGCTCAAAAGACAAACCCACCTCCCTAGAAAACACAAGTGTAAAAAAACTAAGGGTAATGCTGCTCAACGTCAGAAGTCTAAACCTCATGATGCAGGCTCTCGAAGCCCTCCTCAGTATGGAGAGCATCGACGTCTGTGCAATAACTGAAACCTGGTTCAAGGATCCTGAGAGCACCCCAGCACTACCAGGTTATACCTCCTATCATGCTTTTCGGCCCCATAACTTGGACCGAACCACAAAGGGAGGGGGAGTGTAAATATTCATCAAAGACACCCACACCTCCAGGTTAGTGGCAACGCACGAAGCATTGGAGACAATCCATGTGCAACTAACCGTAGGCAAAACTGCCCTACAGTTTGTAGCATGCTACAGACCACCCTCTCAAACTCAGGAACCCCACTCAGCCTTCCTGAAGACACTGGAGAGTATGACTGCCTCACCAAATACCATCATATTGGGAGACTTCAACTACCCAAACATAGACTGGGAGCATTACTCAAGCCCCAACACCTTAGCCCAAAGGTTCCTAGAATTCATAAACTCAAATGCGATGGAACAACTAGTCACCACTCCCACAAGAGGAGATAATATACTAGACCTGATCATCACAAACATGTGGACACAATGCTCCACACCGGAAGTATACCCCTCACTGGTGAGATCAGACCATAAACTAATCTCACTGGAAATCCACATCCCGCCCCCACCCACAGCACAAAAGACCACAGTGAGCAACTTTTCAAAAGCTGACTTCACACTTCTCAAGACTGAAGTGGTATCCTTCAAGGCCCCTGGGCCAGTGGAAACCACAGCCCACACGGACACCTTCAAGAATGCATAGATCATGCAATCCCAAATAAAACCAAGACCCTTTCCCCCAAAGGCAGGTGTCCTTTCTGGTGGACCCCAGCCATAAACAAACTTTACAACAGGAGGAGGAAGCTACTACAGGACAGAGCAAAATCCCAAAAAGGAAAGGCATCTCTGATCAGTACTAGCAAAAAACTACAATCACTCATAAAATCATCCAAGGCCAACTTTGAAAGAAAAATCGCAAAAGACACTAAAGATAAGATAGTTATGATAGAAACCTGGGTGGAAATTCCCAGATATGTTCAGAGTTAGTTCAAAATGACAAAAAAATACACTGAACCCACAGATATTGCCAACATACTGGCAGACAGGTTCAGTGCAAATTTCTCCCCCCTCCCCCCCCAAAAGGAGTAATATCTATCCCAGCTGAATGTAGCCTCCCTGACATCACAGATGTCCAGGTGAGAGCCGCCCTCTCCAAAGCTAAAAACACAGCATCAATGGGACCAGATGGTGTCCCGGGCTACGTGCTACATGAACTCCAAGAGGAACCAAACTCACACATAAGGCGGCTGTTTAATCTTAGCCTTATTACAGGATACGTACCCAAAGAATGGCGTACAGCAACAGTGGTTCCACTCCACAAAGGAGGTGCTTCTACGGACCCTGGAAATTACTGCCCCATAAGCTTGACGAGCCTGGTCTGCAAAGCTATGGAGAGGATCATTATGGAACTCATAAACAAAGACATTGGGGACCTACAGACACTTGATCCTACCCAATTTGGCTTTGTTAAGGGCAGATCCTGCCTTTTGAACCTGGTCAACTTTTTTGAAACAGTCACTAAGGCCATTGATGAGGGTAAGGGCAGTTCACACAGCCTACCTTGACCTTGCAAAAGCCTTCGACACAATACCCCACTCGGGCATCATAGACAAGCTCACCAGCTTAAATGTAAACCCGTATGTCATAAGATGGGTTGCAAACTGGCTAAAGGACAGAACCCACAAGGTCAGAATTGCTGGAGCCATGTCAGACTCTAAGCCAGTCACAAGTGGTGTCCCACAGGGCTCGGTCCTGGGACCCCTCTTGTTCGGCATTTATTTTTCAGAGGTACAAGCAAACATAGGAGGATTGTGGCTGACAAAGTTCACAGATAACTGCAAACTAGGCACCATAATTGATACTCTAGCGGACACTAGCATCCTTCAGAAAGGCCTCACAGAAACAGATAACTGGTGCCAGAGCCATGGCCTTAAACTGAACGCCAAAAAATGTATAGTCATACCCTTTGGGAAAAACAAAGTACCCACAAATTACCACATAAGTGGTAATCCTTTAATTATGGAAGACGTAATCAGGGACCTAGGGACCCAAGTTGACAGTGACCTCTCATTTGACACCCACATTGCCAAGGTCGTTAGGAAGACCTTCTATATTGCCCACCTTATCATGAAAGGATTCACATCTAGATCAAGAGAGGTCATTGTGCCCCTATACTTTTCCCTTATCAGGCCCATGATTGAGTACAATGCCCCATTTGGTATGTACCTTACCCGGCACCTGCAGCAGTTAGAAAGACCCTAGAAGTACCTCACCAAGAGGATCAAGGGTCTCAAACATATGTCATATGCTGCCAGACTGAAGAAACTCCAGCTCTATTCAGTCGCATACCGCCTACTCAGAGGCGATCTATGCCTGACGTACAAGGCTATGTCCAATCCGGAATTAATGGACATACTCCACCTGAAAAAAATCCAAATCTACCAGAGCCACGAGAGTGAGAGATTTGAACCTCAACACAGAAATAAATAGGACATGCTGGAGGGACAGATTCATAACCCAGAGGCTCCCTACACTCTGGAACAGAATCCCAGTCCATGTTAGGCAGAGCCCCTCACTGACTCTCTTCAAGAGAAATCTTGACGAGTGGATGGGAGATCATAGGTTTACCCTGGGGGTCATCTCTGTGTCACTACTAGACAGAGGCACAGTAAACTAAACCCTAAATGGGCACAATATTATCATTCCAAGGGGTGGCGGAAGCCACACACACTCTGGCTAGGCTTGTAAATGCCCTAGGGCAGATAGCCTAGTATGAACCTATGAACCTAATCCATATGCCTTCTTTCCTATCAGTCTCATTTCTGAAGATTACACTTCCTTTATGCATCCCAATTCTATCCTTGCTTTTTCACCCTAACGTTTCTCTGATGTTTTAATTTACCCCCCCAGTCTTTCCCCCTTCCTTTTCTGCTGTTTTTAATCCATGCTCTACATTACACACAGTTTTCTCCTACTACGATTCTGAATATAAACAAGCAAACAACCTAGTTTGTCTTACCCTCCACATTTTCTTTTCCTGCTTTCTCTCTTCAGACGTTTGTGCCCATCTGCAACCCCTAAGTGGATAGCAGGTTCCTCTTGCTAAGGCTGGGTGTTCACATGCTGAATGACTGAAACATTGAAACTGCAGGATCCACCATCTTTAGCTTGATAATTATTAACTCTCAGGGGGTGTATAAGCTCTGGAAAGAGGCACACCCTTCCCAGATGTGATGCAACCTCATACTAAGGATAGTTGTGAAGGCATTGTCGTGTTAAAAGGAAGTCTGAATAACAGGACCCTCTTTCTCACATATCTTGTACAACTACTGAATCTACTTTGATTCTGGTTTAGCCACAAGATCTTTCCATTTCCTGCACTAACATACTTAAAAGCAATAAAATGTACTAGGAGTTCCTTACCCTTACAACCCCACCTTGACCTGTCCCATACTCTCCCCAGTAGACAGACTTCTATCTCTTAAGCCAACATCTTTGCCAAAATCATCACATCTATATTCAACAATAATAATGACCTTAATTTCTGGATTCTTATTCCCCTTTTCTACCCTTATGTGTAGAGCCACCTACACTTTAGTGTTAATTTGTATTAAATAAATGCACCAAAGGGCCCACAACATCCACTTGGGCTTATAAAACTTTGTAAGGGAATTGTTACATATAGAACAAATGCCCCCCATAAATGCCCTACGGCTTCTAGCACTACCAGTTTCTCATGCCATTTTTCTAGCTTCTCTATCCGCTCCTGGTATTTGTCTTATATCTGTGTTTGCTCCTTCCCCCCATCTTTCCACTATTACTGTTCTCCTCCTCTTTTTACTTGCTTGCTATAAAACTCTGCTATCACCTTTCTTAACACTTTCCTTGTAAGCATCAACCTGCTCATTTTGTTAATAAGTCTTCAGCTGCTCCTTCTTTTCTTTAACCTCCATATCAGCAACTTTTCACTTCAATTTTTGAAAGTATTCTGACTTCACTCTTTCTGGTTTCCCTTATATGTATTCAATTAAAGAGGCAGATCACTTCATTTATTTGTGTTTGTTAATCAGGGTAGAGCAGTTATCCACATGGATTTTTTTCATACTCATCTCAGGAGCTTTGTCTGGTTAAGTAACTTGCTCAAAGCAAGACAACTGGCAAATGGGGGCAGAGAGAATCAAACCCTGAGCTACAGATTGTTAACAGATTGTAGTGCTAATCCTCTATGCAAACTACCAGACATATTCAATGTGTCATCTATTTACTATATTCCCTTCTATTATACATTTCTACTAGTCTGTGGGGTGAGAATGCTTTTCCCCATATTGGGGGTCCTGAAAAAATATTTTTCTTTGTTTTACAATCTTGGGACTTTTGCTGTATTAAGTTGTGATCTGTTAAGGCCTTAGATGTTTTAAGCTCACATAATAACAGTGGTGGCTGATGACTTTAAAGCATGGGGAAGCGGGGCTGCACAATGCAAATGAAAGGGCAGGGCCAGTTGGAATGGTGTGGCACTCTATTACGACAGGTCAATAACTATCATCTCTGATCAACAAGATATGGTATAATCACGTTCAACAGACTGTTTCAGTACCGACTCCCTGTGGGTACTTTATTAACTATATACACATTTTCCAGATTCCTTCTTTCTTGTTTTTTTCACACACTGTCTTAATTTTTTAACTTTTGTTAATCCTTTAATGCGTCCTAAATGTCCAAGGCACTGCTGTAATAAGTGTGAAGAAAATAACTGAATTAATTTATTTATTTATTTTACATTGGTTGACCAGGCTAGTCTAACTGGATATATGTCCATTTACAGTAGAGGCCCGGGGAGAAAAGCTCCAATTCATGAATAAAATACAATTACAAATTACAAACAACAAAAAGCAAAAAATTTGTAAGAAAAAAAAAATAGCAAAAATAGTAAAAATGTAATAAAAATAACCAAGCAATGGCAACATGTGCAGTAAGGCACTGAGGGTAGCACAGGGTGTGAAAAGAGGACAAGAGTCATAAACAGTGCAACAAGAAAGATACAGAGACATAGTACAGGTAAAGACAATAGCAGAGAAAGGAAGCTAGTTGTGAAATGATGTTACTAAGAATTTTTTTATTTACTTGAAAAAAAGGTATGTAAGGAGAAGTGAAATGGTGTACAATAGGGAGACATGAGAGAAGTATAGTAAGAAGGAAGATGTAACAGTGGATAGTATAAAGAGATAAATGGCTAGTCTGGTTTGGTACAGGGGCATAGCCAGTATGATTTGAGGTAAAGTTTAAGTCTGTTTTTGAAGAGTGATGAGGAAGTAAGTGAGGAGAGGACATTAGGGAGAAGATTCCAGGATTTACCTACAGTATTAGAGAAGAGAGAATCCCCAGCCCTGTTATTAGATTTAGAGGTGTGTACAAGAAGTTTGTGTGAAGAGTGTAGAGGCTTCAGATTTTTATAGGGGGTGATAAGGCTAAATAAACTAGAAGTATTAGAAGGTTTGTAAAGAATGTTGTGGGCAATGGTTAGTGGGTGAAATTTAATCAGGTGTTGTAGTTCTAACCATCCTAGCTGATTTCGATTTATACAATGGTATGTTCTAAAAGGGTTTCCTGCTGCAAATCTTGCAATGTTATTATAGGATGATTCCAATTTGCTGAAGATAGTCTTGGATAGATTAGTAAAAATAGAAGCGTAAAGGAGTGTTGAGATCAAATGAGTGTGAGCTATAGTAGTTTTGGCAGTAGGAGAAAGGAAGGGTTTAATCCTATAGAGAGTGTCAACTGTTTTTGTTGACAGTCTTTATAGTATTGTTGCTATGGATGTTGAAGTTCAGATTATTGTCGATGGTGACACCTAGACGTTTGGTGGTAGAGTCTGGAGATATTATGGTACCATTGGTGGATGTCACAGAGAAATGAAGAGGAGAGGACTTTTGAGTAGGAGTGAAGAGGAGGAGTTTGGTTTTCTTTGGGTTCAGAAGAAGGCAATGCTGAGTGAACCATTGTTCAACTATGTTGAATACCTTCTGGGTGAGTGAGTGAGTGAAGGTCTTGGAAGGATTTAGCTGAGCATAGTAGTGCAGAGACGTCAGCATATTGTATGCAAGTGGCTTGGGGGATAGCTAGATGAAGGTCATTTATAAATATGGAGAAGAGGAGAGGTCCAAGTATGGACCCCTGAGGGACACCTAAGGTGACGGGTAGATGGATGAATAGAGTGTTATGCCATAGTACTGCTTGCTGTCATTTGTCAAGGTAGGATTGGAACCATTTTATGGAAAGTGGGTTTAATGACAGAGATTTTAGTATGTTTATGAGAATCTGGTGGTTTACCATGTCAAATGCTTTAGACAGGTCGATAAATAGAGCAGAAGAAAGATTATTTAGGTTTTGTTGAATGTTAATGTAATCAGTAAAGGAAAGGAGGGCAGTGGTAGTGCTGTGTGAGGGTCTGAAACCATGTTGACAGTTGGAAAGTAAATTGTTTTCAATTAAGTGGTGGAGTAAATGCCTGTAGATACATTTCTCCATAATCTTAGCAAATGGAGAGAGTAGGGCAATAGGGCGATAGTTTGATAGCTCAATGGAGTGTCCACCTTTATGCAGCAGGATAACATGGGAGACTTTCCATAAGGTGGGGATGTGACCTTCGCTTACAGCTCTATTTATCAATATGGAAATAGGGTAGGCAATAGCATTGGAGGATAACTGTAGAAATTCAGAAGGCAGTTGGTCTGCCGAAGGAGAGCATGGTTTCAGTTTATTCAAAAGGTTTTGAATAAGTTTGGTTGGAACTGAAAAGTAGGGGGTGGGGTTGAGGTGTAAGTAGGTAGTGTGAAGGTATTAGGTGATAGTTGACTAGCTAGTGTTTGGATAGCATCTGTAAAGGAGGTGTTGAAGGTATTAGCTGTATGGATAGGGTTTTTCTGGTCTGTATTTTGGGGGTTAGGTGTAGTGGATTGACCTGGGTGTAGTAACTGCTTAATGCTAGCCCAGAATTTTTGTGGGTTGCTGTGATTAGGTTGTTGAAATTGTAAATAATATTTTTTTTTATCAGAAAGTATGGCCTTCTTAGTGTCATTTCTAAGTTGTCTAAAGGTTTGTTGATCAACAGGGTTTTTGGTCATTCTCCATTTGGCCCAATATTTATTTCTGAGTTGAATTTTATGTTTGGTTTCATTGGATAGCCATGGGACAGAATTGGCCTTAATTCTAATAGATCTGGTTGGAGCGTGGTGATTGAGAATGGAAAGGAAGGTAGAATTAAAGAAATTAACGGCTTCATCTAAAGGGAGGTGTTTTAAGGGAACCCAATTGCATGCTGTTAGTTCCATTTGGAATAGATCAGGGTTAAATTTCTTTTTGGATCTAATACGTCTGATAGAGGTTAGAATAGGAGTGTTGGTTTTATGCCTGATGAAGTAGGTAAGTGAGTTGGGGTCTTGCAGGCTACTAAATCCCCATAAGTAAAGACTCTGAGGTTTATCCTAGGCTCGTTTTTTTACAACTTTTTGTTACAATGGTGGTCTGAAAAGAAGTCATAAGCTAGGAAAGAAATTCAGTTTTACTTTTCTTTCAAGGTAAAATAAGTTATGTCTAAAGCTTAATGTTCACAGATAAAACCTCAGTAGTTCCAATAAAATCAAATGACAAATGCTTGCAACGATATATAAATTCTCTATTAGAAAAAGTGTCTTCTAGCCCACCCCTCTAAAAAAAGATAGTTAATTTATGTGTACTCCACTGATGTTAAAGTAGGATAAAGTAAAATCACAAATAATTACAGGCAGCTAAGGGTCTGGAGGAAGAAACTATAGCACCTGGATAAAACACACAGAAAGCCCAGAAGTACATGCAGACTGCACACAGAAGGAATTTCAGCCAAAACTCAACAACAGAACCAAGCCTCGTGAGATGGCATACAGTGGAGTTGGTATACAAGTTTGGATGAGGGTTGTAGGGCTTGTCCCTAAACGAGAGAGTTCCCCAGTAGTCTTGCCAATGTAGTTTCAAAAATATTTTTCAAATCTTTTACATTCACCAAAATTGCTTTTGGTGACACTACGTATCTCTGTACACTTGAATGAGAAGATTTTCTTTGGAGAATTTGTTTAGGTAGATTACATATAAAGGCAAACATGAAAAATAAACATATGAAATAAAGAAATGGTAAATGGGAAGAATGCAATGCAAAAGAAACAGTAGCAGATGTTTTTGTACACTTTGAAAATTTGAAGATGTTTTGGGAAAAGTTAACACATGAAGCTAAAATGGAAAGTCTTAACAAAATGGATATGATTTTGTATAATATATGCACATATGGTTTCAGTTGGTTTGGTCAGTGGAGAGTTTGGCCAACATCTGTTTAATCAACTGCAATTGGTTGACTATACAGGTAATCAGCAGATGTGTGAGACTGACAGTTCATGAGTACTAGGAAGCTGACATTTCTGTTTTTGACGTAGAGTGGGTTACCTTAAAAAAATATAAAAATATTTACAATTTTAACATAATATAAAAGTATTTAATAGTAAATATATATATACATATATATATATATATATATACACACACACACACACACACACATATATATATGTATGTGTGTGTGTGTGTGTGTGTGTGTGTGTGTGTGAGAGAGAGAGTGTGAGATTTTCAAATGGTTGAGCCTGATCAACTGAATGCAGTGTATCAGTCTAGCACCCCTTTTGGACCATGGTAAAGCATGTCCATGAGGTGATTTTAAGCTGAATGTGGGTCCGTCCTGGATATTTAATGGATTGTGTTTAGATTTTTTTTTTTAATCAACTGCAGCTCAATAAGCTAAACTTTGATTATCATACACGTGTGTGTGTGTGTGTGTGTGTGTGTAGAAAGAGTTTTGTCAAACAATATTATATAATAACCAAAGGAACTTAAAGTATTGAAGAATATAAAATCTGGTATATGGCAGAAACAGTGTGGATTGATAAAAAAGGAAACTGTATACAAATATCTTATTGTGGTCTTTTCTGGAAGTACATACAAGTAAAGTTTTTACCGTACACTAAATGACCCTCTCTCTTCTTAATAAGTGCCATGGGATCTATTCAGCCACTTAAACTACCAGCACCTCAGGCAAATGGGTCCTTTTTAATGTCTCATCCAAAGGATGGCACACTCAGGAGTATGGCACCCCTTATACTGTACTGTAGCGTTATATGACACACCTTATACTACACTGCAGTGTTATATGGCACCACTTATACTGTACTGTAATATCATACAGCACCCCTTATACTACACTAAGTATTATATTGCACCTCTTATACTGCACTATACTGTCATATGATACCCCTTATACTGCACTGCAGTATTATATGGCACCCCTTACATTGTATTGTAATGTCATATGGCATCCTTATACTGCACTGTAGTGTCATACGACACCCCTTATACTACACTGTAGTGTCATATGGCACACCTTATACTGCACTGCAGTGTCATATGTCACCCCTTATACTACACTGTAGTATCATATGGCACCCCTTATACTACACTATAGTGTTATATGGTACCCCTTATACCATACTGTAGTGTCATATGGCCCCCCTTATACTACACTGTAGTGTTACATGGCACCCCTTTTACTACACTGTAGTGTTATATGGCATTTCTTACACTACACTGTAGTATCATATGGTACCCCTTATACTGTATTATAGTGACATATAGCACCCTTATACTGTATTATAGTGTCATATCACACCCGTTACACTACAGTGTAGTGTTATATGGCAACCCTTATATTGCACAGCAGTGTCATATGACACCCCTTATACTGTATTATAGTGACATATGGCACCCCTTATACTGTATTATAGTGTCATATGGCACCCCTTATACTCCATTGTAGTGTTATATACACCCCTTATACTGCACTGTAGTGTCAGTATGCAGCATTAGCACTGGAAAATGAATTTCAGCAATATCACACCACTGGGTGATTAAATGACTTGTTCATAACCAAACAATGGGTATAAACTGCTGGTGTGGGAATTAAGTGCTAATTTACAAAATGAAACTTATGCATGGATCAGTGCCCTAACCATTAATTAGACCAGTGGGCTCTATTGCTACTCCCACTGGGCTGCAAGGTCATTTCTCCCTAGGGTCTACATGCAGTGCAGTTCAGTGGTGATTCTATTTAGTTTTATATGCTTTAAATACTTTTTGTTTTGATATACCTATATGTCTTCATAATGTATTTATGCTGAATTAGCTCATGTTTATCACCTTTTTGCTCCCCACTCCAAAAATGAAAGAAATGAGCAAACGCTTTGCAAAAGAGGTCTAATGATGAATGCATAAATGGATTATTTCATATGCATCAAGCTCATTGTTTCATAAACTAAAGTTATTTACTTACCATAATGAATGGTATGTAAGAAATAATGGCTATCTTCAGTAACCAACAGGAATATGTGCTACAAGCATTAGGACAACTTGGCACCTAAAGCTTTCTCAGATGCTTGGCTTTTTCCATCAGTACTATCATGCATCAGTAGCTGTTTTAAATTCTGAGACTCTCAGGCATAAGTCCAGGAAAAGCAATACTGAATGATCAAAAGGGGGAACGTTCATATAGGCAGTCTAGGATCACTGTGTTCCCTTGTCTCTGTGCCATGGTAATCTTGTGGTTAGTATAAATACGTACTTTGATGTAGGGGATAGGTGCAGAGCAGCTTGCCCTCTACAAAAAAAGTTGCTATACAAGAGAATAGCTATTGTTGACATGTATTGTTCTCCTTTATTTCCACAGTTTTTAATTATTCTATGACCTATAATTACAGGTCTTGGAATTATAGTAGGGAGCAGTATGCATCTCCAGCTTTTATGAACTCTGAACACTCACATCTGCAGGTAAGTATCCCCAAAACAGACTGGTAAATTAAAGGTAACAAACTAGTAGGAAAGAAACAAAGGTAATGAAAGAGTTAGGGTGGCCTCCTCACCACAGCCTATGGAAAGATGGAAATATATTACGTAAGGTGGATCATACTTATAGCTCTAGCCTTAAAATAAGTGCTTAACATCTGCATCTGAAAAGAAGTAATCCATCTTTACTAACCAATATACCAAAGTCCCTAGCAATCCTTTAAGAGTAGCCCTGGTCACTACAACATCTCTTTGACAATGGTAGCCCCAAAGGATGACATTGCTCTGGAAGTAATGACCAGTCTGTAGTGTTTAGCAAAAGTGTTTATTATAGACCAAGTGGCTGCTGTACAAATATCATCCACCATTGAGAGAATCGGTAGTTATCTGTCTTCCTCAAGACAACAAAATTGTATGCAGTCTGCTAACCACCTGAAGAGTGTAACTTTTAACTCTTTGAACACCTTCCTTTGTGGGGCATAGAAAATGCATGGTTGGTCACTGTTTCTGAAGGGATGATTTGGTTCAAGTAGAAACACAGCTGCCTTTAATATCCATGCAGTAAAGCAGGTACTCACATTTGTAAGAATATGAAGGGAAGAATAGGGGTAGGTTTTATTGACTGGTTTAGTTTTGTTGCAGTTGTTATTTTCAGTATAAATGAAGGGCCAACTCTGAGATCTACTTTCTCTTCATGGAACAGCAGATAAATATGATTGACTGACATGGCCTGTAACTCCAAACTTCTTGCTGAAGTAACGGCCAGTAGAGAAGTGTTTTCTGAGAGAGGAACTTGACTTTAACTGCAGATTCAAAGTTTGGTCAAGTAAGATTTTGCTACATGAGTAAGAGCTCCCATGGGAAGCAATCAGTGGCTCTGACTGAAAATCTTAGGAAAATATGCCCTCCCTGGTTTAATTTCTCAATGACTTTTGGGTTTTTAATACCCTGGTGGGAATGGAGACTATTTATACGTCTTCAGAAGTTGTGGTATGATTAAAGTTCATGAAATTAGTATTGTTTCAGTTTTTGATGTTAGTCAAGGTTTTTCTGATTTTCAGAGAAATGAGAGAAATGGAGTTAAACTTCACAATAGAAATGTAATATGGCTTCCAGTTGTACCCTGAGTGAGGAGTAATTAAGCACCTTTTCAAATAGGTCTGCAAAGTATGCCAGAACATCCAAAAGCAGGGCTATCTTTGCATCTAGTTTCTGTTCCAGTTATTATCAAAGGTTTCTTTTCTGGTGCATGGTTTATGTGCCAGCTTGAGGACTTTGAAGCAATTGTTATTTGGAGAAGCTATTTTAACAGCATCAGAGAACTGTGATCTGAGTAATACTTGACTAATAGATGAGAAAGCAATGTTTTTTCTCGAAAGAGAAGCACTGTAACAGGATTTCTAGAAGGTGCAGGAGAAGTCGCAGGAACAAGGTTCGCCAATACCAGATGTGAGTTATGAGTAACACTTCTGCCGGTTGTTATCTTGGCTTTCTGAATAACTGTGGACATCAATGGTGTGGGTTGGAAAGTATATAGGAGAGCCTGTGGCCATTGCTCTACAATGGCATCTCTTACACTACCCCAGCAACAAGCAGTGAGTGAGAAGTATTGGTAACATGTCAGCTTTGAAGGGTAAGCAAAATGGCCTCTGACTGGTTGTCCCCACAAGCAGAAGATCCTGTTGGCTATGTTCTGCTTCTGGGACTATTCATATGTGGCAGCAGGTGCTTGCTGAGCCTATCAGTCTATACTGCTATGTGCTCCACTATTAAAAAGAGGTTGTTGACTGTGGCCCATTTTCAGAGATTCATAGCTTCCCTACACAGGGTTAGTAGTAGGTTTTCACATCCCCCACTTGTCAATGTGCCAGACAACTGCTATACTGTTAATGTGGATGGCAAGAAAAAGTTTTGAGAAAGTGCAGTGAAAGGCCTTCAAAGTCAGGTACACCACTTCAAGTTCCAGAAAGAGGTGGAGCTACAATTACCACAGAGACCATGATCGCAGCACTATATGACCTTGGAAATTCTCTACCCTTGCGTGGTTGTATCAATAGTGACCATACTACTGGGTTTGGATGCAGAAAAGGTTTCTCAACAATAATGATACTTACCACACATAAACTACAGATGGTTCCTGCATGAAATCTGTCAAGTGGCTGTGTCCAGAAAAACAATGTTCATGCTGTTATCTTGCTAATGCAGTAGCTACTGCAAGGGTCTTATGCAAAATCTGCATGGAGGCACCATACAAATAACTGATGTCATGTATCAAAGAACCTTAAAAAGGAATTGACTGTAAGTTGCGATGAGCCTAGTAGTTGCCACGAACAGATATGCAGAGTCTGTATTTTCTCTAATGGAAGCAAGGCTCTACAGTACATGATGTCCAATATACAGCCAATAAAATTAATGTACTGGGTCGCTGGTTGCAGATGGGTATTAAAATAACTGACCATAATGCCGCTTGGGGAAAAAACAAATTGATCAAAGAATTCTGTGTTTGCCTAGAGACATTGCAACACAGAGCCAATGATTCGTGTATGGCAATTTTTTTATCCCCTAATGCCTGTGTAGGTACTGGCCATTGTCATACACTTGGTGACATCCCTTGGGGCTGTGCTGAGACCAATGCAGGATTCTAAACTGGAAATGATTGTCTCTGACACTGTAGCACAGGAACCTCTGGGACTCCTTACTGATTGTGATGTGCAAATGTGTATCCTTGAGGTTCAAAGAGTACACCCAATTTTCTTAAGACATAAATAAAGGGGCCAGATTGAAGAAGGCTTCTGAGGAGCTGGTTCAGGCTGTTCTTCTGAGGACTCAACCAAAACAATTCTACTGAACTTTTTATGCTGGTTCTGCACACTGGGTTTGATCTGAATTTCCATGGAATTTTCTTTTGGCTCTGGAGAAGTGGAATTAGAAGAAGTTAAAGCCTATGTTTCAGAAAGGAAGTTCTTCCCTATCCCAGCTGAGAGCAAAGGCTTACATTAGTGGGTCACTGTCAGAGTCTGATAAAACATTTAGTGTTGAATGCTTATCATGCAGTGTGTGTTTCATGAGACAGAGCTGCAATTCTTCTTCTCAGTGCTTACATGTTGCCTAATTGGATTAATCCTTGCAGACACAGAACTGATTGGTCTTATGGTTTTTACTGAAGCAGTAAAGACTGTTTTTTACCAGATATAAGCCTGGCTTCATGGTGTAGTGGGATAAAGCCTTGACCATAACCCAAACAACCTGAGTTTGAGCAGTGCCATGAATGCTGGAAAAGCTAGGTTAAGGATGGGAGTGCGTCATCTCCTGCATTCTGCAGCCAGCAAGTGGATTCTCAGTGGCTCTGGTGATGCAACACAGACTAGGGCACATGGACTTAGGAGGGGAAAACCAGAAACAAAAGAAAACTTGTGTGCCTGGCACTAACTGCTCTCACCCTGCCACTAGCACATACGATAAACAGTACTTCTGGCATGGTGGATGGAATGTTCAGGGACATGCACACTGAAGGGCAGAGAGACAGAGAAGGACAGTTAAGAAAACATCCAAAAAGGACACAGTAAGAAGAGTAAAAAGGTTATAGTTTTTTTTCTACCCCTCCCACAGGCTGGGGCCTCTCCTCATTCACTGGGTCTGCTGAACTTCTTCTAGCTTTCCCTGACTTCAACCTGACCCACATCCTAGACCAATGAGGAGATCACAAATACTGGTGCAGCATCATACTGTTGCTGGGGTGTATGCCCTAACCCCCATCCCACCCGATGTCAGCCTTACAAGCTCTGCAACTGCTGCCTACCACAGCTGCATGTGAGCTTCTGTTCATGTGCAACCTTCCAACCAAATGGTATACCACTTGGAGCATAGAGTTTATATGGCTGCTAATGCTACTACTGCAGCAAGCCTAGGCAATCTCCCACCTCTCAGGACAGGTGAGCCAACATTGGTCACTCACTGCTATCCTCCCTGTCCAGCCCCTCCTGTGCCCGTGCTGTTACTCAAAAATGGGTCATCTGCGATGTAGTAAGTTTTTTATCCATATGTGCCACAGAACTGGCCATGGTGGTGCAGTGGTTAGCATTGCTGCCTCACAGCAAGAGGTTCTCCGGTTCAATCCTCGGCTGGGGTGCCTTCTGTGCGGAGTCTGCATGTCCTCCCTGTGGTCGCATGGGTTTCCTCCGGGTGCTCCGCTTTCCTCCCACATCCTAAACACATGCTGTAGGTGGACTGGACACTCTAAATTGGCCCTAGGTGTGAGTGTGTGCATGTGTGTGCCTTCTGTGGAAGGTTGGGCGCCAGGCTGGCAACTCGACACTGTAAAACTCCACTGCCAATCATGAGCGGACAGGTGATCTGTTGTGGTGACCCCTAACTGGGAAAAGCCAAAAGAAGAAGAAGATGTGCCACAGAACTGGATAGTAGAAAGATTGTCTTTACTTATTTATTTTTATTTTTTTATTTTACATTTGTTGACCGGGATTGTCTGACTGAGCTGAAGAGCCCTTTTTCAGTGGAGGCCTGGGGAGAAAAGCTCCAACATATTATACAATTTTCATTAAAAATTAGCATTAAACAGCAATGTTACAGGATTATTACAAGGCATTAAGTAGCAATACAATGTTATACAGTGTCAATAATCAGGAGTATAGCATAACTATTTCAAGATGTATAAAAAGAAATATCTTTAGGAAGAAAAGATCCAGTCACTCACAAAACTGAAATCAGCAGCTAGACATACAAAATAATTAAAGTTTTTTTAACAGCCTGAAACATTAATTCACTAAGTGGTTCATACAACAGTGAAGAAATGGAGAGCAAGTCACAGAGCTGCATAATGGGATGGGTGAGGGTAACAAGCCTCCTGCGGCAGCTTTATTCACCAAATTATCTTAAAGCTCTACTGCTTTACTAAAGCTCTGCTGGTTACTAAATATGGATCAATTCCTTCTTATCAGATTATTTCTGCCTGCTAATGTTATGGCTGAATGTAATTGTGTCCTGAATCTGTGATGTTTATATTGTGTGTCTTTGCTATCTGTTTGGTGTTTGTGTTGGGGGTTGGGAAAGAAATGTCTTTGTAATTCCACTTGTTGCATTTTCTACTTGCAAACTCTGCTTTCCCTGCAAACACTAATTGTGGGCTATGCTGCACTTTGTATTTCCTAGCCATGCTTAAAAATTACCTTTTGGTCTAGTGCATGTGCCTGGTGAACTAATACCAGAGAATCAGACAGACATGTGTCGCACAAATAATTATTAACTGTGAAGCCTGTCATGCAACAATAAACCATGAAAGGAAAAGCGGAGTTATTTTGGCAAGTAGAACACCTGTTCACAAACGATACATTTGTAATGCAAAATAGCACCATTTTGACTTTACATAAAAAAAGAAAATAAACAGTTCTGCATAGAAATTGCTTGATCTGTGATAACTTCTACTCACTACAGCTGTACATCTGTTATTGGCTTTGCCATTTACAATGAAATACAGAACATGCAATGCAGTCCTTCTCCTTATGGTCCCGCCTCCCCCTCAGCCATCTGTAGGGGTTAGGCACTTAAGTTTTAAACATAGCAGTGGTTCTGCCTGAATTGTGAGTTATTTAAGAATGCATACTGACAATGTGTTGTTAATGCAAGTATCGTCAAATAACTTTTGATATTCAAGTCTCTAGAATAGGAATCTAAATAATTCTTATCTTTTCACTAGTAAATAATAATAATAGTAAAGAAAATTGCCCACGATTAATCAAATGGAGATGCAGTTCAGTGGGTAAAGTAACTTATTTTTTAACAGTCATTACTTATAGCAACTCCATCTTGGAAAAAAATGATTACTTAAGATGGGAATTTTTAATTCATTCTTATAAAATGGTTCACACTTAGACTTATCCTTCTGCAAAGTTAGGATGACCACAGGATGCAACAGTAGCATCACAGAACAAATAAGCCACAGTGATTAAGAAGTCGCATCTCATCATCTGTAATCCATGAAGGAATCTGCAATGAGTCTGTGTTAACAACAAGTATATTGTGGCGGTTTCTGTCTGTCAGTGAGTCCCCTTAATCTTATGAACTGATTAAAATACCAAAGGAACACGGACTAGCAAGCAATGCTATGTGAAGCATAAAAACACTTACGGCAGTTTCTCTCGTCACTTCCATCGGTGCAGTCATTTGCTCTATCGCATCTATACTGGCCAGGGATGCACTGTCCATTGGAGCAAGTGAACTGATCAGATCTACATGTTCTTCCAGCTGCAGAAAGAATGCAGTCCAGTCAGGAGAGAGAGTATATACAAAAAAAAAAAAAAAACAGAATTCTGCAAGCACGTCTATAACAGACAAGTATCACATTATTAAAGTAAACAGAGGAAAAACTCTACATTTCATGAAGTTTATCCTGTGCACTAGAAAATAGCTGTCACTCAACACTTTTTAGGGGTGGTCTCTGAGGTCACCCCATTATACTCGTTAGATTTGCATTGATTTTTATATCTCATTCAGGAAAAGTAGCTCTCTTCAAAGCATATCTGAAAAAGTTGGCTGTAACGAATAAGAAATTATTATGCTCCATGTGTATAAACAAATATTTTAGTGGTGTTTTTCTACTTTTGAGGATCGGTGGCAACTTCCTTACTTTAGGGCAGAGACAGGCCATGGTATAAACAGAATTAAAATCTTTAGCAGACATCTGCATCTCATTTTAATCATGCTAATGTTTTACACCAACACTGCCATGTTTTACACCAGGCATAGTACAGGTTTCATTGTTTATAACTGTGCATTGTCTGAGAGTTTGGAAAATAAGTAAAAATCAACTAAACCAATAAAATGCTGTCTGAAATTTGTCTTGTACACCTCAATGCCTAAATATGTTTTGTTCATTCCTATTAGATTCATAACTACAATTTCCATGTACTCTTTCAGGAAACTTTTTCTTTTATGATTTTAGTGCTCCTTCTTGCCCCTTGTGGTATACGTGTACTGTCCCCAAGTAAGGCTGTCCTATGTATTTACAATCCTGTATAAATACATGCTAAATTATTCAGAGATGGAAGTCTTTCATCCTGTCCAGTCTACTAGCTTTCTACCTCTTCCAGGATTTAATCACCCACACAAAGGTGTAATCACCCACACAGACGGTCTCACACATACCATCACATTGTAACAAATTTGAAAACATTGATTCCTGAACATACTCAAATATAAACTGCTGTTTTCATTTCTTGCCATCCTTTCACTGAATTAATGCTATTTGACATTATCTGTGGAATCATCCTCTAACAAACTCATGTGTTTCCTTTTACTATTCTATTGAGCTATGTAAGCAAGTTATTACTGTCTGCTCTGTTAATAATGAAATCATTTGTTCTTGTTCAGTCTCACCCTTCACTCCTTCTCATGGTGAAGAAAACACTCATTTGTCTTTTCCACCTATGAATCATTATTTTGTGCTGCAAAAAAAAAACAACAGCATGCAGCAATGGCAATGCAAGAAATGCATGATGAGTGTATGGAAACAAAGAAATAAATAAGAGCCATGTGGCCCACCTCATTTATCCACTTCATGGTTGATTTTTGTTTTTCTTTTACTGTCAGGCTTTGCTGGCAAACAATATATTTCTTTCTACCATCAGAAGAATTTCCTTCTGACTCTCCAA
Organism: Protopterus annectens; assembly: GCF_019279795.1. Classification (NCBI taxonomy): domain Eukaryota; kingdom Metazoa; phylum Chordata; order Ceratodontiformes; family Protopteridae; genus Protopterus; species Protopterus annectens. The sequence goes on from NC_056738.1 coordinate 59,663,630, forward strand.
CACATTTATTAACTTCAGTATAATTAGTATGCCTACTACGCCCAAGTTAATCTATTCTATGCATTTACCACCTTGTGTAAGTAAATGCTTTCTTACACTTTCTCTGAGCCTTTCACTTCTGTCTGTATTTATTTCTATCATTTATTGTAAGAGGTTCTGTCCTCTGTATTGCTATACGTATCATGTCCTCCCCTTCTACTTCTCCTTTCTAGACACATCCTATGTTCCTACAGTCTTCATCAGCAAAACTGTTTTACAGGTCATGTGCTCCTTGAAGTACCCCCTTCTGGACCATCACTCCTTATCTCTGTCCTTATAAAGATGAGGTCTCTAGAACTATAAAAACATTCAGAAGTCAGGCTCAACAGCTACCAATACACAGTAAGAATAATTTGCTTCATTATACTGTTAATGCCCTTAACGCATCACAATATTTCTGATTTTCTGTCAACCATCTTAAAGAAGTGCTTATGTTAAGGTAATCTAAAATGATTATCACCAGACTTTATTGTGTTTAGTTCTATTTCATTGTCACAATCCTTACAGTGTACTTGATTATGTTTTGTTATTTTGCAGGTGTATTTTCCTCCACTTCTTCACATTCAATGTATGATGTTGCACATATCACCACCATTCAGCCTTAACAAAGGTATTTTGTGTCCTGTTACCCCATCAGAGATATCATATCTGCAATACAGCTTTGTGTCATTCTTAAAGAGGTATCTGTTTCCTTCCATCATTTATACAGTATATTTTAAAGCCGTATGTGACTGTACTGCTATCAGTCCTATAATGTACTTTTCATGCTAGAGACCAGAAGAGAATAGCTAACTGCATAAACTTTGATTTCTGTAACAGTTTCTTCAAAGTGCATTAATAAAACACCTCTGGTTTGCTGAGTGTCAGACCATACTGTGCCATAAACTCCTACTCAAAGCTTACCTTTGGGAAAGCCAGGCCTGATCAATCAATAACAGACTACCTCATGACCTGATGTCACTACATCTCCTCTATCATGAAAGAAATCTCTTTAAAATAAGGCTACTGTAATATAACACATACAGTATTATTATTATTATTACTATTGTTTTCAAGAAACATTACTTAATTTTTGAATAGGGATAAGGCGCACACTACAACAAAACATTGGAGCAGACTGCCCTTCCTCAATGGCAATTTAGGCATTATTCTTTATTTCGAAATTGCAATGTTCATCTTCCCAGTTTAGTTATCTGTCTTGGATAGAAAGATTCTTAGAATATCAGTGCAAGCATAACTTTGTGTCCTCCGGAGATTAACTTTAATAATTGTGGATGTTACATTGTTATCACTCTGGGTTAACTGACAGGAAACAGGTAGCCATCTTGAGGCATCTGAGGGCTTGCTTCCTCAGAAGACTTGGTGACTGCTCCAACATCTTAAATCAGCTGTTGTTCCTTTGCAGCTAGCACTGATATAGCATGAATGTGTCTCCTCATTCTCCTTAGGGTTCTGTCATTCTCAGCTTGAATGATATATGACCTAGGCTCAGAAGATTTATCAACAGGAACTGCTGGTGAGCCCCATTTCTGACATCCATATGACTTAACTCTTGCAGTCTGGTCTATGTACAAGTCTAATGGGGCAAAAACTGGTGTTGATTATCACAGAATAGTTGAACAAGTTTAGCGTTTCATCTTTCACTTCCACGTTTTAGGGAAAGGTTTGGTAGCAACACTCAGCCCAATAGAGGACTGGTTTCCTTGATCTGATTACCAGTTATCAAATGTTGTGGATTCACTCTAACTACAATATGAGGTATAGCACAATAAGACAACAAAGCAATGCCATAGATAGTTCTGACCCAGGTTATGGAGAATGAATGAGCCATCATGATAGTTTGATGGCTGACAAGCATGTAGATTACAAAAATATACAAAAAAAACTCTGCTACATGTGCTGTAGGGGAACAATATGCACATAAGGAATAATTTAGGCAGTACCCTTCTTTCTGGCTAAACATTTCAAATGAAGCCATTCTCTTAAATGCTTCCCTGGTATCATCTAACATGTTGACAGGTATAGGTCTCTGACTTTACAGCCTGCACACATGGGATGACATTGTCTTCAGTTTCTGATTTTTTTTCTGAAAATAGATTTCTGGCTATAGTATCAGCCATCACTAGCTACTTCTGGAGACATATAAGACCTTCACAAGGTATAAGTTTCTGTATTCCACTTCCCATAACTCTTTCTTGAAGCATTACAATGCCTAGTGTTACATCAAGCTTAGATGACATTTATAATCCGTGTTAAATGGCTGTCATTTAGGAAATAATCTAGCATGTCTTTACTTATTTCGTCAATGCTGCTCCCATTCCCATCTTTTGAAGGAAAATTTCAATCCTCAGTTATAATCTTCTTATCATCGGGGATAAGAAAAAAGTCCTTTAAGCATTTCATCTAGTACCAGACAATCCCTGCAGAGACTTATAAACTGCAATTACACAGACATTGATACACTCTTTACATACATCAACTGTTAACACCTGCATTAGTGCACACTTAAGCATTTGGTCACATACTTGGTTGTTTGGAACTGAAATAAATGTTCACAGGCCATGTGGCAAGCTAGTATACAAACATAAATGCTATGCCACAAGTGAGAGAATAAGGCAAAAGTAAGAGTTCCAGATGAGTGCCATTTTGAAACTTTTTCTAAATGAGTTACTAAGCAGGTGAGTTGTTTGTAGGATGGGTCTGATTGTTAGAACTGATGAAATAAATGCAGATGTATTCAGAGACACAGGACTATGGGACCGTGAGCCCACTAATACTGAGCTCAGGCCTGTGGTAGTTTGCTATGCTCTCTCAGTGCTACAGTGGGTTTCCTTTCCTCTTCTACAAAAATTAGAAGCAGAACAATCAGTTCCATGGTACAGACAGATAAAGCTCTGACAGTGTCTCAGATGACCCAGGGTCGATTTTAAGACCCAGGCAGAGGGGACACTGAGAGGGGACAGTATACCAGCTTATCTCTCCTGGAGGAGAGGCAGTCAGATCTACTATTGTCCTGATACCTACAGGAGGCTTGGTATTACAAATGGATGGTGCTAGCATTGAGGCAATGCTCTGACAATTGCTAAGGGGGATTTAGGACCCATTCATGGCCCTTATGTATGGCTGCCTGCATGTCACCCTCCATGCTGGTGTCTCCCATCCCTGACATCTATGTCAATTACTGAATTTAGCATTGAGAAGGCCGACTGTCAATGGAAACTGAAAGGATCTTCCCCACAGGCATTATGGGAAGGTAGTTGCTTGGGGTTATGCTATAACAAATGAGTGACAGAACAGAAGGGCAAGGCTGATGGTCAGCAGTATGAGGGCAGGAATAAGAATATTACAAAAGTAGAAATGGAGTAAATACAGTCTTTGAGTAGCACAGTGAAATTCACAAAAGGCACTAGTGTGGTCCCATGACTACAGTGATTAATAAAATTGGTTTGGTGAGAACCTCATAGGTTTAAAGTGACTAAATGAAACAGTGAAATGACAGGGTTTTGTTTTACCACAATAAAAAGATGAGACACCAATCTGTCTTGGGCAATCATGTTCTTTATACTAGATTGATTCCACAGGTTTTAGTAGACTACATTTGGCCCCACTTCATAGGTTCATATGTTCATAGGTAGGTACTAGGCTATTGGCCCGAGGGTCTACGTAAGCCTAGCAAACAAGGTTCCCTGGCTTACGCCACCCAAGAAAGTTATTTTTCTGTGCCACTGTCGAGCAGAGACACAGAAGTGATCCCTGGGGTGTATTTCCTATTTCCCATCCACTCATCAAGATTTTTCTTGAAGACTGCTAATGAAGAACTTTGCTTGACGTAGATGGGTAGCCTGTTCCAGAGTATGAAAAGTCCCTGGGACAGGGAAATATCCCTCCAGTATGTCCTGTTTATTGTGATGACAAGGTTTAGGTCCCTAGAGCGTGTAGCTTGGTGGGAAAGGGATTTCTTTAGGTGTAGCATGTCCAACAGCTCTGGGTTTGACATAGATTTATATGTTAGGCAGAGATCACCTTGGAGTAGGCGATGTGCTACAAAGTAAAGCTGGAGTTTTTTGAGACGGTCAGTGTAGGGCATCTGTTTGAGGCCAGTAATCCTCTTTGTGAGGTACTTCTGCGGCCTTTCCAGCTGCTGCAGATGTCTTGTGTGGTACATTCCAAAAGGGGCTCTGTACTCTATAATGGGTCTAATGAGTGTCGAGTAGAGGGGAACAATGACATCTTTTTCCCTGGATAAGAACCCTTTTAATATGAAGTGTGCCACATAAAAGGACTTCCTGACTACTGTGGCAATGTGACTATCAAAGGACAGACTACTGTCCACCTGGATCCCAAGGTCTCTTATCACACATTTGGAGTTAAGTAGACTCATGAAACTGATGACTTTCATCACTTCACTGAAACATTTCAGCAAGAAAAGATCACGCTTGCAAAAGAACATACGACACTTGTTATAATGGATGATCTCCTAGTCTGTAGGCAAGACAAGCAAATATGTGGCAAATGGCTGGAGGTGGTACTTCAGGCTTACAAGTACTCAAGGCTTGAGATCAACACAGAAAAGAGGCACACTGGGAAAAAAAGCATATATTTAGTGTTTTAGACACCTCATTGGAAATTATGAAAATAAGCCTGACATAGACAAAGTAAAGGCTCTTAATGAATGATCAAACCCATGATGCAGTGTTGCAAGTGTTGCAACTGTATATCATTTGCAATGTTGAAGTATTTGGGGAAGCTTGTGCCCCATCTGTCACTAGTGTTTCACCCTAGCACTAACCAGCTGAAAACTGAAACAGAAAGAATGAGGCAAGAGCCAAAGGAGTGAACTTTTAGACAGGTAGTTTAAGTCTCTGTTTATATCTACACCAATATTTACATACTATGATGTCAGGAAGTTGACAGTTAGCATCAAATAATCCAGCAGATAGGGCCTTGCAGCTGCTACAGGAGAAAGAAGGTGAGCTTACACCAGTTTCCTTTTGTTCACACACACCAATGAAAACTCAGAAAAGTTGTTCAAAATTTGATAAAGAATGCCTGACAAAAGAGTTAATATGTGAACACTTTTATTGCTGCATTTGTTCCATTGATAAGTGCATATTGTCTGGATAAAGATCCACTCAGATGTCAGCAGCTACTGATGAGAATCAAGTGCCTTAATGTAACAGTCCTGTAACCACTTTGGTTAAGTGACTTGCCCAGGTTCATATAGTGGGCAAAAGTAGCTAAAAAGAGTTAAACCTTCTGCGATTGACTACAAGAAGCAAGTTATTAATAGCTTAGATTCTTAATCATCCGTATTAACTGACAGATGTTCCTTAACAACTTGAATAATTGAGGATAACAATCAGTCATTAGAGTTTTGTTGTTGTTTTTCAGAAAATACATTTCAAGTTAATTAAGTTGTCTGGCACTTAAGGCTCTAAGCTATTAAAAAACTTTTTTTGTAGTCAAAAGTAAAGTTTGAACCCTTCCACCTATATTTGTCAACTGTGTGCCTTTGAGCAAGTCAGTCAGACAATACTCCTGGGTCATCCCTGAAAAGAGGACACTTTGTCCAATTAGTTTACCTAGATAGATAAAAGACAATGGTATTTAAAAAGTGGGCCTTTGTCCCCAGGAATTTCTGGCTTTGTCTGGAATTCTTGAGCAAAGAGGTTGAGAGGTATTTTTCTGCATTCCTTGTAAAATTTGTGGTTTTCTGGCAAATTCTTTTTGATTGCAGCCATTAAATAATGACAGGTATAAGTTTTAGACGTTGTATTCTTCAGTAAATGTTTGCTAATGCAAAGCTTTTTCTTCTAGCAACTTTTTAAGTGTACGCTCTGCTTCCCACTCCCTGCTAAATACATAATGCTAAATCAGACACTGCTGTAGCCTGGAGTAAGGGAAATTCTCCCAAGACACAGCAGTCTCAATCTTTTACACATTAAATCAATCATACGTTTTCTGATCATTTTATGGTGCTGATCATACATTTGTCATAGTTCTGCCTGCCACCTGTATAAAACACATGGAAGATATAAATAATTAGCATGCATCAACAAAGAGGAAGAACATACTGAATGCAGAGATTTTTTTTTTCTGTAAATTAAATAACTGGACTATTGGGAGCAAATTTGATTTGAATTTAAGCAAAAAATAGCTATAATGACAATAGGTAAAGTTAAGACAGGATCACCACACTTCTGGGTCACTAACAATGAAAAAAAAAGCTAGTCGCAGTAAAGGAACTACACCAGTAATAGTACTTATTTGCACCACATTATTAATGACTCTTCTGGAATAACGGAATGTTGCATGGTACCCTAAATCCATGGCTCTAAATCCTACACTGGGAAGCATGCAGGGACCATTCACTAAGACAACTGCAGGTTGATCAGGATTCCTCTACAATGTCAAACTGACACACCTGGGACTGTACTCTCTACACTGCTATCAATTTAAGAGGTGACCTGATTTTGACATAGTTCTAAGGGATGAATTCTAGATGGAATGTGTTTGTTTTAAATGGGTACAACATAAAAGGGATGAGAAGGAAATGGACAGAAAATTAAGCATGAGCGGTTTCAGAGTATCTTTTTTTCCAAACACCTTTACTGAATTATCACTTGTGACATAGGCAAATTTACATTCATATAAAAGTAATAAAACTATATTAACATGACAAACATTATATTTCATATATATTGCTATATATCATACAACCTAAGCAATACTACATAAATTATTCAATTATTGTCTTTTTTGCAAAAAAGAAACATCTTTATTAAAACCCTCACTTACTACATAGGCAATCATGCATTTATATAAATGAAAACAAACCACACTGGCACACTCCTAGCTGCAAGCATTTTACATCACAAACCATACCAACACACTCCCAGTTGCAAACATTATACATCACTTATAATCTACCCAGTCTTTTTCACTCAAACATTACACAGTTCATTTAAGTCCTGCCGCCTTTTAGAACTCACTCATCCCTTGAATGTATTGTTTCCACAATTCCCATTTTTTCCTATGTAGTTTGCGTCTATCCTTTTCTAAAGATCTCATTTTCAGTTGTTTTATCTCTGTTACTATATTCAAAACTTCCAGTATAGTTGGTTTAAATTTTGATTTCCATTTTCTAGTAATTGCTTTTTTGGCAGCCACCATTATTAGACACAGCAAGGCCTTACCATGTCTAGGCAATTCCAATTCTGTATCATAGCTCAGAAAAATCATATCCCTCATCAGACCAATCTTCCCACCCAGCATCTCTGATAGTGCATCCAACAGGGAATCCTTTAAGTCCACCAGCTCACCACACTCCCAGAAAATATGTTCCAAATTATCTCTTTCTTCCCCTTTACACCTCCAACATTTACGGTCTGCCTGAGGAAAAATCTCTGGAGTCTACATGGAGTATAAAAATATCTATGTAAACATTTCCAAGCAAAAATCCTAAATTTTCTAGATTTTATTGCATATTTGGGAGACATGCTTATATTGTCCCATTGTTTCTTTGTGAATTGCTTATCCAGTTCTCTAGTCCCAATCCTTTCTAACCTCCTCTGATTGATTCTTATAGTTATCATGCAATATTTTATATGCTCTACTAATTATTCCTTTTTTAATGGCAACTAAAGGCGTTAGTGTTAAGTGTAAACAATAAATGAAATAATCTCCAAATACAAACATAACAAACACCCAGAACAGAGAATCTTAAGGTACTCCTGGATAGCTTCATGAGAGGCTGGGCATTTAGTATTTTAAACAATTATATCAGCCTTCCAAGGATGTCTTAACCTGACATTATGATATGATATGATATATGCACCATATGACATCACTGTTACATATGTACCTAACTCCCTCTTAAAAGCTACCGGTGTGCCATTTACAGGAAGTTTTGCATACCAAATTTCATAAGGATCTTAATGTTTTGAAACTGACACAAAGTTCATAGGTTTATACTAAACTTATACCCAGAAAGCCTTAAGGAACCTTAGTTGAATCACCCATGCAGTGTATTAGGGGTAGACTAGTTTCCTTTTGACAGACAATCATTTCTACTAAGAACCAAAATGAATCTGTAGTTTCCTATCCAATTATCAGGGCTGGCTTTGAACGCATACAAGGAGGTGTGTTTTACAATTCACAGAGGGGGTCTATTTAAAAGGTGTTGAAAATGCTAGGTAAGAAACCTATAGCACCAGGAGATGTTATTAATCTTATGATGGAGGCTTAAGACTTTGTATTGGATGTCTTCTGTAAAGATGGAGAAGCTCATAACGTGTGGGATCTTTCAATGCATGAATTGTGAAGCATAAGTTATCCCTCAGGAATTTGTATGTGAAGATAGATAGAAGGGGTTTTCAATCTTTTAGGAGTAGCTTAAGTGGTTAATACTGAAGATCCTTTCAGTTGAGAATGTTAGGGACCTTTCAGGTTGTTTAAGATCCCTAGATAGATACAGCCCAAAGTAGGCACTGTATTCAACGATGAGTCTGATACAGGAAGAATATAGGGAGACAAGGCTATCCTTGGACTTAAATGAGATAATCTAACAGATGAAGCTGCACAAGGCAAAAGGATTTGCTAACTGCAGCTGAAATGTAGTAGTTAAAAGACAGCTATTTATCTATGTATATACCCTGGTCTCTAAGAACAGAGTCTGTTTTAATGCAGGAGGTGTCAGTGATGTGATAAAAAGAGGAGTGGTTGCTTTACCAAAGTAACTTTACTGCAAATTTTGATATTTAGGGTGAGGCCATGACAAACACAGCGAGCTTTGGTCTGTTACAGGCCCTTATGAAGACTATGGGTATCATGGGGGAATTAACAATTGTGAATAATGTGCAGTAATCCACAAGCTTGGTCAGCCAGAAACCTTGTCTGCCCAGTTTAATAACAGAAAAGTAGTGGGAGTTTCTGAAAAGGTAGACAGATTAGTATTAGTCTTGACTTTTAACAACAGTGTTGGTTGCATTGTTCATTGTTCTTTATACAAATAATTAAGAAAGATCTTTAACAGCTGTTGCTGCTGCAAAACAAATAATAATAATAATAATAATAATAATAGCTATAAAGTTGACTGAATCATTACAGTCACACTAAACAAAAAGGGAAAAACAGTGGCAGCAAGTTATGAGTATATGGCATCCATAGTCAATGTAGCTGTAATGGGGTATAGTAACAAAGTAGTAAAGTAACAGGTAAAACAGGCGACAGTGACACTGAGAAAAAAGGAAGCTAACCATACAGGAATCCAATCAAAAATGATAAACTTCTTATCAAATTATGATGCCTAAGATAAAATACAGTTGAAATAATTACCAAATGTGATGCAGACAAAGGAATTCTGTTGACTTATTTTTTTAGACTAAGATCTACATAATAAGGAACACATCCTGAACCAGAGTCTTGAAATGAAGAAGCAGTTGCAAAGTAATGGGATGGTGGTAGGTTCTGAACAAACGTGATTTTAATTTTTTTTTAAATTTAAGTTAATTTATTTATTTATTTACCAGGAAAGTCCAACTTGGAACAAGCCAATTTTCAGTGGAGGCCCAGGGAGAAATGCTCCAGGTGCATTTCTTTGTATTGTGGGAGGAAACCCACGTTTGATACCACGTTGATAGTTAAGACTTTTTTTTTTTAAATCTTTACTGAATTATCACTTATGACATAGGCAATCATGCATTTAGATGAATGAAAACAAACCATAATGACATTTCAAGTTGTGAACAGTATACACCAATTATGATCTTCTATACAGTCATGGTCAGTCAACCATTACATAAGCTCATTCAATTCCTAACTTCCCTTAAACCTCATTCCTCCCCCAAAACATTATTCTGCATGTATTGTTTACGTAATTCCCATTTTTTTCTATTTAATTTGTTCCTAGCCTTTTCTAAAGATCCCAGTTCTTGTATCTCTGCTACTATATTCACTACTTTTACAACAGTCGATTTAGACTTTGATTTCCATTTTCAAATAACTGCTTTTTTGGCAGCTACCATAATTAAACTCACTAAGACCTTACCAGGTCTAGGCAATTAGGAATTGTTATCCAAAATCAGCACTCTGAGTTACAATGATCTTAATGATAGTGAGGTAAAAAAAAATGTTTTACAAGGTATAATAGACATATGATGCACATGCATATAATGCGACTGACTAGGCAATCTTAACTCCTACAGCTGGCTGACATCTGTAGGTGCTTTTGCAGCTGTATCTTACTGACACCTTTAGGCATCAAATATTGCATGTTCACATTTGCACTAAAAATTTTAAAACCATGTTATATACAAAGTATTAAAATATTTCATCTTAATGCTTACACAATGGCAAACACAATTGCGTTGATATTTGACCTCTGTCTAGTGCAGTTAAAGAGATATTAATTGCTGTACATAAAACATTTATTTATCCATCCATCCATCAAATCCACAAGCCCTTTTCCCCATTTTTACACATGGGGTCGGGGTGTCACTTTAACACTGACAATCAAATTTCATGTTTTTCTAAGCCAGTAGCAGAAACACAACTGCTTAGCCTCACATGAAAGCTCTCAACTGAATAAACAAAATGCTACTTACATTGTGTGTAACTTCAGTGGTTGCCAAGATATTCTAAGTTGTTTACAAAATATTACACATTTAATAGTCATTGTGTTTACTGTGACTTACGAAATCCAGTTTAAAACCTAGAACCTAAAAATTATTACCAATTTAAAAGAGGTCTGTGCTGAAGAGTTTACCATTTACACTTCTTTAGTATCTTCTATGGTTCAAGAGATATGAGCATTTGTTTGAAATGTAAGCACATAATTTGATTCTAACAAAAAGCTTACGCTCCACCCATTGGAAGTCACAGTGCAAACTTCCAGAACTCTATTGGGGGGAATGAGTTAAGATGAACATTCAGATACAGAACATGCCTGCGTCACTCTGATAAACCTTGTGGTTTGTTCTCTATTTCAGTAAGAGTGGTATGATACTAACATAGGTAAATGAAGAAGAGAAATAGAGATTTTCTCCCATTCACTCTTCATCTTGCAATTCTTTTCTTCTTTCAAAAGACTACACATTTGAGAAGGAAAACAAATATGAGGAGTCAATTTGACATACCACAGGGACGAGGTGACTTTAGGCAGAAGTGAAAGGAGATTAAGGACGGATAAGGTACTGCTAATATTAAATGAGTGTGCCTGATTTATGGAGTCACCCAGAGTTTGAGGAGTTGGAGGTTATTAATAAAATATTTTAAATTAGAAAAATGTTGGTGGCAATACAGAGGAAGAATTCAAAGTATCCTTATCACACATACTATTCATACTGACTTTCCTACCAAAGGGTCCAGAAGCAGTGCAGAGGACTAAGGCTATGAACAGCTAACAAGCTGCCTCTTCTAGTCTGGGGTTTGACTCCCTCAGACTTTATTTTCCTATTATGTAACTCTGATCAAGTAATTTAAACAAACAGTGCTCTCAAGCTCTACCCTAGTTAACAAAAATGAATAAATTAAGAGAGGTTTGTCATGCTCATTTTGAAAGACCAAGGTGGTAACATTCCTCAACAAGCAGATAAGGGTCTACCAGAGGAATCTCAGATACTCATGGAACTTTAGCTGTGATAGCAGGACTCAGTATTCCATGGCTGTTGCCTGTTTTCTGTACTCCATATCATGGCCACAGTTTTACTCATGTGCGATGACTTGTATAGTAAAGGACATGTAACTTTCGCTGTGTGGTGTGAGACTCTCACTCTCTACACAAAGCTATATGCCACCAGGAGTTTGGTCGTTGAGAAACAGCACGCTAGTGTAAATATACAGGTCACAAGACTAAGCAAGCGAAGAGCTGCAGATTGGTTTGCATGTGGTCTAAAAATCCAGAGTGTATAGTACAAATGATGTCCTGTACTTGTATGGAATAATACATGACTTAATTTCAAAACATTCAAATCTCAAATTAGTGTAAATTAACTGACAGAAGCAAGTAAATGAGTCAGGCTAGAGGGAACATCTTAAAATGGAACACATTATGCTACTACTGGCAAGAAAAAGGCTAAAGCTTGTAACTTGGAAAATATTCACTATTTCACTAAAGGACGTGACTTTGTACTCGTTTGCCAAAATGTTGCATCAGAGAAGCGGCTGGAATGTAGATAATGGTGAATGGTACACTCCGTAAAAGAACTGGCAGATAAAGCAAGTTTGGTTACAACCACCTGAATGTCAGAACAATAAAATAAAAGAATGTAGATAATTTAATTCAAGTATTAATTTAAGTACATTTTTATGTGGTCACCTGCACTGTACCATCAAAGTTTTTGTATTGTGTCATTTGACTGGTTTGTGCATTCAGTATTTCAAGCGTTTGTATTTTGGTTATACTTTGTACCTCTGTTTACTGTTTAATAACCTCCTTTGCAGTACTACAGTACTTTGTTACTTAGAGAGTAATTTTAGCAAAACATACTTGATTACTTCATAGGTTCATAGATTGTTAGTAGCTAATGACCTCTATGGCCCTTACAATCCAAACCTATTTGGATCCTAAGTATCATATGGGGTAGGGCATGCTAGTAGGGAGGTAACTAAAGGGTTTGCAGGGGGAGGTGTTAGTTAGGATAATACTTTTCTTGCTGATGGCCTCTGCTGATGGCCTCTGAGGTCAGGGGTAAATGTACAATTTCCCAACCAATTTCCAAGGTTTTTTTTTTTTTTTTTTGAGTAGGGTTAGGGATGAATTCTGTTTTACATGGACAGGAAAGCCTACTCCATAGCATGGGTATCCTTTTGGACACATTTGTCTCTCCAGAATGTTCTGTTTATGTCAAAAGTGAAGTTCACATCCCTAGATCTAGTGTTTTCGGTGATGTTTGTTTTGTGTACATGCAACAGACCCATCAAGGCTGGGTCTTCTGGAAGCCCTGCAAATCAGGCAAAGATCTCCTTTCAGCAGCCTGCAGGAGACTGAATGTAAAGATAGAGTCTTTAGGCAGTTAGTGTAGGAAAGGTTATTCATGCCTTGAATTTTCCTGGTTAGAAACCTCTGTGGGGGTTCCAACTATAGCAAGTGTCTGGTTGTGTACATGCCAAAGAGGGCATTGTACTCAACAATAGGTCTGATAAGGGCAGAGTAGAGTGGTACTATAACTTCCTTGGACCTGGATGTCATACCCTTACCTATAAATTGGGTGACATAGAATGATTTTATTACTATCTTAGATATGTGTTGTTCAAAGGCCAGATTGCTGTCTACATATGTTCCCAGATTCCTTACTGTTAGGTCAACTCTTAGGGGAGTTTTATCGATGAAGTGATTAACTTAGGTTGACAGTTTCCTAAAGGGCATTATAATGCATTTTTTGACATTACGTTTTAGGCCATGGCTTTAGCACCAGTCATTTGTGTGTGTTAAACTCTATTCCAAGATGTTAGTGTCTTGGAGGAATCTGTAATATCTCCCAATTTACAGTCATCTGTGAACTCTGTGAGCCAGAGGCCTTGAACGTTAGTCATGACTTTCTGTGAAGTAGACAACAAACAGGAGTGGGCTCAGCACAGAGCCCTGGGGCACACCACTGGTGGCCAGTCTCTTGGTAGAGGTAGTCTCACCTATTCTGAGTTCTTGGGTCTTGCCTGCGAGACAGCTGGTAATCCAGCAAGTTATGTAGGGATTTATGCCTAACTCAGAGAGCTTGTCAGCAATGCTTGAGTGGGGTGTTGTATCAAATGCCTTTGCTAAGTCAAGATATGCACTATGCACTGTTTTCCTCTCATACATTGCCTTGGTGCACCTCCCAGAGAAATCTACCAGGTTAAGCAGGCACAATCATCCCTTAGCAAAGCTAAATTGGGATTGGTCAACTGTCTATAGGTTGCCAATGTCCTTGTTTATCATTTCCATGATAATTCGTTGCATGACTTTTCATATTAGGCTCATTAGACTGATGGGGTGTGTAGTTCCCTAGGTCAATTGATGGTCCGCCCTTGTGGAGGGGAATGACTGTTGCAGTTCCCCATTCACTTGGAACATAGCCTCTTTTTAGGTTGTAGTTGGAGTGCCTCAAGTGGTCCTGATAACTCATGTTTCAGACTCTTCAGGAAGCAACCAGCAATGTGGCTGGGACCCAGAGATTTGGTGTTCTCAGCTTTAGCAAGTGCTGCTAGCACTTGGCCCCTGCTAACTGTTGTGGAAAGTATGCTGAAGGAGATTTCACCCATAGTAGCTGGGGGGAGTGGAGGGTGAAGTTTGAACTGAACTTATCAGCCAGTTAATTTACTATGTCAACCTAATCATTGAAGGTGTTGCCATTAACTACAAGTTCAGGCACACTGCTGTGTGTTATTTTGAAGGTTCTGAACATAGCTGAAGAAGGCTATGTCAAGGTCCTTAGCCCAAGACACTATCTTGACCTCATAGTTGACCTTGTTAGATTTAATTAGACCTCTTAGTTTCTTTTTTAGTTGTAAAACAGAGCACTTATCTTTAGGGGAGTTTCTCTCCCTAATTTTCGCTATGTTTTTTTTTTATTTTATTTTATACCATGAGGATTCCACCAGTGGGGTTTATTTTTAATGTTTGTTTTGGGTTTCCTTCTGGTAGGTATAGCAGCCTCTATGCAGGCATTCACATTTGCATACAGACTCTGTAAATAATTCTGCATAGGTAGCTGTGGTTTTCAGGTTAGGGAGAGCCTTGAATTTTGACAAACACTCAATAGGATGTAGTTTGCCTTAGAATAGTTCCTAACTGTTACTGGTTTAGCTGTTTTCTGGGTTGATTTTCACTACTTAAGAAAAAGCTTTGTCATCCGACCTCACTAGTAAAGATGTGACATGGGGTGGGGGGCAATGCTCTCCCATGTTGGTGAGTACCAGATCCAGTGTATTTGATCCTCTGGTTGTAGAATGTAATCTCTGTTCCAGGGTGTTTGTGTTAATAAAGTACAGGAAGCATTGTGCCTTTGAGTTTGAGGCAACATACGTTTCCTAGACTGCAGAGGGTTAAGTTAAAGTCACCCATAAATAGGATGTTTAGCTGGGAAGTGAGCACCTCTAGTACATTTAGTTAAGAGTTATGAAACTCTAGGGCCATAGATGGTGACCTGTACCTAGCCATGATATGGTGAAGGGCCTTATTTATGGTGATTGGTACATGGATAAGATTTACTGTTTCATCCTGTTTAACCAATCTGGAGGAATGTTTGTTGCTAATGTATCTGTGGTGGTGTTGGTCTAAATTTGTGGAAGGCACTTTAACTATGTACTACCAGACAAGTCCCAGTCAAGGCACAGATGTATACATTCTCCAGATTGAGGAGGGCTTGAAGGATGTGGAGTCTTTTGTTTAGACCCCTAGCATTGAGCAATAACACCTTAATGCTACTTTGAGACTTTTTCACTATGTTGGTAGTTTTGTCTTTTTGGTATTGCCTAAAAAGGCTGTAAGGGGGTAGATAAAGTTTTAGCCAACAGCAGAAAACCTAGGGAGGACAGGTGCTTTCCATCTTTGACAAAGTAGCATCATCTGTTGACCATGCCTTTCCATGCTGAAAGATATTGGATCCCCGTAGAGTGGCACCAGAAACTAATCCGATTATTAAAATCAATCATTTATGTTCGTACCATGGCACCATCCTTGGTGAAGGTAGAGTGCTGCTCAATGGAAGGCTCAAACTGGTTTGTGACATTTATTTGGAGAGCTCCACTATGTCTCTTTTCATATAGTCCTGTGAGGTACATCTCAGGTCATATGGACTATGATAGAATCATACTGTTACCTGGGGGGGGGGGGTGAAATTACTCGAGCTGGTGTGTAATATTGTAGATCCTGGCCGCAGACAGGCAACTACCCACTATCTTCATCTTGCTATCTGTTTAGTGGGGCATCTGTCTGTCACACAATGGAGACCCTAATGACAAGAGTATTCGATAAAATATATGCTCACCTTATTAGTTTTGCTCTTGTGGGACCATTAGGTGTAGATTTAAATGAGATGTCTGGTGTTTCATTTGGTGGGTGTTTTAATGATTACTGAAGAGCAATGTTGCTGTTTGGCAGTTTTGGAGGTCTTTGAGATTTGGAAGGTTTCTTTTAAGTGTCTCTCCATAAGACAATCTGCGTGTGTGGTGAACATTATGTGTGAAGGATGTAGTGTGGGTTTTCTTCATAACCTCGTTTGCAAGCAAAGTTTTTGCATCCAAGGAGGTTGCGTATTTACATCTCTGCAATACTGTGTTACTTTCTTTAATGATTAATTGGTTGTCTGAGAACATGGGACAATTGCCATATTGCCATAGGATTCCCAAATCTACTATGCTGGCCAGAGACATTAGAAAATTGCATATCCATGACGTGCTGCTCTGTAATAGGGTGAGCTGTTTAGGATTAAGGATTGGGTTTTAACAGGGGTCTCTAGGCTAGTTTCTGGGGTTAAGAGTAAGGTGTTATATAGTGCTAGGAAATGGTAGTGTTATAATAGAGAAAAAAGCTTGAAAACTGACTCCTATGCCCTTCAGCCAATAATAGACCAAACTTTGACCTTCCTGGAACACTTTCCAACTCAGAGAGACCAGGTAAACACCTGATGCAACAAGATGGATGATGCTGGAATTTCTTAATGTAAAAGCACAGCAAAGGTAGCTCTCAAGTGCAGATTAAACAACAAACAACAACCAAACAACTGAGTCACTGGCTAATTTGCCCTTCTATAAGGCAATATGGAGGCAAACAGACTAGAAAAAGCCAACAATCAGAGAAATGATGATTTCTGTTACAAAATTCAATACATGCTTTAAAGATGCCCAAAAACAGTTGCTATCACTGTATAAAGCAAGTACAAGTACAGTTAGTCAAAAACAATATCCTTAGCCTAACAGTAATAACACTTACGGCAATGCTGTTCATCACTCCCATCATCACAGTCTTCCTCGTCATCACAAACATAGCCCCGAGGAATGCATTCTCCATCACTGTGACACTGAAACTGATTTCCATCACAAGTGCGACGTGCTAGAATTTCATATACAGTACAATTATTACCACTCAACAATTCAACATAGTACATTTTATGTTCAAAGACATTATTTGCTTGGTCTCAAACAACGCACAGCTATATCTTCTACAATTTGCCATTACTATAATTTTATTTGGGTAATAAATAATGTATCCAATGGAAAGCAACATGTTAAAAATAGAATTTTACATACAAAAGCATGCCATACACTTATAAACTGAGAAATGGAAACTAAAATGTGAGGCTTATGAAAGCAGAACAGTTCATTGTTTCTGTAAAATGCCAGATGTCACCAACACTTACATTTAAAAAACAACTTTGCCCAGATACTGAAATATGAAGGTTATGTACTAGCCATAACAATACATCTGAAAAGAATTAACCATCTTTGGTAACTAGTAGGACAATATGCCAGGGGCATTAGCACTTGTCAGCCAATAAAACGTTACCAGGCTACCAGGTACCCTCCCTCTTCCCATCATACCTAGGTCTTCACACACTCACCAGTCCTTTAAGTTTATATGTTTGTAATTCCACTGTTCCAGCATTAAGACCTAAGGGTCATCAAGGAACACAAACTCCTGAATGTTACCACAGTATTTCTTGTAACCTGCCCGGCATCCAGTTTATGATTAAACTTGGCAACACTTTTTGTAGATCTCATCACACATTGCAATTCATTCCACAGCACTGGTACAGTTTGAGTAATATGCAGGTCTTTTTGGCACAGTTTAGTGTAATTAGCATCTTTCCAGAAGAATCATTTAAATTTTAATTCTTTATAACTAGCTAAACTCCCCCTACTGCCAAAAAATCAAAACTGTACATCTTGAATGCCAGGCAAAGCTTATCTCTTACTAACCTTTAAGCATTGCTATATAAATAAAGTTTTTCAGCCAGTCTGAATATGGTAAATAACAATGGAACCATCCTAGTAAACAGATCAGATTCAAATACAAGCATTTCAGCAGTATTATAGCTACAGAAAACTGAATTATAAACAGCTACTGGCTAGTGTTTTAAATGATTGTGACATGGGTGCTAGGATCCCTTATGGCCATAGTTCTAAGTAACAATACCACCAGTTTCACAGCTGATGTCCTAATGACTTTGACATATTGTTTGGATATCCATTAATATCCCTAGGTTTTTCATAAGTACAACTTGGTGTAATATTTTGTGCATCGTAAGATGTTCATATTAATTACTCATTTTCCAAAAAATCTTAAGCTTACATTTGAGTAAAATGAAATTACCCCAATCCTTCCTGACTATTCATTTACTTCACAAAAGTAATCATTTAATCTAAACTCATCTAAATCAGATATAACAACTGTCCCTAATTTACAATCATCTGCATAGTTTGCTGGCCATTTATAAGATGACATCAGGAACACTAAAAAGATATGATTCAACAACACTAGACCAAGGACTGATCCCTGTGGAACACCAGTCCCTATATGACTTTTAGCTCCCAAAACAGCCACATATGTCAACCAATTCTTAACCCAAGCAGTAATATAAGGAACATTGCTGTATTTTATATGACAGATATTATATCATTATGTGGTAAAGTGTCAAATGCTTTAGCTAAATTCAAGTAGACAGTTATGACTGTAACACTGTGATCATTAACCAAATTTACTACATCATAAATTCTATGAGGATATTTATAGGTTCATAGGTTGGTACTGGGCTATCTGCCCGAAGGCATATATTAGCCCAGCCACATTGTGCGGTATTCACCGCCCCTTTAGTAGTTCTCTAGACCCTTGTACTAGCAGCTAGTACCCTTGGCCCCTATCTAGTAGTGCTGTTGGTGTGATCCCCGGTGTGAACTTTCTGTTACCCATCCACTCATCAAGGTTCCTCTTGAAGAGTGATAGTGAGGGGCTCTGTCTTATGTAGATCGGGACCCTGTTCCATAGTAAGGGAAGTCTCTGCGAAGGGAATCTATCCCTCCAGCATGTTCTAATCATTGTTGTGTTGAGGTGTATATCCCTAGAGCGTGTAGCTCGAGTAGATTTGGTTATTTATTTGTAGAGTACCCATTAAAAAAGCATGTTGTGCAACATCAGACTTCCTTTTGCATCCATTCTATTGTATCAGTTTGACTAATGCATATTTTTCAAAACATTTTCCAAAAACAGATGTAAGATGTTAAAACTAATAGGTCTATAGTTCTGTATCAAGTCCCAAGGTGCACAACCTCTTTCTATCAGAATATTAAATACATAGTACAATTGAATTCTTAATTAAATGGATGTATGTTCCATTTGTAATAGTGTAAACACTGGAAGAAAACAGAAAAAGTATAAAGACAGGAAGCAAACAGAAAAAGGAGGGAAGGGAAGTCAGACCAAACACACACATCTGAAGAACAGCATTGTTGTCCTTCGTGGTCCAGTGGGTCTTTCTGGGTGGCTCTTTTTTCTAAGAGGGCTAGCACCTCTTTCCCAACCATATGCTTTTGACTGGGTTGGTCATCTAGCAAGGTCAGTTAAGATAAAGGTGATGGGGTGATGAATGGTACTATGTAGCCTTTACAAAAATTATTTGTCTTAAAAACTGTGTTTACTGATTTTAGTCACTGTGGCAACTGAAGCGGCAGGTGATCCCACTTGCCTTCAAAGGTAAGCAGTCAAGGAAGGCTGCAAGAACATGTTTGTTTGCCTTGGGACTGACTTTGATGAACTGGAGAGATTTGGTTTCTCCTGTCATTTTTATGTGACCTAGCCATAATTAGCCTTGTAATTCTCACCAGTCAAAGTGTTGTACTGATTCTGCTGTGGCCCATATCAAAACCACAAGTGACACTGGAGGGTGAAACTTTATTCCTGCAGCTGTCCGTGTCTTGCCTGGCCTTCATTATCCCTAAGGTGCTTTTTCACTTCATCCCTCAACAAGATACAGTCAGTAAAAAAGGAATTAAGAAACCACCTTGGTATCCACCATAAAGTCTGTCATCTTGGGGTCTATATTATATGCTCAAAGAGACTTTTCTTCAAACATATAATCATCGACACCTAAAGAGCGAATGCTCTAAAGCACAAATGACCATGTCCTCAAATTTTTTCCTAGGGGAAAAAATTCAGTTGCCCATTATCGGGAATTACCCTTTTCCCCATCATACAGTGATCTCGGAGTTGGTATATGTAGTTAGGGGGTTGGGGGGGGGGCAAAGACCCCCATTGATTAGGGTTTTGAAGTTTGTGTCTTTGGTGTACAGCCCTGTAAATTTTTTCCCCGAGGGAAAAAATTTGTGGATGTGGCCATTCGCACTTTAGAGTGTTCGCTCTTTAGGTGTCCATGATTATATGTTCGAAGAAAAGTCTCTTCAAGTATATAATATAGACCCGTCATCTTGAGACAGAAAAGCTGGTGTAAGGCTACATTGGTATCTTGCTTATCTAGCTGCACCTTCAGTGATAGTCCATATTATGTGCACTGAAAGGTTAGTCATATTTGATGTAATAGTGGCCTATATCTTAAGTTTCTCTTTTAGGAGTCCATCTGATAACCCCTCTAAAAACATGCTGCATTTTTTATAATTCTTCTGAAGATTTGTTAGTTTGTTCAGTATGTTAACTGGTTAGACTGATCCAGGGACCCTTTTCAGCCATGACCTTGTCAAGATGGTAGTAACAATGTAATGCACACTATATGATATAAGAAAATATTTACAGCTGATTCATGTACATTCATAACATTTTACACACTCATAACGTAGTTATAATCATGTATGGTAGGATGTTGTTATTACAATATGTTGAACTAGGTTCTACTAAGTAGTTCATAATGTTTACAATTATTGGTATACAGCGTTTATACTTAAGAAATGTTACTCAAATTTATACATTTACAAATGAATGCAAGGCACGGTATACAGTTGCGGTGATGCAGCGGTTAGCATTGTTGCCGCACAGCAAGAGGTTCTCTGGTTCGATTCTCAGCTGGGGTGCTTTCTGTGCAGTGTCTGCATATCCTATCTGCAGTTGCATGAGCTTCCTCCAGTTTCCTCCCACATTCCAAAGACATGCAGTAGGTGGCTTGGACACTCCAAATTGGCCATAGGTGTGACTGTGTGTGTGAATAAGTGGTAAGGATGAACTACAGTGGCATGGCTAGCAACCTGTGATTGTAACTGTTGAAGTGACACTCCAATACCAATGTGCAAAAATGGGAAAAAAGGGATGAGGATGAATATATGTGTATATATATATATATATATATATATATACACACATTGTTTTACTGGGTATACAAATTAGTGAATTAAACAAAGATTGCAACATCTGAGTATAATATGTGATTACTTCTCATCTTTTGATCACTTAGCCATTGTCAAGGCAGGTACAGTTATGCTCCACCTGCAGATGTTACAGGAGTTTTTTTCTCTGAATGTTGGGTAATCTTTAACTGTTCAGAAATTCTGAGGAAGTGAATTCCAAATGACTGGAACTATCTTAGCAAATGTTTTCTCCCCTAATGACTTGTTGAAGGGTGGTCTGAGTAGACAGGGGGTATTATCACTGGAAGAATATCAAGCATGATTTGTCGTTTAACTGTGGAACTTTAAGGTAAGAGTAGGACACTGACAGCCATTCTGCTTACATCCTATGAAATGTCTACCTGAAGAAAGACAACCCAAGAGGACTGTGGATTTGTGAAATTAATCTGCAGGCCTTCTGCCATGTCCTTTATGATAATGGGAGGGAATCTGTAGGCTGTCATCTTTTTTCCTGCATCACAAAGAGACACTCCACAAACATAGGGTCATCCAATGATAATTTGGGGAAATGGCACCCTGTTCCTCATTGTCATACTATGTTGGTGACATGAAGAGAAACTCAATGTGCCTAGTCTTTGATGTATTTTTTCTCAGTCTCTTCATAAGGGGTTCTTGGTCAGAGGAAGAGGAGACCCTTTTGGAGGAAAGCCCTTCTTCTGTGGTTACAGAATGCCTGCTGTGATTGGTGGGAGGCTGGCTACAGGCACTTGTGGTAGAGGTCTAAATGTTCTAAACTTAGATTGCACATTAGTTGCAGTCAGCTTGGTACGACATGCTGTGGCACTAATGTTGAAGTGGTTGAGGTAGCCAAATACTGAGGAGTAATAGCACCCAGCAATGGCAACTCTAGAACAAGACTCAGAGCTGGCAGGAGTGATTCTGGTGAGGTTAACATAAAGAGAGTTGACATGAACCTAGTGTGCCATGGTGACTGATACAATGCAGCAGTTTTGATGGGTATTTCTCAAGCCTAAATAAACAAACTTGGTATTTAAAATAAAGAAATCCAGAAGCATATAGTCTTCAATCAGGACAAAGCTGACCAAAATGACAGTGAAGGATAACTATTCGATCTTGCTACACAAAAACAGAGGGTCTAATTATATGTAGAAAATATAATATAAATTAAAATTAGCAAATTAAAGAAGGCTATGTTACATAATCATACAGCTTTTGAATATAGCATTGTAGGCCATTATTTCAACAGAAATCATTCTTTATCAGAAGACTAATGTCTTCCAAGATGGCTACAAACTGATCGATAGCTTAAGTTCAACACTCCCAGCATGAAAACAGAAACTGAGAAAAGTGGATCAGGGAAATAGTAAGCCTGGGTAAAATTCAGTTGCTGGTGAGTATGTACACTGCCTTGATGGCAGCAAAGAAGAAATTTGGAAAAACTGAAAGAAAAACAACCAGAAAAGGTGAAGAGAAAACAATGGCTGGAAAGAAACCCACGGCTGTTCAGCAAAAAGTAGTTCAAGCTTCAGCTTAAGTTCAAGAGATGGTTTCCAGTAATTTAGAGGTAAAAAAAAATCAAATGTACTGTACTTAAAACACTAAAGGAATATATTATCTCAAATAGTGAAATTAGAAGACAGAGTGTACAGAGAAAACCTGAGTATTTCTGCTGCACCAGGGAAACTAGAAGTCACAGACCATATTAATTATATGAAAGCAAAAACAAACAACTTGATTAGTGTTCCACAGCAGCATATCAAAAATACTGAAAGGGCATATCAAGTGTATACTCCAAACCTATCCATGTTAAAGAAGCCAGAAAGATTTGATCCTGATAAAATTGTGTCAGAAGAGAAAACTATTAAAAATTGGACACAGCAGAATGTTTGTGGAAAAAGGATTATTTACTGTACAACAGGCAGAAGGGAAGCAAATTTAACCCAACAATCAGGGCATATTGAGAGGCAGGTAAGAGACTCAAGCTGCTGTGTCCAGCTATCTTCAGAGTATTTTTTTCCTGGAGGATCAGACATTTTTGATGCAGAACAGACGAATGAGGAAACAAAAAAAAATGATCAAACATAAAGTGAACTAACAAGCAGAAGAGACTCTGCTTCTCATTTTCTGACTATAAAGCTCATAGAAAGAGACTTTGCCAGTGAAATCTTTTCCAATGTTCCTAAGGAAAATGACTGACAGATAGAAAAATGTGCAGGAGTTAAATATTAGAATCAGGAGTACCTTGGACTTAAACCAGAGTCTAGTGTTGGGAGATGAAGATGAACAGGAAGAAAACCAACAGCACTGAATTTAGTGAATAAATGGAAGACTATAAGACATCAATCATGTTTCTTTGGAAGCAAAAGAGACTGAGAAAAGAATGCACTTCTATTGACTTTGTTAAACTTGTAGGTGGACTATAAAGCACATACCCCATAGTACATCATTAATGTTTAGGAGGACACTAAAGGTAAAAAAGAAGAAACTGTAATTAAAACATTTTTGCTCTTATTATTATTTATATAAAACATTTCATGATATAAATTGCATGTTATATTGTAAAGCAGTTTTGTATAGTGTGCAGTCAGGGATATTTTAAACAGCAGGATCTTTTCAGTAAATGTTCTATGTGTTAAAGAAATTAAACACAAACTTTTTTAGTTACATGAAATATAGGCTTTACAGTAAAACAAGAGAAGAAATGCTGAAAAGAAGTTATTATAATCTTGTGACGTTTGGTTGGTGGGGTGAGGTGTAAAAGTGTAATGATTATATTATATGTAGAATTATGATGAATGATGATTTCCCTTATTTTTACAAGGGTCAATATCTAGATTAATATCCTTGGCTTAAGCTATAAATATTTCTTTGTGAGCAAATAGGCTTAAAAATAAGAAAAAGCAATGAAAGCCATGAAAAATGCTAAGCTACCTGCATCTGCAAATATATTGCTTTTTCCCATTAGAAAATGTTCTCATTGAGAGACAAGAAGTCTACGACTGAAAGCAGTTAGCCCGGGGAATTTATTCTGTTCTAAATGAATTTTATAAAGATTCCATCATGCATCTTCAAAGTTGTTAGCTTTTTTTTTCCCCTCATTGCTGACTACTTTTACATGGAGAGAAGCTATCTGCAGGTACAAACTATTAATCCTGACAGTTTTGAGCATTCCTTTGAGAGGGAAATACAAACTTTAAATGTTCAATGACAAGCAGATCAGTGAAAAATAAGTGGCAGTAGCCTCCCCAAAAGCTTTAATACTTCAATGCATTTAACAGAACAGTGCATAATTCAGTTGCATTTAAATGTAGCTAGTGCACTTCTTCTTATGACTAAAAGTTAAAGTTTTCTGAAAGCGCACAAGCTGTATTTTACATTTCAGAGGAAAATAAATAGAGATAAGAAAAGGACATACTGGGAACACAGGCTGTAGCATGTGCTTCAGTATGAGTAACCTTAATTTTAGTTTAGGTTATACCTGTGGGTACAGCTGTCAGTTTGGAGTAACTGTCCCTATCAGGAAGGTTAAACTTCATTAGGTGAAAATTTACATAATTTTGCATGTTTGTTCTTAGTTAATAGGGGATGGGGAGGTGTTATAAAAATGTATTTAGCTTTTTTTTGACAGTTTTCATTAAAGTAAAAAGTCTTGAAAATGGGACATATGTTCAAATGGAAATGAGGAGAAACAACTGCGTAAAAGATTAACCTGACAATCATTATCATGTGCATGCAAGACAAAAGTTGGACAAACATTAAAAAAATGTAATGTATAAGTGGGAACAATAGCTTTTTATCATAATGACTATTCTATCCGTAATATCTTAGAATGTAAATTATTTATTTTTTATTTATTTTTATTTACATTTGTTTACCAGGAAATGTCTGACTGGGCAGGATTGCCTATTTTCAGCGGAGACCCAGGGAGAAAATCTCCATACAGTAAATACATAAGATATAAAAACATACAGTATTAAATACAGAAAAAAATAAGGTGATAAAACAGACAGTAAGTATAGACAGCATATAGTAAAACTCAATAATAATAATAATAATAATGTACAGTGAACTATAGGCACTAAAGAATACAACATTTTCATCTTGGACAACATTTGTTAGACAGATGTTTTTGGCTGGGCTAGAACATACAGTTAGCAGAAACAGTATTGAGACTCATAACTAGTGTTTGGCTGGTATAGTACATGCAAATAGGAGAAACATAATTGATATTCTTGCCTGGAGTATACATTTGATAAATACAATTAAATTTAGTGTTTGTTGGTGAAAGTATATGATGGTGGTGTAAGTAGATACACCAGAATATGCAGTAAACTGTAAGAGTAATCATTGAAATAAGAATGGCATCTGCTTTATGGACTAGCAGAGCTAAAAGTGGGAGATTGAAAAAGAGAAAGTGTATTTAGGAGGGTTTGTATGCATTACTCAGGGCAAGTACATGTGCAAGACCATGAGTTATTTAAATGTAATTTAAGAAGGCGCTTAAAGTCATGTCTGTTATGTAGTGATTGGATGACAAGAGGGAGTGCATTCCAGGTTTGACCTGCAGTAGTAGAATAGAGAGAGTCCCCAGAGTTATATTTGCTTTTCATTAAATCAGCTAGTGCTTTATTGGTACTTCTTAGTGGTCAGTTGCTAGCACGGTGGTAAATGGCCCTAAAGGTATAGACAAAAAGGAAAGAGTATTGAATTATATTAAGAAAAGCACAATACAAACAACAGTACTGTGGGAGACACATTTGGAAAGAAATGAGCATGTGAATTTGACAAAGAAATTATTTCAGGATTAATATTCATCAGAATATCAGGGACAAAGGAAAAAGAAAGTAATAATATTGATTTCTAGAGGTTCTTCAATAGCAAGGGAAGAGGAAAAAAAAACAATAGTTGTACATTTAAGGAAGTAAGGGGCTACTGCAAGGGAAGAAGATTACACTGGCATATATTTATATCCCACTAAAAACTACCATTGTGGACCTTAAGAAAATCTTGGGAGCAATATTTAGCTTTCAACAGGGAATATTACTGGAGAATGGAACTTGATTTGTAATAGTGAGGATATATCAGGGGGACCTATAATGGAAACTGTAACAAAAGATACATTTCTGAAGAAATTTATGAAAATATTTGGTATAGGAGACATGACTTCAGTAGTAGTAGGAACTCAGAAAGAATTTAGATATTATTCCCCCAAGGTACAATAACTAGGCTAGACTGGATAGATATTATATGTCACAGGAGCATGTGCATTTAATTGAAAGCTTTAACACACACATCCAGTTAACTATTCCAGAATACGCACTAATAAAAACTGAACTAAAAAATACAGGGCAATGAAGTAAAAATGAGACACAAGCACTTTCCTACAATCTGTTAAAAAGAGGAATTTAAGGAATGGGTAGTGGACATTATATGAGAGTTATTGAGAAGACAGAAACTTCTTCAGAAGGGATAGCCAGTGAGTGGTATAAAATGAAAATGGAGTTTAAAAACAGGATAGAAATAAGAGAGAGAGAGAGAGATGATTAAGAAGTAACAGCAATTATTTAGAAGAGATTACAAAGTTTAAAGTATTGCAGAATAAGGGAAATCTCACAAAATGAGAAGAGGAGCCACAGCAGAGTGCTAAAGAGAAAATAGGGGAGTGTTTGGATAATATTCATGATTTTATAAAGATTGCTGTTAAGCAGTTTTTTTTTTTTTGATAACCCCAGCATACAAAACATTTTTGAACGACTTATGCAACAAAGTACAAAGCATTGTCACCAAACTTAGGAAGCCTATGACAAGAAAAATAATTAGAGATCCTGGACATGTACTGGAGATATTTCAGAAATTTTATAAAAAAAACTCTATAATGTGGAGGAATGTGAAAACCAAGAAAAAGCACAAATGGGAATATTTATGGAAGACATAATTATTTAAAGAGTAGGGGAAGATGAGGCCCAATACCTAGCTGCAAGATAGGAGGAGATGAGATAAAATTGGTGATGTATAATTACTCTGCAGGAAAATCTTCAGTTACAGATTGTATTCTTGTGGAAGTCTGGAAGTTAGGAGGGAAGAAGGTGATATAGATCTGGAGGATTTTGTTTAATAGGATTTTAAAAGGAGGGGAAGCACCAGCATCGGGGAAGAAAGCTGTGGTGGCAGTATTGCCCAAAGACAGTGAAGACCCATCAGACCCAACTTCAGATATACTCATTTCAATTTTTTAAACCACAGTTATAAAGTGTTTATGCCAATGAATGGCAAAGGTATTGACAGATATGGGTCAATGTGGTTTTGTCGAGGGGAGGTAAACATTTGACAACATTAATAGAACAATGATGATTTAGAGGGATGCAGAATGTAAGAAAATACTACTGTTGCTGGTAGGCCTTGAGACAAACAAAGCATTCAACAGAATACACTGCGATATTATAAGCAGAGCAATGGAAGTATCTGCATTCCCCAATAAAATAATAAGGTTAATTAGGGGGATATATATGAAGGATAGGAAACAAAAATTAAAGTGGAAGGGTTCCTTTTTTTAACTGATTTATACTTACAGCCACTGAAACATAAAATAAAATAAGGGACTCAGGAATTAAAAGATATAATGGGTATGGTAATCAAGAAAAGTTGGCCTTATTTGCAGATGTTATTATTTTGTACTTGATAAATCCAGAAAAGGGCATCTCGGTGTTGTAGAATATTTTGAGACAGTTTAAGACTTTTCCAGATATACAATTAATGAAGATAAAACAAAGGCTACATCCATAAATTATGTACCTACTCATGACTTGGTTCATCAATATCCATACTAATGAGGATATAATAAGATGAAGTATGCAGGGGTATGAATTAAAACCACTTCTGTTATGGCAGCTAAGGGTATGCGGGAACAGACTAAATAAGAAATAAACTGAAACTCACAGTCGCACATTAGGCAATTGAAGGCTAAGGCAATCAAACCCTGTACCTCAAGCATTAGAGCTCACAGCTTTAATCCTCTGCATCAACTGTCATACAATGAAGGAAGGAACTGAGATTTATTATAGCGTCTGCATAACACTGTAATTTAGCATTATTATCAATGGTGGTGCTGCGGTAGCATTGTTGCCTCACAGTTAGACATTGCCCGTTCGATTCTCAGAGCGTCTTCTGTGTAGTGGCACGCGTGAATGGGCATTCCTTCATTGAAGGTTGTGCGTTAGGCCCAGCAAGCCAGTACGTAAAACTCTGCTGCCAATCATTAGTGGACCGGAGTTCCACTGTGGCGACCCCTAACCGGGAAAAGCCGAAAGACACAAACAAATCAATGTGTGCAATTCTCATGTTTGTTTAGTCATAACCATTTAATAAAATTCATACATCTCCTGGTTTAATAGGGCACTGTGTTGATTATGTCTGCTTTTCAGTGAAATGTATTGTTTATCCTGTTATTTGTGTTTTAAATGTCAATTAATTGTACACTTTCATATTCTGCTACAGTACTTTCCCTTTCCATCAAAATACTATAAATCATGAAAGGGAGCCAGTAGCTGGGGTTGTCCAAATTATTTGTTCCTGCTTTCAATGAGGACATATACTGAGTTTCTGCCTGCCATTTAACATGTGAATTTACTAAGTGCAAATGAATGCAGTGACTTCTTATTTAAAAAGCAGAAAAAATATTTATCATATCATATAATTTACATTTGCTAAATTCTATTTACAGAGTATGGAAGTATCTGATATATTACATATAGGTAAGTGCTTAACATCTTGACCTGATTCTTACTAGAAATCAGGCAGTAACCTAAGTAATAGTACCTTTTTGTTTCTAGTGGCTGCCCTCTTTTGTACTGTTAATCCTCAACTTCTTTGATAAGTAACTGCAAGTAAATTCAACCAGCATCACCATCCATCCATCCATTCATATGTACATCCATGTTCTTTTAACAACTTTATTGAGTTCAGCATAATGGGGACCAAAGTTATTCCAGACAAGGAATAGCGAAAGCATGCAGACAAACATGTGCACAGACACTCGAACATACACACACACACACACACACACACACACACACACACACACACACACACAAAAGTGTTCATTCATACTCACAGTTAGGGTCAATTTAGTACTGTCAGTCCATTTGCCAGCATGCCATTGTAAAGCAAAAGAAAATGGAGACTCTGTTGAAAATGTACACGAACAATGGAAGAAAATGCAGACTTCACACAAAAAGTCGACCAACCCAGAATGAAATGGGGAATCAAATGCTGTGAAGAAGTAACCATGCTACCTGCTCCCCTACAACAATCTCATACAATGCAATCATCAGAAACAAAAACTGTAACACAAGTGCAAAAGCATACAGCATTTTACATCTCATTTTACTTACGGCAGTCTTTTTCATCAGAATTATCAGAGCAGTCAGCTGTTCCATCACACCTCCAATGAGCTGGAATGCAACGCCCACTGTCACATCGGAACTGTCCCCCAGAGCATCCTGCAATAAGCAAAAAAAAATCATATCCTTAGGTATAAAATTTTAGCCTCACCAAGTAAAACAGCAATCACATTATTTCAGGAGAAAGTGAATTTGTTAAACAGCAAATGGTTCCTGTGTGAACACTGGAAGGTAAAGAAATTTGCCTGCATTTATTTTATCATCTCCCTCACAACATATATCCCCATGAAACACTTATTAATATGAAACAATGGCAATTATCCTCTGTTGCTGCATTTTATGTACTGATTTATTCCTTAGAGAAACAGAATGCTCCACAGTGGCATCAGTTCATTGTCAGTGGCACATCTGTACAACAGCTCTAATATCTCAAGACAACTCTTGAGATATTACACGGGAAGCAAATAAGAAGAGCTTGCAGACACACCATAAGACCATACATATGATATCCACAGAACTACAAAGTAAACATGAATATGTAATTAGAATTGCACATAATCAGGCAGATACTATGATTCTAAGTGTTCCTCCACACATATGTGACTCTATTATAGTATACTGATATGTAGCAAAGAACATTGTGAGTAAAAACATGCATTCATTAATGGTTAATGGAACTGTGGGATCATAGTACACAGCACAGGATCATAGTACCTTATTTCTGTTTTGTTTAAATGGGATAGACTCACTAGGCCTATATATTATTTTTACTGGAACTCCCTGTTCCCATTTATACTGGCTATGGGAAATTTGGCTAGAAACCCTACTTGTTTCAGAGTAACACTACACAGCACTTCTTATTTGGGAATATGAAGGTAGAAGCTCCAAGATGGCTGAGACTATGATTACTTCTACTGCTGTGATTGATGCTTGTTTGGATTGTATGCCTGAAATGGATGTGGATGATGGTGGAATGTTTTCTGGTAACCTCTATAACATTACATTGTAGTGTTTAATAAATGGAAATGAGCCTTCAGGTGGAAAAGAAGCTCCGTAGAGTGATATTGGGAGAAATGCACAAATAAATATGATACTGTTGCTATTTTTGGAGCATTCTATTGCTTTATTAATTCCTGGTTCAAAGGTGGTCTTGTCATCTGGGACGGAGGATTCAGTGCTGCAGAAAGTGCAGCAGCAAAATGAAATTGTTCTTCCTTAACAGAGATTGTCTAATTACAAGCCAGAATTGTTCCTAACAAGAAAACTTACACTACAGTGGTTAGATTTTAAGAAAACTTACACTACAGTGGTTAGATTTTAAGAAAACTTACACTACAGTGGTTAGATTTTTGTTTCTATCAGGTCTTGCCTCCCCCATGCTGTCTTTTTTTTACGCAAGGTCTCAAAACAAATTTGCCAACCATAATAAAATAAGGGTTATGCTGCTAAACGCTAGGAGCTTAAACCAAAAACTGCACACCCTGGAAGTACTTTTATCACTGGAGGGTGTAAAGGCCTCAGAAAGTACCCCGGCCTTGCAAGACTACAATGCCTTCCACACCTGCAGACCACAAAACGAACATGTGAGAATCAAAGGAGGTGGTGTTTCTGTCTATATTAAAGATAACTTCACCTCCCGACTAGTTAGACTGGACAACTACATGGAGTTGCTCCAAGTTCAGATTACTGTGCGCAAGACCCCCATTCAAGTCATAGCTAGTTAAAGATCCCCCCCCAAGGATCATGATGCGCATGAAACTTATTTGACCAAACTGAAGTCAATCCAAATATTGTCAAGCACTCTGGTCATGGGGGATTTCAATTATCCCACCATCAACTGAGAAACCTACTCTAGCCCTAACTCACTAGAGCAAAAGTTCCTTGACTTTGTTAACTCAAATGCCCTGGAACAAATTGTTCAAACCCCAACAAGAGAAGCAAACATACTAGATCTGGTCCTCAATAACATGACAAACAGATGCACCACCGCAACTGTTGGACCTTCATTAGTTAAATATGACCACAAATCATTTGCCTTTGAACTGGCACTAACACCACAAAGTCAGACTAAAAAACTTCCCCAAAGCAAACTATACCATCCTAGCCTATCTAAGCCCCACCCTTAGCTGTAACTGGTAACTACACCAAAGCCGTGTACAATGACTTGTATAAATGTATAGACTCAGCTGTTCCAGAGAGAATCAAAGCCACAGCCTCAGGTGGACATCCAGCATCAAGAACTTTAAAACAAAAGCAAAACATTTCTGTCTAAGAAAACGAAGGCGAGATCCTAACAATGGAAAAAAAAACACCTTCTTCATCCTCAGCAGACAAATAAGACATGTCAAATCCTCTAAGGGTAACTTTGAGAAAAACTTAGTAATCACAGCCAAGGATAACCATAAGGCCTTTTACAGTTACGTACATAGCCTAAAAGGTAGGATCCAAGCATGCACCAAACTAGTGACTAACGGTATGACATACACTGATCTCGCAGAGATAGCAATGTTGCAAGTGGAAATATTTAGTGAAAATTTCACTCCTCTCCAAACTTATCACAAACCTTACCCCCAACTTCCCCCACCCTACATATCGGAAGAGCAGGTCATTAAAGCCTTGTCTAAGATAAAAAAACACAGCCTCTATGGGGCCAGATGGCATCCCAGGTTGTCTTCTAAACAAACTAAAAAATAAACTAGCATCACCATTAAGTACCCTATTCAATCACAGCCTAACCACAGGCTTTGTTCCTGGAGAACAGCAACAGTTATTCCCTTCCACACAGGGAATTACAGACCCATAAATCTGACCAGCCTCATCTGTAAAGCCATGGAACGTATCATCATGGACCTCATGAATAAAGACATAGGTTACCTTCAAACCCTGCATCTGACCCAATTCAGCTTCATCAAGAGCAGATCCTGCCTGTTAAACCTGGTGGATGTCTTCGAAAATGTGACCAGGGCCATTGTTGAGGGCAAATCTGTGCACACAGCATACCTTGACTTGGCAAAGGCCTTTGACACAATCCCACACTCAGGCATTACCAAAAGATTTAGCAAACTGAATGTAAACCCCTTTGTTCTAAGGTGGGTTGCCAACTGGCTCACAAACCAGACACACACTATCAAAGTGAGTGACTCCACATCAAACAGCAGACCTGTCACCAGCTGGGTGCCACAAGTGTCAGTGCTGGGCTCCTACTGTTTGGTATATATTTTTCAGAAAGTCATGCCAAAACAAAGGGGCTGTGGCTGACTGCAAACTGGGTGCAATTACTGAATCCTCAAATTATGTCAGTATACTTCAGGAGGGTCTTATGAGATTGAACGACTGGTGTCTTAGTCACAGTCTCAAACTGAATGCAAAGAAATGCATCATCATTCCCTTCAGTAAAAACAATGTCCCTTCACACTATCAAATTAACAACAATACCCTATGTACCTACAAAGTGGTAAGGGATCTGGGATCAAAAGCAGACTGCAACCTTAACTTTGATCATCATGTAGTAAGGAAGGCTTTCTACATAGCACACCTGATTAGCAAAGGCATTGCCTCTAGAGCAAAGGAGGTTATAACCCCTCTATACTTGTCACTAAACAGGCCAATAATTGAGTATAACACTCTTTTTGGCATGCACCATGCAAAGCACCCACTGCAACTGGAGAGACCTCAGAGGATTCTAAGAAGATCAAGGGACTCCAGCATGTGCTTTACATAGACCAACTAAAGTCTCTGTCACTGTACTCAGTATCATATAGACTTGTTACGGGAGACTTTATGCCTGACTTACAGAGAAATATTTAACCCAAACCTAATGAATTTGCTGCACATCCATAAATCAAACAGGACTAGAGCTACCTATTCCAGGGACCTAAACATGGCCTAAGACTTAAATAGGACATGCTGGAGAAATAGATTTGTCTCCCAGTGACTGCCACATCTTTGGAATAGGCTGCCAATTCATGTGAAGCAGAGCAACTCTATGACACTGTTCAAAAGTAACCTAAACAAGTGGATGGGGCACCGTGCAGTCTTATTGGGGATAGACCTCACAACCCCCCTGGAAATGGGCAGTCATTCCTAAATACAATCCTGGGTACTGACTACAATATCACTGATATTACACTGGGATGAAACAGCTAGACTTGAAATGACCTCTAGGTCGATAGCCTAGTAACCTCCTATGATCATAAGAATGGAGATTTACCAAAATCAAATTGTATAAGCACTCAGAATAAATGAGTTTAACACAGTCCTTTTTCAAACAAAATGTTCTTAAAAGGAATAAAAAAATAATGATATAAAAGGCAATGGAGTGATAAGATTCCTCTTGAATTTTTAGAGAATTTAGTGGAGAAATAATAAATACTACTAACTAATCTTTTACAAAATGGCAATAGGATCAAGTTCCCATTGACTGAAAGAAGCAGACACATCTCCTCTTCACAACAGTGAGCTCATGACAAGAGGCTAGCAACTACTGTTCTGTCAGTTTAACCCCAACTACATGGAAATCGTGAAAATACTGCTGAAAAATAAATACACAAATAAAGAAATACATAAAACATCTTTGAATCCCTTAGCTCACAGCACCAAAGAGAGCACTGATTTATAAGACAATCATGACAAGCAAATGAAATGATTTTCTGTTTAAGCCACACTCTAACCCCAAAGAGAATGGACACAGTTTTCTTACCCTTTAGAAAGGCATTTGGCACAGTATCAGTTAAAAAGTTAACAAATAAATTTGTCAGTGGGGTCTAGATTGACAGCACTGGGAAAACCTTAGGGTGTCAAAGCTTTCAGTACTCTGAAAAGAAGGTTTTAATAACTTTTTTATAAGTGGCTTTGCAGACGTTAAAGAAGGGGAAAGACTGATTTTTGCATATGACATAATGGCATACAACAAAGCTGAAACAAAATAGGCATACAGAGGACTATAAGAGATGCGGTGTTGCCAAAGGAGTAGTATACGAGTTAGCATATTACATTCAGTGCCAAAAAGTCATTTGCATAAAACAGTGACAGCATCTATAGGGGAAACCCATGAAGGAGTGCATATCTTTAGCAGTAATAGTCAGAACACGAGAGAGTGGAAATCCTGGAACACTCAAAAGTCCTTAAAATAATGCAAAACAAAAATGAAGGTTAGCAAGCTGTGTGAAGAATAACCATACAAATGGAAATTATGGAGAACACACTAAAGATCTGCATTCCAGACAACCACAGTAAATCCTTTAAGAAAAAGTCCAATGCAGATCAACACTCTTTTTAGCAGTTTAATAAAACATAGTTTAAAACCATGAAACCTTAAAAATTAAACAATACATAAATCCAGTGATGAGCGCTTTCGGGCTCCTGCCCTTCATCAGATAATTTACAACTGTTCCCAATTCTGATTTTAACTAGATAACAACCAATCACCTTTCAGTATTGTACCCGCCTATTTTTTAAGGTGGGTTTCATATGGATATACTCATTAAGCCCAGGATACCTATGTGCTTGAAGCTCTATTATCCACTTTGTTTCCTCTCTTTCAGTGTAGTTTTTTATAACTCCCCTTCTAAAACTCTTGTGTGCATTCCAAATCGCCCTAAATTTAAAATGATGTCCCTATTTTCCTTATTCAGCTTGCCTCCCCCCATGCACACTAAGTGGACTTTTTGAGAGCCATATTTAGTGATAAGAGGGTAAATAGCAGATCCATATAACTGCTGCTGTACTTTCATTAATACGATTTTATTTTAATTTTTTTACTTATTGTTTTTTTTCATGTTCATAACCATACTGTTTCAGCCATGTTTAGCAATTGCATGTAGGATAGCAGTCATTTATTTTAACTTTCGCATGTGAACTTTGTTATGTTGCAGTGAAGCAGCAGACTTTTTTTCTGGGCTTTACTTGTACATTAATACCAAGTTGGAGAATGTTCATTCAAAAATAGGGTACTGTAAACTTCACCCCATTAGCTAACATTTTTTAATGTACATGGGAGAAAGAAGGAACGGCCAACTAGACGCTAGCCTACTGGAGCCAGGAAGTAAGAAACGCAGGGTTGGAAGAGACAAGGCAGAAGGACTTTGTAACTAATAAATCTCTTTATTCAAACAGGAAAGGGAAGGGACAATACCAAAACTGATGATAACATATTTACAAAGAGGCATGCTTTTTGAGAAATTAAATATCATGCACTATAGATTTATGGAACAAGCTTTCTCGTTTTTCACAAATCGATTCCCTAATCCTACATTACAAGATACATCACACGAGCCAGAACTCCATGTATTCCATTTATCCAT
This sequence comes from Protopterus annectens, assembly GCF_019279795.1. Classification (NCBI taxonomy): domain Eukaryota; kingdom Metazoa; phylum Chordata; order Ceratodontiformes; family Protopteridae; genus Protopterus; species Protopterus annectens. The sequence continues at coordinate 59,699,655 of NC_056738.1, forward strand.
TTTTTTCTGCATTTCTTTAGGTTAAAGTAGTAATGCCATTGTCTTCAATGAGCTGTGTTAATTGCTTAACTCTTACTAGTTGCATCCGCCTCCTAGAGTGACCCTGTGGATGGCCGCCACCAGCTATAGAGCTTTCAAGGCAAAGCAGAAGAAATAGAAGGAGGTTGCCAGATTTGTCTTCCAAATCCCACACACCAACTTTCCTAAATAGGGCTTTAGATAGTCTGCTTAGGTTATAATGAATGGAGTGTGCAGTGTAAGCTGATTTTATTTTTTATGAATTTTAGTAGTATAGTGACTTTTACATTAGGGATAGTTAGTGTTATTGTTTAGTGACATGTGTTAACCAGGAAAGCCCAGTGAGGAAACCATTTTCATTGGAGTCCTAGGGTAGAACAAAATCTCAAGAAACTGCATACTCAATACAAAAGAAACCACACAGTGTATTTAATGGCATAATATAAAACATACTCAATACAAAAGAAACCACACAGTGTATTTAATGGCATAATATAAAACATACTCAATACAAAAGAAACCACACAGTGTATTTAATGGCATAATATAAAACAATCAGCAAGAAATCATCAAATAAAGCAACTTATTCGGTACACAGAAAGGTAAATGACAAACAACAATACAAACACAGAGCAGGTAATGCAATGCATGGAATATTAAGTCAAAAGTTCTCAAATAAAAATTAATTTTTAGTAAGTTTTGGATTTTGTAGACTATCACAACTGGGTCAGTTTTACGGTAATGCCACTTTCTGATGGGCTAACTGAGGTCAGAGTTTTTATTTTAATTTTTTATTTTGACTTTAATCCAAGCATGCTGCATTTACAGGAAGTTGGCTTGGGTGGGCAGTGTTGTATTTTGGGGTATATGTAAGCATAATTTGCATGTGCAGTGAGTAGAATTAGTTTTTTTTTATTTTTTTTCATTAAATTGAAAGGGAAGCACAGTCCATGTCTTACTTTATTTTTTATTTTCTGTTTTTCTCTAAAAGGAAGAGCAGATTGAGGTTTGCAATATTGATTTAGGTGAGCTAAGGTATTTTCAAGTTGTGTATGTCTGTTTTAAGTGTGCTGTACGTAAGATTTGTTTTTAGTTTTTACTGAGTCAGGTTTACAAAAAAGTTAGCAGAAGTGATTATGTGCTAACAATGCAGAAAAAAAGATAAGCTTGTGATGGCATGCTAAATGTTTAGAGCCCAAACATACTGTACATATACTTGTACCAGATTAATGTTTTTATCACACCCTTTATCTATGGCTTGCCATTAGAATAAGTATGTGTGTGTGTGTGTGTGTGTGTGTGTGTGTGTGTGTGTGTGTGTGTGTAATTTAGAGTACCCTGCACCTCCCTGATGACCAGTACATCAGGTTCTAGTTGTCCATTCACATTATGTATGTGTTTTGTGCCTGCAGTGTGGTAACTTTTTGTATAGTTTTTATTGTGCACATAAATATGGCCGGTTATTGGAAAATGTACCAGGACTGATGATGTGTCAAGGATGCAGATAAACTTTTGACAATCTGCAAGCAATTTACAGACAAAACATATCTACACAGCATATCAGGTATACATTTTATTATTCCCCAGACCAAGACCTCTGGAAGTACGGCAGGTGCACAGGCTCAAAAAGCAAAACAAGAAAACACTAACAGCCAGCACTCAGCTGGAGCAAATTTCTTTTTAATGTACAAAAACAGACCGGTTTCGACCCACAGGTCTTTTTCAATGTAAAACACATCTGTTCATATCCCATCTTATATATCCAAACATAATGGAAAAATTAAATCCCATTAAACAATTACTACAAATGTTCATTAAGACCAGGTACAAACAATCACCCCAATTTCACTATCCAAGACGTTTTCTTTTTGTTTAAAACATTATGCCAACCACTTTTCATTAATCTATGTTCCAACACTCTGTCAATAATAATAAATTTAAAAACAGCTGTCTTATATATAGTAGTATATTTATATAAGCCATTAGCCAAATATTTATTTCTAATGCTACTTAAATGTTCTGAAATCCACAATTTTAATGGTCTGGAAGTTTGACCAACATAAAAAGCTGTTCAAGAGCAGACTGCCAGATATATAGCCCAATCACTGTTACAATTACCAAACATTCTAATAGAAAAACTTTAGATGTGTTCGTACTTGAAAATTCCTTAGTAGGACAAATACATTTGCAAAAAGAACAATGGCCACAAGGGTAATAACCAACCACTTGTGCGCCATCTATGGTAGTTTGCACAGAATTTGTTGAGGGCAAAAAATGTTTATAGTGGCTAAAGTAACTACTTAAAGTTTTCCCTTTCCGAAAAGAAAATAAACATTTTTGACCTAATAACTCACACAACCTATCATCTGGCAATAAAATGTCCCAGTGTTGTTGTATCATATCTAAAAATCCATGAGTGTTTCTACCATAAGTGGTAGTGAATCTGATTTTGTTGTCTGAGCAAGGGCCACAGCTTTTATGTTTCAAAAGCTCACTTCTTGAGAATGATTGTACCTCCCTACTAGTCTGTTCTAACTTGTGCCAATGGGTAACTCCATTCAACAAGACGGCTTATGAGATCGTTATCAAAATGTATATAATCTTCAGTATTGGAACATATCCTATGTATTCCATAAGCTGTGATTTAGGTCTGTTTTTGTACATTAAAAAGAAATTTTCTCCAGTTAAGTGCTGGCTGTTAGTGTTTTCATACATTTTATTATCACATTTTATATCAATGGTCTTCCATTTGGTTAGTGTGTGTCTGAATGAGTGTGTGTGTGTGTGTGTGTGTGTGTGTGTGTGTGTGTGTGTGTGTGTGTGTGTGTGTGTGTGTGTGTGTGTGTATTTCAGGTTATAATACACTTCCTTAATGATCTACAGATCCGATTCTAATGTTCTATGGGCCTGTATCAAAGATCTCCAGAAACATGAACTCCTCCAGAGAAGCAGGTTCTGTGATCCACTTCCGATGTTGTCTCAACATTTCCAAAAGATCGCCACATGAGGTGTCATCATGAGACAATCTAGGGGAGCCCTACCCTTCATCGAGGTTGGTGTACATGGTGAGGTATTCCTCAGGGGAATCCATATGCTTCTTTTTGCATCCACTCTTACTATGCCCCCTCTAACTGGAGATTCAGGGGAGACCTAAAAAAGGCAAGGTGCTCTGAAAACAGGGACACCTGGGACCCAGATGGCAAGGGCTGTCCTGGAGTGAGTTGGCATGCATCTGTAGGCCAGATATGGATAACGGTGGAAGATTTGCATCTAGCACTGACTACTCCATCTCTGATCAGGAGAAAATCCTTTCCAGAGCACTGAAGGCTGAGGGTGAAGGCAGACTACTGGTTCTGGTACTCCTCGAATCTGAGTGAGAAGCTGGTCCTCATCACTAACTTGCCCCACTCCATTGCATAAATCACTACTAAGCTGTCAAGTGCAGAAGCCCCAAGAGCATAGCCAGCTTTAAGCACCAGCAAATGCTGCAGTTGCCGAATCCCCCTTGGTCATGGGTGGCCCCCAACCACAGCAAGTTATCTTATTTTGATGTTTTGTTACATGCTTATCAAACCAAGTAAAGCTTGTGCAGCAACTTTATGTACTTAATAAACCAGGTGGGTAATAATAACACTTGGGATGAAGAATCCTAAGGATTGACCCCATTTCTTCTCCTCCTTTAAAATTCAAAGTTATACCTGGTTGTAGTGACAGTGTTTTCTCAAGTGACAGGCTTCATAATTTCATTAATTGTTTTAACTCTGACATAGTGCCATTGATTTAGTTAAATCCTGCTGGTGGGCATTCTCTCCACTAAAACTAACATCATAGCTGAGTTTAAGCATCAGCAAAAGCTGTAGCTGTAGGGGACCCCACTAGTCATCCTTGACTCTGTGGGGGCCCTGAAAAAGCTTCTGCTGGCTGGGGAGGAATGATGTTGAAAAAAAAATCATTTGTTCTCCAGTTATGTGCTTTATCTTAAATAGGGTTGTGATATGCCCCTGTTAGGAAAATCCAGAAATCAGTGAATGAACATGAGCAAGGTAAGCTCTAATGATCAGAACGTCAGAGTGACTGATCTCAGGGATTACCTGGGACAGATATTACTGATCTTCAGGAATGGTTTTCTCTGTCTAAGATTTTTACAGATACTGCACCAGATACTGTAACTCTCAAATAAATTATTTTCTCAAAAATTCTGGGCAAAGCCAAAAGTAATGGGACATTAAAGGTTTAAAATCATTAGCACTTTTTAAATATTCTATTTACTTTTTATGTAAAACAGAGTAATAGCACATTTTGCATCGATATGCCTTTTTTGGATAATGTGCAATAGGGTAAAAATATGAGGCAAAATTAGGGACATTCTCTGAAATAAGGGACAGTGGCAGACATGCATTACATCTGATGGCTGCTAGAAACTTATTCTGGAATAGGACTACTAGTGTCAAACAATGTATTGCTATTTTGCTGAAATCAGAGCAAAATTAGTATTGCTATGGTGTGTGTGTGGGGGGGGGGGCAGGGGGTGCAGTGTAAGAGTAACAATCAGGCTATAATTTCGCTTTTACTTTCCATCACAAATGTCATTGACACTGCCATTATGCTTGGGAGGGGGCTATAGTTGCAGTGTATTTAAGAGTAACAATTTGGACATAAATTCTTTCACTTACTATCACAAACATACACCTTACTCATAATAAATGGCTGTCTTAGGTGGGGTGGCAATTAGACGGTGTCTGAAAGCAACTGCTCATTGCCATAGTGGTATAGTGAGAAGCATTGCTATTTCACAGTAATTAACTTTGGGTTAGTTTTGGCTGTGGTTTCTTCTATGTGGAGTTTGCAGGAACTACCTCTACACACACACACACACACACACACACACACACACACACACACACACATGCACAATAATGCTAGGCACATATGTAACTCATCTGGGTAGCAGTAAAACATGCAGTTAACAATTAATTATCTTTCAAAATTAAGGAATGAAATACATCACAGAACATTCAGACTTTTAGATCTTCTAAGGATCTGGTGGCCCCCACACCCCAGACTGTACAGATGTACTTTGATGTGGACTTAGTGGTGGCCTCTATCCTCAACTGTACCCCACTCTAAAACCAGCCCTATTCAGTGGGGTGTATAGAAGGTTGTTGTTGCTTGTATGTGGGGCTGGAGATGGTGTGGTTATTAAGTCTTTAATTTTCCTCACACTCATACCTCAGAGGTTTGCACAATAAGTCATTATAGCATGTCTTAGAGTTGGAGACAGTGTATTTATCATTTCTTGTACTTTTCTTACAGACATCAGAAATATGTAAAGAAGGTCACTATAACCTGTGTAGGGACACTGTTCTATCTAGGAGCAATAAGATGGAATACATTACTTTAATCATTACTTATTCACTATCCTGACAATTACATATCAGACATGCATATAATTGTCCGTCTTTGGGCTGTATGTGTAATGAATATAGAGGCATGTGATGTATATGTATGACAACAGTCACTTGAGATAGATGGCCATGGCCATTTGAACCTCGTGTTCACCCCATGTGGAACCAGAGGGATGCACAGACAGGGAAGGTCATCTTTTTTGGGGGGTTATGGAGGTAGACAATATTCTCAGGTAGGATTTACATATTCTCTCAAATATTTGTTAGGTTAGTTTATTGTGAGAGCCTTGGGCACAACTTCTCTTCCTTGAAAGAAGAAAAAAAAAAAAGACTGATGTCCTTTTTTTACTAATGATTTTTGTTCAGGCTGTCACTGGATCAAAAGTTTAGGAAAATGTACCTCAGATCATCCCTATAACCATATGGCTTCTGGGGTCATGGCAGCCCCAAGACCCCCTCCCTCCGGCTTAACTCAATTATTTCCTACAGAGTTATGACTGAGCTGTCTTGGGTCAGGTAATGTTGAAAGGATGCAAGGAAAAGTACAAACAGCAACACTGAATTTCTTTCCTTAATCATAATTTTTGTTCAAGCCTTCACTGGATGAAATAGTTGTAAAAAAAATTGTACTTCAGAGAATATAGAAAGCTGAAAAAGCATAAGAGTAAGGAAAAATGTGAGAAAGGAAAGTATAAAGGGGATACAGAAAGCCCAGGATAGGGGGAAATAGGGGGTAGCACAGGAGGATGTGTTTAAGGGAAGTGAAATGGTAAGCAGCATAGGGGTGGTATGGAACCCTTTGCATACAGCACAATTTCAAATGATGCCAGCCTTGTACATATGATTGTTGTACTATATCATCATCGCAACTAAATGTCAGTCACTGTCAATGCGCACTCTGTGAAATGGGCCAACATGGTGTAGTACTCAGGTCTGTCAAACTGTAAGAGCATTGTACCTATAGTTTAGTCTGTGCATACTACCCCAGAAACTCTGCAGCATGAACTGAAATGCTGCTTTGAGTGGGACATACTTACATTGGACTTGTAGAGGGGGCCCCCAACTTCACAGTTCCTGGGGGCCCTCAAAATGCTAACACCAGCCCTGCCTGAGAGAAGGGACTACTCCAAAACCCAGAATGTAGACCATGACCTCAGAGAGACAACCGTGAACTCTAGGCCCTGTGGCATGCTTGGCTCCAAGGACAGGTCAGTGCCTGAAATGGCCAAGCCATCAGAGCTGACCTTGGTGATGGTAGCATGGCTAGATCCACTAATATTGGACCCAAGGGGGTCAAAAGAGGAACTGTAAAAGTAGGTGCCAAAACCTTCTGTATTGATGTCAAGGTGGCAAAGAAGATCCTTAACTGGATATGGTCCTGCTGGAAGGAGTCAATCAACTGCTTCGAATCCGATGGTTTCATAATCCCAGCTGATAAGATGTAATGGACAGACAAGGCTACAGAAAGAGGTTTTGAAATCCTCCTCCTGGAGTTGATATATGATGAAAGGATCTGAATTGGAGAGGGCTGGATCCATAGAGGAGAGGGAGAAGACTCCAGAGAAAACCCATTGGTGTCACTTGAGAAAAAGAAGTATGTAGCCCCTCCTGTACTAGCAACCTCTTTGGTTAAAAATGGGAGACTTGGGTCTCTCCACCATTTCCATAGGAGATTGGGTCCATCTGGGTAGAGTCAGCTGCAGCACAGTACACACCAGTGAAACTAAAGGTCGGTGAGCTTTTGGTGCCGACTGATTAGATCTTGTAGACATAGACCACTTACAGACCCCTTGGTCCTTAAAATGGGACTCTGGATCCTCGTCCCCAGGCTGATCCCTATCTCCCTTTTCAGGCTTCTTATGATAGGATGGTGCAACAGAAATAGCAGAAGCTGCCGACAGTGGCAGTAAGCCTTTACAGACCAGCTTTACCCAGTGCTCATTAACCACTCGGGTCCCAAGGGCTGCACATATCAAACATTCTGAATCCAAATGAGCTGTGCTAAGACAATAGTTGAAGTGGTATGGGTGTTTTCAGGTGGTAGCTTGTGGACACAAGCTACACATTTTTAAACCCTTTGTCTTCTTCCTTCCCCATCCTAAAAGACAAAAACCAGAAGAGTTGGTTTTGACCTGCTCATTTAGATATCCCTTCTGGTCAACCACCCTTCCCAAATACTTGAAGCTGTTAACCTCTTCCACTATTTTGCCTTTTATCTCAATTTGCAGCTTCCTCTGATCTCCCACATTCACTGCCATGATATTAGTCTTGTCTGTACTCAGTTCCATCCCATGTGCCTTCAGTTTTGTATTACCTTCCTCGTCAATGGCTAAGGTTTCTGCTCAGAGTCTGTAATGCTACATCATATGCAGACAGCAGCTTCATTGATATGTCCCTTTTGAGCCTTTTGACCTGTCTGCTAATGTAGTCCATCACCTGTATGAACAGCAGTTGGTTCAAAGATGAACCCCCTTTGTGTGTCTGAACACTGTCAATACTTGTGTCACTAACCCCTTCTACATAGCCTGAACTAATTCTAACATTGTCTCCTGAAATACAAACCATAACAGGACTACCAAAATCAACTTTCTTGGGACATTGTCATATGCTTTCTACAAGTCTAGAAAACCCAGGTGGGCTCCTTTCTCATCTTTGACTTTCTGTCTGCTATTTGCCTCACTACAAACATTGTGTTGGTTGTGCGTCATCCTGATCTGAATCCAAACTGCTCCTATAGGTGCAGTACATAAATAAAACCCTTGAAAGAAAGGCCCTTGAGAAAAGAAAAATACTAAATTTTAAGTCTTAATCCATCAATGAGGGTCTGTGGGAGGCCCTTCAATGGCAAACATACTAGGCATAAAAATGTCAGCTCTGTAGTTAGATTGGTGCTAGATGGTCTGCCTAGCTTCTCAATTCTTCCATTGGGGAAGGCCTTTAGCCTGGAGTGTTTATATCATTTTGTCTTTGTCCCCATGGTCAGGGTGTTCTTGGCTTTTTCCTTTTGTCTTTTTCTTCAAAACTAGAATCAGGGAGGGGATACAGCCAAACAGCACAGAGTACCAGGGGTAGTGTGTGACAGAACAATGCCAAAGAAGTTGAAAAGTGAGGTGTACTAAACAGTGGTGCAACCAGTACTGCGCGTGTGTGTGTGTGTGTGTGTGTGTGTGTGTGTGTGTGTGTGTGTGTGTGTGTGTGTGTGTGTGTGTGTGTGTGTGTGTGTGTGTGCGCGTGCATGTGTGTTTGGAAAAGTATTCCTATGGCAATGTTATGCTTGCTTTTGCAATCATTTGTGTCTCATTGCAATGTACATTCAATGTGTAATGTGATTAAGAGGAAACAATGAAGTGTGTGTCGGTGCTGGCATCCACAGATGTAGATGGATGTTGCTCTGTCTGCTCTACAAGTATGTTAAAGAAGTATGTTAAAGATCAGTATATAAATACATACAGGAAATATTGCACAAGTATAGAAAACAGTGTAGAAACATTTCATGTTAAGAGGTCAGTCAGACTCCTTACATACTTTCACTCTCAAGGGGTGGGGAAAACTAGATATTCCTATAAAGAGAAATACTTTTCTGTGGTCTTACCCACCAGATAAGAGTTTTAGCAAGCTGGTTGCAGGATGAAGGTAGCCAAAACAATATCAGCAAAGCACATCTTAGGAAAAAGAAAGGAAAAAAGTTGTATGTAGTACACTTCTCAGATAAATTACCACTCTAACCCCAAGATAGTTCACAGTCCAATAATACAAGCTCCCTCTCTTCACAGCCCTAGCCTAAATGTCTTGTACTGCCCTCACACAGCAAGCCATAGGTGAGAGGAAAGAGATACAGGGAAAATAGAATGTGTAGGGGAAGAAATCTGGGCAGGAAAGGAAGACAGGAAAAGGGTAAAGGCATTGACAGATAGAAGTAGTCACTATCCTTCCCAGTAACAACCACCAGCAGCCAAAGGGTTACAGAATGCTGGCTTTATCCATGTTTTCTGCATCTCAGTAATCCAGTGAAAGCAGTCCCAACATAGGCTGTCAAACAAGAGATGGTGGTACAAGGACTATTTGTAATACAAAGGAGTGCATCAGCTGCTTCAAGTCCAGTGGTTTAATGCTCTCAACTGATCAGACAGAATGAACAGAGGCCAGAAAAGGAGGTTTGCACATCATCCTCCTGGAGCTGGGATCCAATAACTGAATCCAAACTGGAGAGGCTCACATCCAGGGAGGAGAAGGAGAAGGAGAAGACTTCAGAGAAAACTCCACCAATGTCACTGGAGAAAAGGGAGTATGTAGCTTACCTATACTAGTAACCTCCTTGGCTAAGAACCGGCTGGGGATGATAGAAGTGGGAGACTTGGATCTCATCAACACCAGTACTGTAAGAGATTGGGTCTGACCTTGTAGAGTCGGCCTAAGCACAGTAGACACCAGAGGTGCCGAAGGCCTGTGAGCCTTTGGCTCCAACTGAACAAATACTGTAAATGCAGATCGCTTACAGTCCCCTTGGTCCTTAGAAAAGGACTTTGGGCCCTTGTCCCTAACCAATCCCTATCCCTCTTCTCAGGCTTCTTCCAAGGGGACAGGGTAGCAGAAGAAGTAGAAGCTTGCTGACATTGGCAAGCCTTTATGGATCAGCTTCACCCGACACTTGTTAAGTGCTTGGGTCTCAAAGACTGTACAGGCCAAACACTCTGAAACCAAATGAGTTGCACTGAGGCATTAGACACAGTCATCATGGGTATCTTGAGGTGGTAGCTACTGGACATAAGCTACACATTTTTTAAACCTTTTGTTTTTCCTTCTCCATCCCAGAAGACAAAAACTATCAAAGCAAAAACATCAAGCACTGAAAAAAAAAAACTGCTAGACACACCTAACTACCTAAAAAACTAACGGATTTCAATGAAAACAAGGCACCTATAACAATGCTACTTTTTTATATAACAAAGGAAAAAATTAAGAGAAAAAAGCAGGAAAACCCTGACAGTGAGAAATACTCAAACAACTAATCCACTATCTACCAATACAAGCTACACAAAAACAAAAATACTATCAAAAACTAATCCTAGGACTATTATAACTAGACCTAATAATAGGGTAGAGACCCCAAACAGACTAGTAAACTAACAATGAAAAAGATACAAGAGCAGAGCTTTCAGACCACAATGCATTCTCCAAAGGCAGCAAATGAAATCTTAGGTGGATATGGGAGAGCACTGGATTATGAGTACAGGAGGTAGAGCTCCTGAGTTAAAGTCTCTAAAAAAGGTGGATTTTGGATCGGAGTCAGGTTTGATAACCCACAGGTTGAAGCAGGACAGAAAAGACAACACTGGATGCAATATTCTTCTGTGTTTTGACCACTATCCAACTGATAACCAGCTGGCCAATTTCCATGACATTGCCCTTTCACTCCTTAACTGGGTGACAGCTAAACACAACACAGATATCATCCAAGCCGCAATCTGAATATTTATTTTACATGCTTATCATTCTAACTGCACATGCCCATACATTTTGAAGGGTTTGATGTGCAAAGGGCTTTTGCTAGGGCATATTACTTTCCGCAAATAGTGATGCAATCCCACAGAATGCCCAGACTGCTTTACAAGTAAGTGTTTCTTTGTGATCCCCAGTCCTTGTCAAAGATTCTAGCACAGAGAGTGCACCCTTAACATGCATGCCCTATAATCCCTCTAAAAAAAGACAAGTGACAAATAGGCACTGACTCATCACACGTCTTCATCACACATCTTCCTTTACCATCTCCTCCAGCACCCACCAGTATTTAAACTGCTAATCAAACCCAGGACATTATCACCCCATGCCATGCAGGCAGTGATGCAAAGAAAAGCAATGTTTAATGAGTTACACTTTGCCACCACTGTTCTCCAGTCAAGTCTCAGTACTGACTTATTTTTTCTGTGTGGAAATGTTTGATCTTTATGTATATTTGAAGCCACTACCCCAACAACACAAACATTTCTGCAGTCATGAAAAAAAAAAATTCCATGTGATATAGTGTGTCTATTATGCTCTTCAGGAAATTACCAAAACTGTACGAATATAACAATATAATCTGAAACCTTTTTCACACTCATCCACTGCAAATGTAACACTTAACACTGAAAGCAGCTTTTGATATGTGACTATATGGCTTCCCATATCTTATTAAACAATTCTCTGCACTCTGCAGTTTTTACAGTATAACCAAGAATACTAAGCTCAATTTAGCAGATATCTTGCCCGAGAAGTATTTGATATGTTAATGCCTCAGTAACTACCCTATTTTGTGTGCTCATTGCAGTATAATCAAGAAGCAATTGTCCCATTTGCATATAACAAACATTTTCCTTTCTCACTGAAAGCAGCCATTGATGTGTTACTGTTTGGGCCCCATTGCCTTATCGAACATTTTCCAGCTATTTGTAACCATGCCTTTTAAAATCTGTGACTGTTTACTCTAGTCACACAGAACTACTATATTGTTTCCAGAAGCTGATAGCGTAAGAGTTTCACATTCCAAGAGAAATGACAGACTTGACTTTTTGATTAAATACGGTATGGATGGACGAATGAAGCCATTCAATGCTACTAACTGACAAACACTTTTGATGCAGCTTTCTCAGTGGTGAAAACCACCAAAGAACTGATCCGGGTCATTGGTTCAAGCCCAGTGAGACCAAAGAATGTTATCCTGTGTGTGGGGTAAAGAATACATTAGAAAGGCGAAGAAGGTAAAATATAAGCAAGAAGAGAAGTTGTAGGCCTGTATGTAAACAAAGGGGTCAAGGTCAGAAAAAGGAGAAGAGAAAACACTGCTTCTTACTGAAGGCTGCAAATGGAGTCAGTCTCCACAGTTGCAAAGATAAAAAATGGTAGAATATCGCCTTGGCTGGCAGAGAAAGGGGAGATGATACAGATGAGGGAGCTCATACTTCTGAACTGCATAGAGGAAGAAATCTGGACAAAGTCATAATGAATGGAGGGGGGTCAAAGGCCCAAAATAGGGACAATTTTTAAATATTGCTCTTACAAACTTAGAAAGTTGATGGAATAATAGGTTTTGCATTAGCATGCATTTTATAAAAGATATGAAGTCTAAAACTCAAATTTATTATTTTTTGACTGTAGTCCTCAACGATTTGCCAACAATGTGTCAGAAAATATCAATTTTTGGAGAAGCAGACCAAAAATATGAGGCACAAATCTGGACATTCTCCGAAAATCTGGATAGTTGAGAGGTATGGGAACTTAATATTCGAAATGTTAACTGGAACACACTGAATGCAACAGCTTCTAAGAAAAGGAAAGAATAGTTTTGTAAAATCTTACCATAAGGATAATGTCCTTCTCCTCACTGTTGCAGTATTCATTACATGAGGGAGTTCCCCAGTGTAGGCAGCTCAACGTCAGCCAGTATACAAAAGACTTCATTACTGTAGGGTGTGTGGTATACCGAACGTAAGCTGTGATCAGACGAGTGCACCATCCTCAAAACTGAATGCTCCAGAAGGAATTCCAGCCTAAGGAAGTAGGGTAAGAGACATACAAGAAGAAACAAAGTCAGGGGAAGGAGGGAGGCATAGAAATACAGCAACGGTGAAGAGACGGACATCTATCATTATAGTAAGAATTTACACAACTATTCTATGTCCTTCTATTCATCTGTTGCAGTATTTATAACATGAGGGAGAGTATCAAAGCTCATGAATTAAGGGAGGAGGAGTTAGTAGCTGAGGAGGTTCCCAGGAAGCCCTGTGGTATACAGCTCTGGTAAACCCTACTCTAGATTTAAAAATTACATTTAATTTGTAATGTCTGGTGAAGGTATGGACTGAGATCTATGCAGCTGCTTCAAGAATTGAGTTAGTGTCCAATTCCTTGAAAAAGGCTTCAGAAGAGGCAACAGCCCTGGTGGAATGAGCCCTAACAGAGGAATGGAGAGTCTTACAATGGTGAGTTTAACAGTAGGAAATACTCTGGGAAATCTAGGAGAAAAATTGCCTGCTTGGACACAGCCCATAAGAAACAAAAAGCTGATCTGACTTTCTAGTAGCCTTGGTCTTACCCAAATAAATTCTGAGTTGCCTGTGGACATATATAAAGTATGGAGGACCCTCTCATCAGGGTTCTGGGGAGAAGGGAAGAAGGTAGGTAAATATATGGACTGATTTAGAGACAGGTCATTGACTACCTTAGGCATAAATGAAGGGTTGTGCGTAAGGAGAACTTGTCTTTGTGGAAGACCATAAAGGGTGGAGATACCATAAGGGCATGTAGGTCAGACACTCATCTAGCTGAAGTTAAGGCTAGGAAGAGAAGCTGAGGAAGCTGACTTGAAGGGTGGGAGAGTCAGCTTTTCAAAAAAAAGTTAAGGTCCCAGGGAGGTAGAACAGGTTTCCTGGGAGGCCTAATGTGTAGGACGCATTTAAGAAATTGTTTTGCCTAAAATCTGCTAGCTAATGTGGGAGATAGAGGCAGACAGGCAGATATGGCTGACATATGAGCTTTTACTGAAGAGTAACCAGCCAAACCAGCTGTGAGCAATTCACAAAACTAAATGAAAACCAGGGGAATTTCCACTGTTAATGGGCCATGACTTTGTTTCAGATACCAGCCTGAAAATCTCTTCCATTTTGCTAAGTAACATTTTCTGGTATGTGGTTTCCTGGCCCCCTGCAGGACTGTGGGTGTGTCCTCAGATAACAGGCGTCTGAAAGGGATTAGTACCCCATCACCAACAGGGTCAACTGAAGAGTTGCCAAGTGGGGATGGATGAGGGTACCTTTGTCTTTGGTGAGCAGGTCCACTCTGTGAGGTAACTTGTGGTGATTGCCCTTGGCTAAATGTAGGAGGAGAGGGAACAAGTGCTGTCTTGACCAAAAGGGAGTCACCAGCAAGCTTTTTAGTATGTGCTACTGAATTTTGAACAGGACTTTTGATACGAGGGGAAGGGGAGGTAATGCATATAGAAACATCCCCTTCCAACAGAAAGAAAGGGCATCCAGTTTCAAGATCAGAGAATGGGACTCTCTGGCACAAAACTGTGGGCATTATCTGTTCATGGGGGAGGCAAAAAGGTCTGTTTGATAAATACCCCAATGGTGGACAATGTCTAGAAATACATCCCTTTGAAGCATCCATTCATGGGATGGTATTTGTGACCTGCTCAGGTAATCTGCCATACAATTTAGAGAGGAAGGGATGTACACTGTCTGAAGGGTTACCTGGAATTTTACTGCCACATCCCAAGTCTGAAGAGCCAGTCTGCAAATAGATAGGATTTGGTCCCCCACTGTTTCTTCATACCAGAGGACTGTCATATTGTCTGTGAACAGCATTAGAGGTCCTATTTAGAATAAGGGGTAGAAAGTCTGCATGGCCAATAGCATCACCCTCATCTCTCTTACATTGAGAGGGAGACCAGATCTGTTGTACTTTCAGGTGGCTGAAGGTTGTTCCCCAACCTACATCTGAGGTATCTATGCAGCGGTCTTGACAAGGAGGGTGTAAAGGTAGTCCTGGGTTGAGTGACACCTGATGCAGCCACCACTGCAGTTCCCTCTTCAGGCAGAGGGTAAGGGGAATGGAGATATCTAACGGGTGCTGGTGTCACATCCAAAAAGGTTTTAGATACCATCGCCATTTTCTAATGTGGAATTTGGCTAAGAGGAGTATGGGAATGGTGGATGCCATGAGCCCAAGACCCTGAAAAACTCTCTAGCTGTAATGTGTAAACTATAAGAATGTTTTGTTAGTAAGAGATGAGGTTATGTACCTTTTGTGGGGGAAGAGAGACCGTCATAAGATCTCTTTGTATCTTGCACCCCAGGAAAATTTGATTCTGTGAAGGGGTGACAACTGACTTTAAGTTGATGGTGAACCCCAGATTTTGTAGTAGATTGATGGTAAAGGCAATATTTCATTCCACCTCCTCTGTGGAGGTAGCTAGAAGGAGAAGTTCATCCAGATACAGAAAGATGTGTACTCCCTGGAGTCTGCAGTGGGCAATCATGGGAGCAAGGCATTTGGTGAAGACTCTCGGTGCAGTAGAAAGCCCAAAGGGCAAGGCACAGAACTGAAAATGCCATGATGATACAAAGAAGCGTAAAAACTTCCTGTAGTTGGGATGGATGGGAATGTGCATATATGTATCTTTGATATCCAGGGTAATCATGAAGGCTTGAGGCAGAATGAGTGGCAACAGAGTCTGGAGGGTCAGCATGCAGAAAGTTGGTACTTTTAGGAAGGTATTGAGATGGGACAGGTCGAGGATGGGCCTCCACGGACCCTCTATCCTGGGAACCATAAATAACCTGGAATAAAATCCATTGCCTATTTGTTTTTTTGGAACACTCTGGGTGGTCCTTTGGTTCAATAATTCTAACAGAATCTCTTTGAAAAAGGCCAGTTGTTCCCTGCAAGATTGAGGGATGCCCTTGAAGGAGGGCAGTTGATCCTACACCATGAAGTACCCTTTTTGAACAATTGAGAGGATCCAGGCATCTTGGGTTATGCTTTCCCAGGCTGGTAGGGATAGGGGAAGATGCTGGGAAAATGGGGGTGGGAGGGAGTAAGTAGTCAAAGAGAGGACAGCTTGCCTGGAAAGGGCTGCTTAGGTGACAGAGTTGCAGAAGGGGCCCTACAACATTGTGGTCTCCTGTCACACCTTTTTGTTCTGGGTTGTATGTCACATGAACATCTACTCACAAACACGGGCTTTGCAGGGTAATTTCTATGGAACTTGGGTACTGGAGAAACAAAAATGAGTTTCAGTTCCTGCAGTTCCTTACCCTTTTCCTGAAATGATTTGAGCAGGTTAGCAGCTGCAGGCCCAAACAAGGCAGAACTGTCCATATGAGCATCCATAAGTTTGGCTTTTATGTCCCCAGGTAAGGGCTGAAGTCTTAGCCAAAAAAAATCTTCTTAACGATGATCCAGAGGGAGCTGCTCTGGCAGAAGCCTCTGCAGCATCATAGCTGCATTTTATGGAGTGATGTGCTACTTGAGAAGCGCCACCAAGCAAAGAAGTAGCCAAGGTTTTATTTTCTGAGTCACGTAAGTTTGCAATTACCTGTGAAAGCTGGGACAGAAATTCAAAAATGAATGTAGTCATATGTATTTGGTAATTTATGGCCCTGAATGCTAGAGTGGCAGAAATGTATGCTTTTTTGCCTAGTCTATCGAGGATCCTGCTCTCCTAATCAGATGGTAAGAAGGTAGTGGAGGGCAGCAATTTTGATGGCTTGTCAGAAGCCAGAGAAATTCCAGAAATGTCTGCAGAAGAACATCTGAGGAGAAACGCGCAGTCCTCCGGGACCTTGTAGAAGTGGTCAGGATTTTTGGGGGTAGGTGACTGGGAGTCTGGTGCCTGTGAAGCTTAGACAAAAGTATCAAAAAAGGTGGGCAAAACAGGAGGGATAGCTGATGGGCTAAGTGATTCCACCTGTAATAGCTCATAGTATATTTTTTGTACTTCAAGTACCTGGGTGCTATCCCATTTAAAGTGGTCTCTCAACTTAGCTAGGGTCTCTCCAAAGGACAGGTCTTCCATTGGTGAATCTGTACCATTTGATTGTTTTTCTCAGGAGGCATCATCCAAGGGGGAAGAGATCTGTGAAGAGTAAGCCAGTGATTCATCCCCTGAAGATGCTTCTTCCTCAGCTGTATCCTCTTCTCTAGTTATTTTAAGTGAAGAGATAGTACTGGGTAGGGGGATGTAAAACCTGGAGGACGCCTAAATGACAGAAGGGCATTGAAAAGGCCCCGAGTAAATTGCTGCCAATAGGTAGCAGGTTCTTTAGGTGGAGACAAATGCTTGTTTATTTTGGGGGGGTTTTTTGTTTGTTTCTTTTTCCCACACAGGTCTGCTTTATTTAGTGTAGGAGGGCCTGACATAGGCTTACATTCGATCAGGTTAGAATCTACCTCTTCCCTAACAAGGATCTGTGGAATGCCCTTGGGGCTTTCTGCAATCATGAGCTGCGGTTCCACTTAGACATCCAAAATGAATGCCTGCTTGGCCTCTGCCGACATGCTAATGCTCAAATCCAAGGTGGCCTGGATGTGAGGCTCAGCCTGCAGATCTGAGCTGTGAATCGGGCATATCTCCAGGCAGTCCTCTTCTTTAAGAGAGGCGTCGGTATCCATAGATGCAGCAGATGTTTCAGACCTTTGCTTTTTGACCTTCCACTTCAAAATCAACTTGGCTTCGGGCCCTGAGGATCCCTCCATAGTGTTTTTTGCTAGCAGCTTTAAGCACTGATTGTCAAGGTAGATAGCTAGGGAGGATAA
The DNA here is from genome assembly GCF_019279795.1 of Protopterus annectens. NCBI lineage: Eukaryota > Metazoa > Chordata > Ceratodontiformes > Protopteridae > Protopterus > Protopterus annectens. The sequence continues at coordinate 59,717,375 of NC_056738.1, forward strand.
TCTACTCCTTAAAGTTTTTGGGACAAACATCCGACAAATAGAGTATTTTTTGTGGTCGTGGGTTGGGCCTAGGCAGAACAGGCACTAGAGGTAGCTATCCTCGTGTGGAATTTGTCATTCATACTGGTACTTGCTCCTCTTGTATGACAGGAACCCTAACCAAGGACAGTAGCAAAAGTCAAAAATTCCCCAACAGGGCACTTATCTGAATTTTGAAGAATCGCTAACAATTCGGAGTCAGATCATAAATTGGAATCTGGCATTCAGATCTGCTGGCAGAGAAGTTCTGAAGATGGTGTGTGCATACACCACATTTATAGCCAACGTCCAATCACAGCCTACATGCGATGTACCACGCACCCTACAGTAGTGAAATCTTTTGTATACTGGCCAATGTCAGGTTGCCTACAGCAGGAAATTCCCTCATGTTATGAATACTGCAACAGATGAATAGAAGGACATCATTAGTGATGTCCTGCAAGGAACAGGCCTTGGAAAGAGAGTGCTAGGATCTACTAAAGCAACAGTACTGTAGGGCTTGGTGTTGTCGAATGCAGAGACAGAGTGAGAGAGAGAATTTCAGATCAGGACACTACACCATTTCAGATCAAGTTGTACCTAATAAAAACATGGTTCAAAAACAATTTAGTGAATAAAGTAAAACAAAAGTGATGGTTCTGGATTTCAGGAACCTAGAATAATGATAAAGCACTTTAGTAAAACTTTTAAGGAAGCATAAATGAAGGCACTGCAGATGAACAATGGAGAAACAGAAAAACTTAAATACAGAATCAGTTGATTTTGGGATGAAACAAGCATACCAATCTAAAAGGAAAAAAATACACCACTGTGGTTCTCAAATGGGATAACATCAAAGGGTAGGAGAAATGAGTCATGCCATCCCAAATAGAACCAAGATGCTCTCCTCCAAAAAAAGGAAGCCAATCTGGTGGTCCCCTGCCATAAACAAACTTTACAACAAAAGGAAAAAACTGTTGCAGAAAAGAGGAAAATCCCAGGATGCAAAAAACTCCCTTACCAGCCTCAGTAAGAAGCTGAGATCCCTCATAAAATCCTCCAAAGCTAGTTACGAAAATAAAATTGACAAAGATTCCAAAGACAACCACAAGGCATTCTATAACTATATCAAGAATCTAAATGGCAATGCTCAGATCTGCTCTGAGCTACAACAGAACGGCATTAAATATACTGATCCCAAGGATATTGCCAATATCCTGGCAGATCGATTCAGTGCCAACTTCACCCCCCCTCTCACCCTCTAAATGGCCTATCTCAATACTGGAAGATTGCCAAATTCCAGCAATAACGGCCACACAGGTAAAAAAAACGCACTCTGCAAAGCTAAGAATACAGCATCCATGGGACCAGATGACATCCTGGGGTGTATACTACATGAACTACAAATGAACTGGCACCTCACCTAAGTCTCATGTTTAATCATACCCTCACTTCAGGCTTCATGCCCACTGAGTGGCACACAGCTACATTTATCCCACTCCACAAGGGGGGATCCACCTTGGATCCCGGGAACTACCACCCCACCAGTCTGTCGAGCCTGATCTGCAAGGCCATGGAGCGTATTATCATGGAATTTATAAACAAAGACATTGGCAACCTTAAAACACTGTACCCCACCCAGTTTGGGTTCGTGAAGGACCGATCTTGTCTTCTGAACCTTATTGACTTCTTCAAATCAGTCTCCAGAGCTGTGGACGAGGGTAAGGCAGTCCACACAGCCTATCTGGACCTCACCAAGGCCTTTGACACCATCCCCCACTCTGGAATCATAGATAAACTTACTAAGCTGGGCATTAATCCCTACGTCACTCGATGGGTTGCCAAATGGCTTACTGACAGAACCCACACTGTAAAAGTAGCTGAGTCCAAATCCCGCTCCAGACAAGTGACAAGTTGAGTATCTCAGGGTTCAGTCCTGGGACCTCTCTTGTTTGGCATCTACTTCTCTAAAGTACAGGCCAACACTAAGGGACTCTGGCTAATAAAGTTCACAGATGACTGTAAACTGGGAACCATTATTGAATCCCCAAATGATGTGGATACTCTACAAAAGGGCCTTACAGAAACAGATGCTTGGTGCCAGAGCCATGGGCTCAAGCTCAATGCCAAGAAATGTATAGTTATCCCCTTTGGGAAAAAACATGTACCCATGAATTATCACATAGGTGGCAGTACACTAAACACTGAAAGTGTGATAAGAGACTTAGGGACACAGGTGGACAGTGGTCTCACCTTCAATAACCACATCGCCACAACAGTCAGGAAATCCTTCTGTGTGGCACACCTCATCACAAAGGGCTTTTCATCCAGAAAAAAGGAGGTCATTGTCCCACTGTACTCATCCCTCATTAGACCCATTATAGAATACAATGCCCCATTTGGTATGTACCTCTCAAGACATCTGCAACAACTGGAAAGGCCGCAGAAATACCTCACTAAAAGAATCACAGGCCTAAAGCAGATGCCCTATGCTGACCACCTTAAAAAACTCCAGCTATACTCTGTCGCATATCGTCTACTCAGAGGCGATCTTTGCTTAACATACAAGGCCATGTCAAACCCAGAGCTGTTGGACATGCTACACTTAAAGAAATCCCAATCCCTCAGAGCCACACGCTCCAGGGATCTAAATCTTGTCATCACAATAAACAAAACATGCTGGAGGGATAGGTTCCTGACCCAGGGACTCCCCATACTCTGGAATAGACTGCCCATACATGTCAAGCAGAGTGCCTCTTTGGTCCTCTTCAAAAGGAACCTTGATGATTGGATGGGAGAAAGGAAATTCACCCCGGGGATCACGTCAGTCACCCTGCTAGACAGGGGTCCAGGGAAGTAAATAGTTTGGGAAGAAATAGCCAGGGAATTGTTATGGCTAGGCTTGTATAGGCCCTAGGGCCAATAGCCTAGTACCAACCTATGAACCTATGAATAAGAAAGGCTAAAAATGAGAGCAATTTAAACCAAGAAAGGAAATAAAGCACGTTATAAACACATAAGAGAAAAGGACGAAAAAAGCTGGAAAATTAAAATAGACTGAGGTGATCAGAATGTTATGCTGACAGACTACGCTTGCTAAAAAATACTCCTCAGTATTTAGATAAAACCAGGAACAATTAGTTTGATTTCAGTCTTTTTTGCAAAGAAAGCTGTTATGAAGGAATTTCAGTACCTAAATTACATGAAGCAGTGATGCCTGATAGGATTCATAATAGCTCTGTCAAAAAACTCCAGAAATTATTGATAATACCCTTGACTAATCTCTACTAAATCATTTGTGGAAGAATTGATGGGGTATATCTGATACCACTTCACAAGGGTGGCAGCAAGATGGAGGATAAAAAAAAAAATATTAATCTGACAGATTGACTTCACTTATTTCTTTTTCTTGATGAACTCATGTTTTCTGGTCATCAGTGCTACTCTGCTACTCCATCACTCCTTCGCTCACTATCACTTCCTGGGTAACCTTAATCTCCAACAGAAATTTGCCTATCAGAGCTTAACACTTGTGCCAGTTGGCCAAAGATGAGGCTATCATTGGGGTAACCACAGAGGGTTGTTTTGGGGTTTCTCTTGTCGTACGTGCTGGTCTCCACAGCAACCCACATTTATGTACTTCCATAATGCCATCCTAAGGCACACAGAAACTCCTTTGCATCTGTCAAAGGACATCTCAGCCCAACTAATGCTTTCTTGGTCTCCTGCCTCTAGCAGGAGACAGTTATATGGTCATTAAAACTTCTTCCTGCCAGGTTGGCTGAGCTGGCATTGTCTGCAAAGTCCCAGCCTAAGTCATTGGCTTGATGCCTGTATTGTTAATTGATCCCAGCTCAGCTGAGTCGCAGTCTGTGCTTTGTCCCCCTGCATCCCAGAGTTTTATCTCAAATGTGGGTAAAATTATGGAAAGAGTTTTAAGTTTTCTAGAAAATAGCAGGGAAATGGATCCAAAACGGTGTGGTTTTATATTCACTAGGTCAAGCCAGACAAACTGAATATAGAGTTATTTGATTGTGGAAGTTAGATAGTATATAAAAAAGGGGTTAGGCATGTGACTTATTTAGATTTTGTCAAGGCATTTGACACTATACAACACAGAAAAACAAAGGTTAGAGAACAGTTTAGACAGTCGTGAACTAGACCATAATGCGGTACCATGGGAAGCACAAGAGTTAGACAAAAAAGACACTGAGGCTCACAGTAAGTGGAAACCATGGATATAAAACAAGTTACCACATTGATTAAGTCTTGGAGCCATGCTTGTACAGCATTTTAACAAATGATATTACGAATATCTGGAAGGAAGAGTATTGCCTTGTTGCAGATGACACAGACATGTTACAGGGTAGATGCATAAAGCATGGAAGAAAATATGTCAAAATTGAAGAAAGGCTGTAAAACATATCGTGTTAAATTTAATAAAAAAATGTAAACTAATGCATATGAGAAGAAATCCATGTAAGCAACTAGGTATAATCTTAAAAAAAGTACATTAGAAAAAAAAGAGGTCACTATTTGAAGATACAAGGTAGGAGGCTAATGGGAAATATTGTATGGAATTGGTGGTCCATTAAAGAAATAGCCTTCCTCCAGAAGGTGCTTCATTATCAATACATCAATAGAAAGAGTGAAACACTCATAAAATAATTCCTGTACTGATGAAAGAGAAAATAAGTTTTTGCTTAAGCAGGAGATGCAATTTACCCAGAAAGTAATGAGTTGTGCAGACCATATGAGCCAAACGGACTTTGTCTACCATCAACATCTACTTTTCTAAAAGTAGAAAAAGGAAGCACCAGACCACGGCTGCAAATAACATAAAACACTTTTTAATCCAAAGACAAATAACAGGTGAGCATTTTCGTGGACTAAGCCACTTCATCAGACAATGTAATGAAAAGCTCTTCAGGTTATATACCCAATAATTCAGTTAAATTATGCTAATGTATAACCCTTCCCTCCTGCCTTAAAGTCATATTACATTCAGCATGAACTCTTCTCCAGATAAAATTCAAATACAAGATTTCTTTCTAAAAAAACACTTAACATTAACATACATAATAAGTCAAAATTAAACTTTCTATACACAGAATTCTCACAATAACATCACTGTAACAGTATTATAACATAATATAATAAAAATACAATTTTAAAAACGCACTTCATATATAAACTTAAAATAACATGACATGGAAGCTGCCAACTACTTTTTAGGTCTCTAGCTAATAATATGGGCTTAATATTCAGTTTATCATTGAGACCCTTTCCCATATTCGCCCATCTACTTTTCTAAGTTACAATGTCGTGAGAAGTCCACCGTTTAACTCATTGTGAAGACATCTGCATTAATTCATAAAATGTATCAGAGAGACTAACCAGAGACTTGGAAGGCATTCGGAGTTAGAAATCTGAGGAGATGCAAAACATTGTGAAGTATGAAACCACATTAAATACCAAGACTGTATCTTCTCTAAGTCTGCAAGAGCTATGAGTGCCTCTAACTCTCAGATATGGCAACAGAATCACCCACTCCTTCTCTATTTAGGGTTAATGTCCCACTCATTAGGTTTCAACATGCATGACTCATATCAGCTTAATCAGTTTCTACCGGCCTGAATCCAGCAGGTTGAATTCTCACCTGATTGTCGGTTGTGTCATTGAGAGGTGGACACTGTTTGTCCAAGATAACTGTGTGCTGCAATGGGGAGTTTTGCCTTTCCACTGCTGTTAGTATATAGAAGAAAGGTGGGTTTGGGGGACTTGCCTTCACATGGGGAGGGGGCTGCTGGGGGTTGTCCTTGCAAAAATGTCTACTTCGATGTATCCAACTGGTTTATAGATTACTTGTGTTCCTAATCAGTTGTGGGTGAACAGATTCTGCCCCAGTCATTTACAAGGGATTCACTTATTACCTTGAGCTGACTGCAGCAGCAGACAACAATGTGCCGCTCTGGCATATACTGTAAGCGCTGTCTGATTTCCACAATAGAGCACATAGCCCTTCTTCCACCATCTTATTGGCAAAGTGTGAAATGTCAGAATGTTAGTGAGACTTATCTAAGCATGGCAAGATCATCTTCACTTGCCTGCCTCCAAGATGATCCTTTCTCACTGATGAAGACTGAACAGGCATTTGCCAGTGCATTCAGACTCTACTGCAATATCTTCAGTTACTTCTGTACTCTTTCCAATTCTTCAGCGGTGAGTAGCTGTTAGCAGCATAACTGATGCATGTCTTTGGCCCATCTCATGCCTCTGTGTCTGTCATTCCACCTCTAGTGTGGGGCTTCAACATTGCATGTTTGAAGTACATCAAAAGCCCCCTGGTACATTTTCAGAAGTTCCTACATGGCAACTTGCATGTGGTAGACAGCAGGTTTTTCTTTCAGGAACTGGCAAACCAGTATTTCTCTCCCTTAGCCTACGAGTGTCCCCTAGTAGCTTAATAAAAGGGGACCAAAGTCCCATTTCCTAGATAGAAATGCATAATGAATATTCCTCTTTGGGTGGCTCCATATCTTATGATCTTTCCCACCCTTTGAAGAAACACTAAACCTAATGTGTTCCACCTTGAGTAAAATCAGTAATTGTGTCTCACCCCAGAAAAGAATGAAGTGGAAGAGGAAAGTACAGTTTTGTACCTACCATAAATGTAGATGTCCGAGAGGAATGCATCTGCAGTCCTTACAAATGGGTTGTCCTGTCATCAGGCAGCCTTTCGGTCGGCCGGATTCCAAAGTCTGGGTCTGGCTTCGGCTGGTGTCGCACTTCACCCGACGTCATTGCGGCAGTTATTCGGGTATAAAGGCATCAGCCGACGCCATTTTCCTCAGTGTTTCTTGCCCCAGATGCCAGGTGCCCTCTTGGTAGGCTAAATTTGGATAAATGCCAAAGTTTCCAAATAGTAGAGAGCAAACACACAAAATAAACATGTATGTACATATATACAAACAAATACACCATAATAGATCCCCCATTGGTAAGTACCCTAGGAGTACCTCAGAGGGAAGGAGGGTGGGTAATCCTGACTGCAGATGCATTCCTCTCGGACATCTACATTTATGGTAGGTACAAAACTGTACTATGTCCTTCAAGGATGCATCTGCAGTCCTTACAAATGGGTAGAATACCATAGCTAAACTAGGGGAGGAGGAAATGAGAATAGATTATGGTGTAGTCAGGATCCCTTGCAAAACAGCAGTGGCAAAGCCAGCACGGGATCTAGAGTATAGAGGTAAGTTATAATGTTTGGCAAATGTATGCACGGAGGTCCAAGTAGCAGCCTCTATAATGTCCTTGGTAGCCACTCCTCGTAAGAAAGCTATGGTAGTGGCTGTGGCCCTTGTGGAGTGAGGCCTGATGTTCTCTGGAGTTTTCTTTCCATGGTAGGAGTAACAAAGTCTAATGCAATTTCCTATCCATTTGGAGATTGTCTGTTTAGAAATTGGTTTTCCTTCTTTTCCTGTTGCATAAGCTACCAGAAGCTGGTCAGTTTTTCTATTGTTTTTTGTCCTGTCCAGGTAGTAGCGTAATTGCCTGTGTACATCCAAGGTATGTAAGAGCTTTTCCCCCCTGTTCTGTGGATTGGGGAAGAATGTAGGAAGGTGGATAGCCTGATTTAAAGAGACTCTGGATACCACCTTAGGCATAAATGTAGGATTTGTTCTCATGGACACTCTATCTTGATGGAAGATCAGGAAGGGTTGTACTGCCATTAATGCTTGTAGTTCAGAGACCCTTCTTGCTGAAGTTATTGCCAGCAGGAAGGCAGTCTTCCAGGATAAGTATTGCAAATCTGCTGTAGCTGCTGGCTCGAAAGGAGGTAGAGTCAGTTTTTCTAGCACAAAGTTCAAGTCCCATGCTGGCAATGGAGGTTTCCTGGGAGGTTTTACATTTTTAATTCCCCTCAGAAACTGTCTGAGCAGAGGATGCGAGAAGAGAGGAGGATCCAAGCTGTATTGTGCTGAAATAGCTGATGCATGTATCTTGATGGAGGAATAGGACAGGCCTGTGTGGTAGAGCTCAGCCAAGTACTCCAGGATGTTGGCTATGTTCACCAGTGTCACATCTTGCCCTTTTGCAGCACTCCAGATGAGATATCTTTTCCATTTTGCTGCATAATTTTTTCTTGTTGGAGGTCTACGAGCCTCCAGGATTATGTCCTTAACCCTCTGGGATAAATTTGGGTTAATTTCTGTCATGTAATGTTCCAGGCAGTTAGCTGCAGAGTTTTTAGGCTTGGATGCAGAATGTTGTAGTTGTTCTGTGTCAGCAGTAATGGGATCAGGGGTAGTTTCCATATTTGTTCCCGGGACATGCTCCTCAGCAGTGGGTACCAATGTTGTCTTGGCCAGTCTGGGGCTATCAGAATGATCCTCGGATGTTCCTCTTTGATCTTGAGAAGCACTTTGTGCATCAAAGGAAGTGGTGGGAATGCGTATGCTGTCAGGCTTTTCCAACTGAAGGATAGGGAGTCCACCTTCCAAGCAAGTGGGTGGTAAGTCCTTGTGCAGAATTTCTTCAACTGGTGATTGTATGGGGATGCAAACAAGTCTATTTGTGGTAATCCCCATTTTCTTGTGATGGCTTTGAAGATGTCCGGATGCAGCATCCATTCGTGGGCATCTGTTGTAGTTCTGCTTAATATGTCTGCTAGAATGTTTTCCTTCCCTGGTACATAAATTGCCTGTAACTGAAGGTTGTAACTCAGAGCCACATCCCATAGGTCTAGTGCCAGCCGGCATAGGGGGTATGAGTGTGTGCCTCCCTGTTTGTTGATGTACCACATAACTGTGGTGTTGTCTGTCCTTATCAACAGCTGGCCATCGTGGAGAAGAGATAAAAAACACAGGTAGGAAAAATAGAAAAAACTTTGAACGCCACACAGACACGCTGGTAACTGGTGAAAAGCTTCTTCTTTATTGCACTCTGGTACCTCGGCCTTCGCCTTCTCAAGGAATACATTTAATTTGTGTTTCACCACACCTTATAAATCATTAGCTTAATGCTTTAGTGCCAATCAAAACACTCCATCATGCACTTAAACAATTAAACACTTAAACAATCCATCACTCAACCAACCCATTTCATTTCTTCTTACAAAATAAGAAACTTGAACCATATAACAAGACAATGGAACTGTAAATGGCATGAAAATGTATGTATGTTAAAATATTTAAAATGTATAAAAGGCATATTCTTTCTCATTGCTGTATTATATTATATAACTTCATTTCATTTGTACTTACTGCAACTCATGTGGCTTGAAAAAGAATAACTGTACCAGATAGGGTGTTCTTTTACCTTTTCATTGTATCACTTACTACATATATCATGAATGGCTTAAATCAAATTTTTAAACTATGTCCCCCCACACAAGAAAAAATTTTTTTCAAATGCCTTTCAAAAATGCCTAATGCATTATGTGCCTGATGGCAACATCTTTCCTCATGATAACATGAATGCAAATATACAAAAAATATATATGCCTTGTACAAATGACTAATGTTGATCAAAATGTGTTGCTATATTTGCTTTGTTACATGAAAACTATATTGCATATTCATCATTATTACCTTAGCAAAATTTACATATCTAAATTCATACCATTGGGAGCAAGAGTTTTAAAGTTCAAAATGAACTTAGACTCCATTTCTAATAGTTTCTTGTTAACTCCAGTGTCCCCTTCTATACTAAATGGCCTTCCTAATACACAAAATATAAATCCTTCCGCTGACCCATTGTGGAAGTCTATGAAATGTTTAGCCACTGGACTCTCCTGTCTACTATGCCGAATATCTCCTAGATGTTCCATTATTCTTAACTTGACTTTTCTGGAAGTTTGTCCCACATACCATTTGTGACACCCACAACCAATAATGTATACCACTCCTCCCGAGTTACAGTCGTAATATTCCAAAGCCCTGTATCTCTTGTTGTTAATCTTTGTGCCATCTAGGTTCATCATCGTGGAGAAGAGGTCTGAATGCCTGGATTGCCAATTTTGCTGCCATCCTTTCTTTTAGATTTATGTGCAGATGCAGTTGGTCTTGAGTCCATAGGCCTTGAATGCACTTGTCCATCATGTGTGCCCCCCAACCGAGGTCTGAGGCATCTGTCGTGATAGTTTGTCTTGGTTGACTTTTGCTGAAGGGCAGTCCTGTGTTTGATTGACAGGCCTGAGCCCACCATAAGAACTCTTGCTTCAGGCATGGGATCATTGGAATTTTGGTTTCCAGGCTGTGCTTGTGCTGAGACCACAAATTCTTTAGGTACCACTGTAGCTTTCTCATATGAAGCCTGGCATGAGGGACCAGAATTATGCAGGATGCCATGAAGCCTAGAGCTTGTAGCACTTTTCTTGCAGTTAGATGGCTCTGCTTTGTTAATGCCAAGAAATAGAGAGGAAGTTGTTCTTTCTTTTCTGCAGTTAGAAATGCCATTTGTTTTGATGTGTCCAGTTCTGCACCCAGAAAGGTTATTATTTGGGATGGAATCAGCCTTGACTTTTTGTATTGACTGTGTATCCCAGGGCTTGTAGCAGGTAGATGACTCTTTGTAAGTCTTCTGTTAATTTGTTTTGTTGTCCACTTGTATCAGGCAGTCGTCCAGGTAGGGATAGATTTGAATTCCCTGAAGTCTGCAATGAGCGATTACTGATGCCAGGCATTTCGTGAACACTCTGGGCGCAGTAGATAAGCCAAAGGGCAATGCTGAGAATTGATAATGCTCTGATCCTGCAAGAAATCTGAGGTATCTTCTGCAAATTGGTCTTATGGGGACGTGCAGGTATGCCTCCTTGAGATCTAGAGTTACCAGCCAAGACTCCTTGCCCAGCATGGGAAGAAGCTGCTGTAGAGTCAGCATTTTGAATTTTGGAACAATGAGGAATGTGTTTAGAGCGGACAGATCTAGAATAGGCCTCCATTTGTTTTCTTTTCTTGGTACCAGGAAGAGCCTGGAGTAAAATCCCTTCCCTTGCTCCATAAATGGTACCTTTTCCACAGCATGCATTCTTAATAATTGAGATATTTGTTTTAGAGCTTCTGCCCTTTGAGAAGGTGGTAGGTTTGGCATTCCTTTCTTTCCTGGTAGTGTATGGAAATGGGACCTGTAACCTTTGTCTATAGTCTGCAAAATCCATTTTTCTCTTGTAATGCAGTGCCAGTTTTTTGAAAATAATGTTAGCTTTCCGCCTAAGGGTGCTTCTAGTTGTTCCCTGGTAGGCGGTGTCATCGCCAAGTCACTGTGATTGAGTTGTTGTAGTGGTGGTGGCTGTATCCGTGCCTCGTTGGTTGTTACCCTGCCACTGGCGACCCCTGTAGGCACCTCTGGATTGGTTTCTGCCTCTAGAGCGCCTATTCCTGCCTCTTTGTGCCTTAGAGGACTCCAGAAAGGACCAATTCTTGGAGGGCCAATTCCTGCTAAACCTTGGAGGTTGAACTTGTAAGAAATCTTTTACTGTTTGCACAGATTTTGCTTTCTCTTCCATCTTTTTCAGAACCTGCTGTGTGGGGGCACCAAATAAATTGACCTTGTCCATAGGTGAATCCAAAAGCTTAGATTTGACATGGTCTGGTAATGCCTGTTCTTTCAACCATGCATGCCTCCTGATAACTGTGCCAGTCATGGCTGATCTAAATGAAGCCTCCAGTGCATCATAGCCACATTTTAAAGAATGGTTACTAACCTGCTGTATGTTATGTAACATTTCTTGAACATACTTTTTATCTAAAGATTCTTCAGAGGACAGCTTTTTAGTCAACTGGTCAAGCATAAACTCTTGATATTGAATCATATGAAATTGGCAGTTCAAAGCTCTAGCTGACAAAGTAGCAGAGGTGTAAACTTTTACCCCATCTCTCTAAGGACCTGGATTCCCTTTCAGAGGGGAGGGGGTTTTTAGAAGAAGTAGCTGCTACAGCTTTAGGGCCCTGGGAGATAGTCTCTGGATCTGCAAAAGGGGCCTTATATAAGTGGTGATGAGTGTCCGGGACCCTGTAGTACCTATCTGGTTTAGCAGGAGCCGGAGGTAAAGTATCAGGAGTAGTGCAAGCATCATTAAATGCATCATCAACAACAGATAGAACTGGAGGAATAGCTAAAGGCCTATGCTGTGGTAAGTGTAGAAAGGTCCTAAGCCTTTTTCTTGAGTCTGAGAAATCTTGGCCCTGCCACTGAAATTGTTCCCTCATAGCATGCAAGGTTTCCCCAAAGGAAAATTCCTCAGGAGGAGAGGCTGAAGGGATGGACTCCTCAGCATCGGAGTCTTCGTAGGGAGAATAAGAAGCCTCAGGAGGATCTGTATGTTCTGAATCATCAGAAGAATCATCTGTGGCTACTGGCTCAGGGGGCTCTGCTCTAGGCCTCTTTTCTGGAGGAGGGAGAGAGGCCCTGTCTGGATGAGGCTGGGATCCACAGATTAAAGTGATGAGATCCTGTGCCAAAGAAAGCATATGGGAGCTGGTGCTGGGCCTGTGAGAGGGGGGCTTGGCAGGCACAGGTTTGGAAGTTTTGGCTGCTTTAGCCCTGGCAAAGGCCTTAATAGACATAGCTGGAGGAGGCCTAGCAGCTCCACGTGCAGGAGTAGAAATATCTAGTGGAATGGTGTCTGATAAATCCTGTGAAATCGCAACAGAAGGCTGGATTTCAGAAGCCGTTTCTACCAGAATAGAAGAGGCCTCGGTAGAAGGCAAGTTATCGGCTGAAGAAAGAACCGCTTGCTCGGTTTCGCCGAAACCGAGACACTCGTGGATTGCTTAACCGCGGTTTCAGCCGAAACCGCGGACCGCGAGTGTCGGTCCTTTTCTTTGCGTTTTTTAGTTATTTGCATATTCGGAGGATCCGACAGCATAATGTAGGCAAAATCGGAGCCAAAAATCTGTTCAGCAAAGTCCGAGCGACGTCTAAGCGTCCGTCGGTTAAAAGAAGCACAGGCTAGACAAGCTGCTACGTCGTGGTCTGGGCCTAAACAATGTATGCAATAGGAGTGGAAATCTTTATGAGGTATTTGTTTCCCACAAGATAAACAGTTATTAACTTTCTCTGACATCGGCTGAGGCAAGAAAGAGTCCCCAACGGGGTACTTAGCTTTATAGAAGTCTTCGTAGTATTCGGTAGTAGTAATCTCTGGATCTGACCGACCGGCACTTGCGAACAGCTTCTGCTTCGGGCGCCACGCGGCAAGAAAGACAGAGGAAAATGGTGTCGGCTGATGCCTTTATACCCGAATAACTGCCGCAATGACGTCGGGTGAAGTGCGACACCAGCCGAAGCCAGACCCAGACTTTGGAATCCGGCCGACCGAAGGGCTGCCTGACGACAGGACAACCCATTTGTAAGGACTGCAGATGCATCCTTGAAGGACATCATGAAACCAGAACCACGAGTCATCCTTTCTCCAAAAGGAGTCTTAAAGTATGCACTTATAGTACCATGGAAATATCCAGACAATGACCTTTAAGCAGTCACTCCATCTTTATATACCTGCCCTCATATAAACTAACACTTTTCTAAACACTCCAAAGCCGATTCCTTTACCAGCTTGTTGAACTAGCATGGGTATTCTTCCATAAATATCTTAGCTCTTAGCAAACCAAAGTTGGTACTCACTTTCTAAGTAAAACGACAAACCAGCTCAAGAAAACCATGTAAAAGGTTTATTTAATCACATGTAAGTAATTTAAATAAAGCTTTTACATGGTTTTCTGAGATGATTTGTTCTTTTACTTTGGAAGAGCGAAGGTCCCACTGTCCCTTGTACCTTTTTACTCTCCTACTAGACTCCAAAGCTTATGCCAGATTTGAGCAGTAAAATGGCTTGCATTGGAACTGTATCATGAGGACAAATTTCAAGAATTGAAGTCCTGCATAGAGTTGCCCGGTTATTTCACAAATTCTTGCTACCGATCACATGCAAGTGGTATACTGCATTATGGGAATTGTAAGATGAAGTGCACAATTATGAAATGGAATGAGAAGCCCAATACTCCTTTACAAATATTCTGAGGTAATCTTGCTGTTACCTATTGAAATAAGACCAGCAAGAATGTTTTGTTTAAAACGTCAGTACAAATCTGAAAAATAAGATATCCTAATATTTAGTAAATATTGTATTTTTCTGGCAGAAGTATGCACTTCATATGAAAGAGGCAAAGGTTCAGAGGCCTAAAACTACCTTTGCCTGACGAGAGTAAACCATTTACCCCTCACAGGGCAGCATATCATCTAAATGCCAATTATATAACAAACATAACTCCACAAACTCTACACCGTGATGCGTTGATAAGGAGGCATATTGTTTTTCTGTGCACAAAAGAGCAACTGCGAACAGTCTACTATGCTCAGCAACTGCAAGGAAGTTTCATATTTAAATAGAAGCTACTGTCTACACAGAAAGTGTGTGTGGAAAAAGACATTTAGATCTACTTTCTGTAACTTGGTGCTAAGCAATATCACATTTAAGACGTTATCCCGCTTTTCTTTCCATATTACATTTACATGCTAACCACATTTTCCTTCTGCCTTGACTTTCATCTTCACCAGCAAATGGTTAATTTGTTTGCAACCCTGTATATTAAGAGTCATGTCCCTATATTCCTCCTTAAACTATAGTACCATCCCATTATGTCAAGCTACATGACTTGGCCTTATGTTGTGGTCCAACTCAGTCCTCTCCCCATGTTGTTTGTCCTGTGGCATTGTGTAAGGTGCACACATATGTTGTTTAGTGGTCTTCCGCTTTTTGCTTAAAAACATGCCATGCTTCTCCTGCTTTGCCCTCCATCTTCTTCCTAACAACCATGCAGCACTTTGCTTTGTCTCACCTGATTTTCTTTTACACTGCCAACATTTCTGAAGGCACATGGCTTTTGGGACCAGAGCTAGCTTCTGTTGCATAAATCAGTGCCATCTTAGAAGCACTCTTTTCTGCATAAGAAGGAATATCGGTTTATTTATATTAGTTTACTTGTCAAGTAGGTAAGTGACCTGGTCTTCTTGCACTCTTTTCAGCCACATCTGTGGTGCCATGGCATGGGGTAAATACAACACATACAGAAGCAATTCAGTTTAGCCAATCACCTAACAAGCTAGCAATTTTTGGAGTGTGAGAGGAAACTAGAATACCTAGAGAAACCCATACAGGCAAAGCATGCAGAACTCCACACAGAGAGTTGTAACAGGAGATTAAAACTGATTTCTGGAGATTTGATACATAGATCATACCACTACCTACATCAACAGGGTTGGCTGTCTTCCTAGCTCTATCTTGCTATATCCTTGTGGTTGTCATGTAATATGAATACTCCTTTACTTGCTAATGCTACATAAGTATTTTTCTTAATACACTATCTGAGATTTCCTGGCTGAATTGTATGAATCTGCCATACCTAGGTGGGGAAACCAAGCTGCTACTTAGTACACATCTACAGTGGCACAATTCCCTCTCACTGCCCTGACAGTACTCACCTACAGTGCACAATTGCCTCTCATTGCCCTGACCACTTCTTGTGCCAACAACCTGCAGCCATCTGAACACACACTTCAAAAAGATGCAGTGCAGCAACCAGTCAGCACTGCTTATTCTAATGGCATTCAAAAGAATAGTGAGTGGCACCTGTTTCTGTGGTACTGCTGTTTCCAGCTCCTGACTGAAGGCATGACTGTCACTTATAATCACTACTGTTCTTTTAAATAATACCCTTTTCTCCAGTGGAAGTGGCAAACATATGGAATGCAAGGGGGTCCTGGGTTCAATCCCCAGACAAGGGTCAGTGTTTTCATTTCCCAGTGAAGTGTTTCTTCTAAATAACAACTGGCTTACTAGCCAACTGGCCTGCTTGTCACTCAAGTGCATGTTGTCCAAAGAATGCATGTGTGCAAGGGGCTACCTGTTCTAAGCTTTACAATGCAGCCCTATATGGACTCCATGTAATAGGTCCCATAGTTAAAGTCCTGGAAATGGTCCATGATGTAGTCCTGATTCAGTTTTACTTGTGATTAGTTCCAGAGTTTTATAACCTGGTACTATAAACTCAGCTGTAATCAGCTCCTTTAATCTATTTGCCATCTCACTATCCCTTTTTTCTGCATTACTTTCACTACTCACACATAGCAAGAGTCCTGGCACACAGTATCTTGTTCTTCCAGCTTTTCCATCTCCTTATTATGCTTCCGTGACAATGTAGTTTTCACAAATTCATGACCATATAAAATAAGCCAACTTCTTGAAATATACATTCCATGCATGCAAAGCTTGATGACTAAAGAGCAGGAGTCCATCATTTTTTTTATCCAACATAAACAAGACCTTCTTGCAAACTGTGCCATTCAGTCAGGAATTGTATTTCACCAGCATCTCATGCTGGCAAACACACATCCCTGTCTTCTCACTTGTGTCTGAAGCTGCTTTGTGCTTTTACTTAAGGCCATCCTCCATCATTCTTCTCCCTGGTTTCCCCGTCCCCATTATAGTCACTGCATGCTTAAAACGTATACTGCCCTAGACTCGCCTCTTTATTGATGCCCTGTACATTCTCAGTGTTATAACAAAATTCATAGGCGTTTAATAAAGCAAATAGAAAAAAGACATAGCAGCAGTGGTAATAAGCTGCAAAAAAGAGACTCAGATTGCTTTTTCTTCCTTTTGTACAAGTTTATCTTGCATATTATTCCAGGAGTGAACAAACTCTTCAAAAAGCACTTAGACAGAACCCATGATCAGAAAGAATTTTGCTGATTTATTCTGAAGTGCCACACTTTAGAATAAATTAGGCATGAACTAATCATTACTGTTATGTCAGAGCACGTTATCTCTGTTGTATAAACTTAGTTAAACGGTGTACTCCTTTTTTCTTGACAAGACAAGATGACCAGATCCATGGAATGCAAAAGACAATTGTCTTTCTGTGACATGCTGATTTATTACGTATGCTGCAAATGGTCAAAACCTTCATGTGGATAAGTGATGGTACAAGGTAGTACCTATACATGTATTAAGTAGGCAGAGTACTGCATCTCAGTGGATGGTGGTGCAGGCCTGAGGTTGGTGGGAAGACCTCTTATCAACTACCTTTAAAATACACCAACCTCCCCTTTCAAAAAAAATCCAAAAGGAATGTAAAACTCACTTTAGAATTCTCATACCTTCTCAAGGCATCACGAGTTGCAAAAAAAAAAGAATAAGTGTGTGTGTTGCGAACTAAGGGGAATTTTTCAAACCACACTAAGTGATTATTAGACATATAGATTAAAGCTGTATAATTTCCAGTTAAACATGAATGTACACCACCATCATAGTCATGCAATTTAACAAAATCAGATACTAGAAAAATGTCAGGCAAATAAATTAAACAAGACTTGACGCATTTAAAGCATTAACAACATGCAGAGTAATGTGTATCTCAGATGTTACATTTTCAAAAGCCATATAGTGTTTCATCTTTAAATAATATATCATATCTATAATCTAATCACACAACAC
Source organism: Protopterus annectens (assembly GCF_019279795.1). NCBI lineage: Eukaryota > Metazoa > Chordata > Ceratodontiformes > Protopteridae > Protopterus > Protopterus annectens. The sequence continues at coordinate 59,734,896 of NC_056738.1, forward strand.
AGCCTCATAAAAACAGTAGATCACCTTTTAGAAGGACTCCTTAGTGATAAGACACCCATATTGTCACTTGAGTACAGGGGGCCTACAGACGAGAACTAATTATAGAGAGGATGACAATCCATTACAAGGCATGTACACACATGTGCGCGGACACACACACATACACACACACACACACACACACACACACACACACACAGCCAGGTAATTCAGTAGGCCACCAATCTATCTGAACACATAACGGATGTGGAAACTGGGAATAAACTGGAAAGCCCATTAAAAACAGAGGGGCATTTTGAAGGAGTAACACCAAGCTCTGCACCTCTGCTCTCCCCTTGTATAATAATTCATACTACCACTTTGCATTTTACTATCACCATGTTCTTATAACCCTGCCACATCATACTATGATGGAATCATTGAAACCTCTCATCTGTCCCTGATTTTCAGGGACGTTCCTGATTTTAACACAAATATTTGCTCTGTTCCTCTTAATCCCTCCTAAAACTGGTGGCTTTTGGAGATATGGTTGTGAGTTACACTCACTAAATATTAACAATAACCAGAGGTATAAATTTCTTTTACTTCAGAAAATGCATAATAACTCATCTTATCTTATTCTGTTAATGTCTCAAGTTAATAGAACAAATATTTTAAAAAGTGTCCCTGATTATTTCTGGATTTGTCCCTGATTATGTTGAGATTTGTCACTATTTAGTTGAGAGCTATGTGGGTGATTGCTCTTAGGTCTCCAATGTGCCACATCTCAGCAGCAAACAGCCACGTTTGTTATCAACAGCTACTACTTGCAACAATGAACGTCATTGAATTCAGACTCAGAGACTCAGTGACTGCTGACTCTGCATTAAAATCAGTTACTGTCCTCACCACACTTGACACAGCTATCATCTAGTACATGACCACCTACAAACGTGAGAAGTGATACTAGTAAATCTTGTACTGAGCAACAGATGGTAAGCCTGCACATATTTTGTGAGCTCATGTGACAAGAGGGGTCTTCTATACATGATCAAAATTTCAAAAAGCCAAAGCCCATATGGCCGAGACCATATGTTCGACTTTTTGAAATTTCAAACATGAAAACAAAACTTACCTACACATTGCTAGCAGGGGGGCAAGCCCCCCTGCACACCTCCACCCCCCACAATTTAAATATACTAACTCCAAGATCACACTACAGTGCAGAAGATGGTAATCTTCTCATTCCGCACTATACAGAGATGCCCATTCTGCATGGTCGAAATTTCAAAAGTCGATCATATGGTCTCGGCCATATGGGTTTCGGCTTTCTGAAATTTTGATCATGTGTTGAGAACCCAACAAGAGTACACACACATTGTCATAGACACACACACACACACACACACATATATATATATATATATGTGTGTGTGTGTGTGTGTGTGTGTGTGTGTGTGTGTGTGTTTTATTAAAGCTTAATAACTGAGTCAGCCATATATCTAATTGCAATACTATTACAATCATCTGAAAAAAAGCACAGATTTTTGCCTCATATTTTTGGTCCATTTTTCATAAAATTGTTGGCACTTCATTAAAGATCGAAGTCAGAAAATAATGACATATATTTCAGTTTCAGACTTCATAGCCTTCAGAAAATTCATGCTAATGTAAAATCTGTTATTCTATCAACTTTTTAAGTTTGTAGGAGTAATATTTAAAAATTGTCCCTATTTTTAGGCCTTTGTCCCCCATTATTGATGGCTTTGTCCAGATTTCTTGCTCTAAGAGGTTGAGCGGTATGACAATAATGTGGTGTATAAGTCATCTCTTAACATAACGAATATCATCATAGGATTGGGTTATAATTCCCATGTGTAATACAACTAGCAGTTTAAAACTAGAAGTTTAGAAACACACTACTGGGCAGGCATAATAATAACTATTTTGAACAAATATTCTTGACAGTCACATCGTAACATTACCCTTAATATACTTAATAGCTGAAGATAGGAAAATTTTAGTAACAGTAGAGAGCACATGGGGAACTCAGGGTGGCTTCAATGACAGTAGGAGGTATGAAGGGGAACCCGGAGAGATTCCAGGCACAAACTTTATCAAGAGCATCAAGTTATCCTGACTATTGGGCCATCTTACAAGGGCTGCCTCAAATTATATAATTTATACCTGGCTATTTATGAAATTATCCAGACATACCTATCAACTGTCCAGATTTTTAGAGAATGCCCAGATTTTAGCCTCATATGTTTGGTCCATTCCTCATAAAATTTGTGGTTTTCTAGCAAATCACTGAAGATTAAAGTCACAAAATGACACACATTTGAGTTTCAGACTTCATATCCTTCTGAAAATGCATGCTAGCCTAAGCCCTGTTATTCTAGCAATGTTCTAGGTTTATAAGAGCAATGTTTACAATCTGTCCATATTTTTGGTATCCAGATGATTATCATATGAAGCCAAGTATGAACTTTTACCTAGAGAAAATTAAGCGTTTTTAATAGCCATCAAACCCACCATTAACAAATCATATAAGAAGTAGAAAGTGCATTGAACACTTCAAGAATATCATGCACAACTGATATCTCAGGGTGTTGTCTCAATTAGGATAAATGCCAGACACAAATGACCATTACAGTTCTTGAATGCAATCATGCTGGACTGGGCATGGCTATAACATATGTCTCAATGTCTCATTCAACTATCCTTACAATGTCACCAATCTCCAAATATACTTGGATAAATATATGTTTGTCTGGGAGGATGTGACGAGTAAGACAAAATGATGCAAACACTTCAGGCTAAAGACCCTCCCCAATGGCAGGATTGAGGAGCTAGGCAGACCACCTAGCACCAATCTTACTACAGAGCTGACATTTTTATGCCTAGTATGTTTGCAATTGAAGGGCCTTGCACAGGCCCTTGTTGATGGATTAACATTTAAAGCTTAGTATTTTTCTTTTCTTAAGGGCCTTTCCTTCATAGGGTTTCTTTATGTACTCCACCTATAGGAGCAGTTTGGATTCAGATGAGGATGCTGCACAACCAACACAATGTTTGCAGTGAGACAGATCGTAGAAAAACGTTGAAGATGGGGAAAGAGTCCACCTGGGCAGTCCTAGACTTGGAGAAAGCATATAATAATGTCCCAAGAAAGCTGCTTTGGGTAGTCCTGTGATTGCCTGAATTCCAGGAGACAACAGTAGAATTTGTACAGGCTATGTAGAAGGACCCAATGACACAAGTATGGACAGTGTTCAGACTCACAGCAGGGATTTCCACTGGAAGGGGGTGCATCTTTGAGCCAACTGCTGTTCATGCTGGTGATGAACTACATCAACAGACAGGTCAAAAGGGACATATCAACAAAGCTGCTGTCTGCAGACAATGTGATATTACAAGTAGCCTCTTAACAAAAACTTCAGCAAATGATGAAGAAGGGAATACAAAACAGAAGGCACATGGGATGAAACTGAGTAGAGACAAGACAAGGCAAGTATCCTAGTAGCAAATGCAGGAAATCAGAAGAAGATGAAAATTGATATAAAAGGCGAAACAGTGGAACATGTTAACAGTTTGTAAAATAAACAGCTTCTAGTATCAGGGAGGGGTGATTGAAGCGTAGAGATGTCTAAATGAGGAGGTCAAAGCTAGAATCAGGGGTACATTCAAATGGCACGGATTACCAGGTGCAGTATGTGGCAGACGAATGTCAAAGACCCTGAAAAGTGAGGTGTACAAATTTATATATATAAGTGAAGGGGTGTGAGGGCATGAATGAAAGGAAAAGTATTCCTATGGCAATGCTAGGCTTGCTTTTACAATCATTTGTGTCTCAATGCAATGTACATTCGACAAGTGCATAATGCAATTAAGTGGAAATGATGACGTGTGTGTCAGTAGTGGTATGAATCGATGTAGACAGATATCGCTCTCTCTGTCTGCTCAACTAGTATGTTAAAGAACAACGTATAAATATATACAGGAAATATTGCATATGTATGCAAAACAGTGTAGAAACATTTCCATTTAAAAGGTCAGTGAGACCCCTTGCATACTTTTGCTCTCAAGGGGTGGTGAGAAACTAGATATTCCTATAAGGGAAAATTATTTTTGTAGTCTTACCACCCAAATAGAGTTTTAGCAAGCCGGTTGCAGGCTGAAGCAATGCAGGCAAACCCCCCCTTAGGAAAACAAAAATGAACAAAGATGTACGTAGTATGCTTCTCAGATAAATTACCACTCCAAACCTAAGATGATTCAGGCAGAGTACAATGCAAGCTCCTTCTCTTCACATCCCTACCCTAAATGTCTATGTCTATGTCTCACAAAGCAAAGCATAGATGGGAGGAAAGAGATATAGGGAGAAAGAGAACTTGTAGGGAAAGAAGTCTGGACAGGAAAAGGGTGAAGTCATTGAGAGACAGAAGTAGTCATCATCCTTCCCAATAACACCCAGCAGCAACCACAGAATGCTGCCCTTATCCATGTTTTCTGCATATAAGTGGAGCAAAGTACAGTGAAAGCATTCCCCACATAGGCTTCCAAAAAAAGTTGAGGCTGTGAGGACTATCTTATAAAGCAAAAGGTTCCTAGTTTCCAAATAATACAGAATCCAAAGCCAGCAGAAACAAGGACAAATTCTGATAAAATGTACAAAGCACAGTTAGACCCTTTTGGCCTTATAAAATGAGCCACAGACTGTTGACCATGGGCAGTAATAAGCTCAATAGTTCTGCTTTACCTTCTACTCCAACACCATGGCTGGTGCGCTTGATGGAACAAATCAGTCTCAGGTGGACTAGACCACTCAGTCTTCCTTAGTCTCATCACCACAGGAGGTACCACAAGTGAAGAAATCTATAGGATGCGTGTGGAAGGGGGTTCACTAATTGATATGCATTCATGGGAGAGACAACACTGTATGTTTTGGATTAATTGTTACTCTTTTTTTATATCATTTAAGTTCTTCTCTCATTTTAATGAAATTAACTTTTTTAGATGTGACATTTCACAAAGAAACCAATACTGCTGGATTTTGCACAAAAATACTCAGGGTTCATTTTTCGGACCAGTATTGTTTATTTTGGTCTTTTCCTTTATTCCTTTATTCTCAAGATATCTGAAGTCTGGATGGCCAAGTATGTAGATGATATTAAATCATGTTTTGTCATCCCTTCCATTAAAGATGCTGATCATTTTAATCATTACTTTTGCTTGCTTTCTGATTGGGCTAAAAATTTATGTGCTGTCTTACACTATCAGAAACCAATGGCTGAAAATAAAGTTAACCTAGGCCCAGATAAATTATAGAGCTCTACAGAATGTAAGGCCTTTGGTATTACAAAATGTTGTCAAATTTATGTGTAATGCTTTAAAGGTTAAAGCAAAGGCTTTAAAAGCTACTGGATTGCTTTTTTAAGAATTTTATGGCAAGATAAAAAGAATGTTTTTTAAAGTTGTTTATAATACATGTTCTCCCCATAATTGTGCATAAACGGGAGATCTTGTTCTTGAAGGTATTCAGACAAATTTTACAAGGCATATGATTTCTTGTAGAGACATGCCATACCCATCCAGGCTGGAAAGCTTGGGTCTTTTTACAATTACTTGTAGTTATTTGTGGGGTAAACTTTGCTTAGCTTATAAGGGGCTTTAGAGTGCTGAAATTCAAACACTGTTAAACATAGAATTGTTGAGTTCCACTTCTAATACTCAGAGATTTTGTTATACTTTAGATTAGGTAAGTCAAGGCCAGTTCTTAGGGCAAGTTATATCACAAGTCTTTGTTTTAATTATGGAATAGAGTTCCACTTTACATCGGTCAGGCCCCTTCAATGCAGTTTTGAGTATATACTTTTATTGTGGTGTCTGCATTCGGATTGTCTTTCGACCCATATGCTGGTATATAAGAACTATTGAACTATTAATTCTTAGCATACCTCTCAACTGTATAGATTTTTGCAGAATGTCCAGATTTTTGTCTCAAACCTTTGGTCTATTCCTCATAAAATTGTGGTTTTCTGCCAAATCATTGAGTGGTAAAATAAAAAATGATGGCAGACATTTGAGTTTCAGACTTCACACCCTTCAGAAAATTCATGCTAATGCAAAACCTGTAATTCTATCAATTTTTGAAATTTGTAAGAGCAATATATAAAAAGTGTCCCTATTTTTGGGCCTTTGACCCCCCATTATTGATGGCTTTGTCAGATTTCTTGCTCTTAGAGGTTGAGAGGTATGCTTGCCTTATAAAACCATGCATCCTATGCATACAAACAAGAAATGTAGTGAAGAGGCAGATGGTCGGAGATAGTAGACTTACAGATGAATATCATATTTTTGAGGAGGAAATGGCTGTATTAAAAAGTAAATTTCACTTGAGATGTTAAGCTATGGATCTTATATCTGAACGCAACTCTGAAATTCTTATTGGAAGACAATCAAAATATTATTCCATAACCCTACATGTTAGTGAGAGACCAACAATTACTAATGAGTTTAATTAAAGTTTAATTTTTTTCAATTACATATAATTTGGGCACTCCAGCTATTAGAGGTGCTAATAATTGGAACATTTTGACAGCAAATGAAAATGTTAAGAGCTCTGTAGGAAAAACCCTAAGAATTTTAATAATGAATGTATTTTAGAGGGACAGCATATGAGAAGACCACCCAGGTAAGGTATGATAGAATCTTTATCTTGTAACAGATATGGGCAATATAAGTATGACGCAAATTCACCTTACTAATAGATTATGTGAAGTCCCAGACTATTTTAACTGTGAATCCAAGTGTATATTTTATGCAGTTAATGTTGAGGTAGATATGAATGCTTTTTATGTTGACAGAACTAAGTGTACTTTAATAAAAAGGATTTATGAACACAACTATTCCATCACAAATCATGATGAAAAGAATGCATTATTGAAACATTTTATAATATACAGTAAGTTTAAACACTTTTTTAGAATGTAACTGTCAAGCTTATGTAAACCCTAGCACATGCAGCAGTGGTGCAGCAGTAGCGTTGTTGCCTCACAGCAAGAGGTTCTGCTGTTCGATTCTTGGCTGGAGTTCCTTCTGTGTGGACTCTGCATGTCCTCCCCGTGGTCGAGTGGCCTTCGATAGACGTGTGAAGGTTGGGCATCAGGCTGGCAACCTGACACCATAAAAAAAAAAAAATCTACTGCCAATCATTAGCAGACTGGAGTTCCGCTGTGGCGACTCCTAACCGGGAAATGCCAAAAAGACAAACAAACATGTAAATTCTAGCACAAAATCCAAAAGTCAAAGTTTACAAACACAACATAAAATATATAGATAACATTTTCCAGACAGCAAAGTTTTCTCTTAATGGGAAAGGTTGTTATACCTGAAAACTTTGCACTCTGGAAAATTTTTATCTTTATTTGATTAAATATTTTATGCTATGTTTGTGAGCTACGACTTTTGGATTTTGTACTACTTTTTGTATTTCTTGGTCACTGAGCTTTCACTTCTTGCAAGTTCTCACACTTATTTGTTCTCTTATTTAAATTCTACAGTGACAGCTGGTTTGACTGATTATTTGAATCATAAACCATTGTTAAAAAGTTGAAGTGTTGAAAGTGAGTCAGGTGATTTTATCAAGTGATTTAATCACATGATTGCACTTTTATCTTCAAATGCATTCTTTATGTGTTGGTTAACCAGGCTAATTAAGTCTCTTCTCAGGGGATGAAAGCACTTAGTGGTGTAACAAAGATGAATTTGTTTGCAAGACTACTTTTTGTACAGACATTTTCTCTGAGTTTTATTTTGCACAGACATTTTAGACCTTTGCCATTTTTATTTATTATTATTTATTTTACTTTACTTTACATTTGTTAACTGAGAAAGTCAGACTAGACACATGTCCTTTTTCAGTGGAGGCCTGGGAAGTAAAGCTCCAAGTACAGAGTAAAATATAACAGTAGACAGTAGAAATACAGTTGGATAACATGAATAAATATATATATATATATATATATATATAAAACATACATTCATTTTTAAGTCTATAAATAATCCTGTTGAAAAATAATACTTACAAAGACAGCATTTAAACATTAAACAATTCAGAGTTGTTGGATTATATATACATTGTAATAATGCAGGTATGTTGAGATATGTGTTAATGACAGAGTGGATATGAAGAGTTCTGAGAAGAGGGGAGAAGGGATAGGTACTAATAGTAGGTGGCAAAGGTCAAGTTAGGGTAAGTAGGAAAGTTGTAGACATGAAGAGGATGAGGAATAAAGCTAAAGGTGTTAGTGGTGCTAGTAATGGAAGGTGGAATATATAGGAAGTCAGCTGGATTAAGGAAAGGAAGAGGACATGTTATAAGCTATTCCAGAATGACTCCTGTAGTGACTTAAGGAATTTGCAGATTCAAGTTTTCCAAGACAATAAACCACAAACTTCTGGAAAAAATGGGCCTAGAGTAACAGTCTTAGACAGTAAATCCACTTCCACCTAGTGTCTTATTGGTGGAAAGAAGCAAGTTATGAGGTCCTCCTTGGCCCAGTTTAGCAGGCAGTGTTCTGCCAAAGTGGTTCTGTCACACTGTAATTTCTGCTACTTTAAAAAAAAATAATAAAAAGATTGAATCCAGTAAATGCATTTCTCTTCAGCTGGCAAATGGCCATTTGTAGAGCACAGCAGTGCCAGCCACTGGCCAGCGAGTATGGCTCCTCTAGTTCCTAGGGGAGCAGAATATGGCTGAAAGCAAGGAGGTTCCTTTGGGGAACATTATAGAAAAAAGCCAGCACTTACTAAAATCTAAACTGACATCCTTTGTGGATCAGTCACTGAGCAATCAGGGGGAGTTAAAGTGAGTTTGAACATTTCAACAAGCTGTAGTGCATTCAAGGATGAGTTGCGAACAGTGGAACACCAAGCTGTCCAAGTTGAACCCCAAAAATGATCTACAAGAATCTAAGAAACTAGATTTTAAGGATAGAGGAGGATGTAAAAATGTATGGATTGTTGGTGTTCCAATATAATAATAAGGACTTGTTAAAGGTAAATGCTGGAATGAATGGTTTGGTCTGCACTCTGCTGAAAAAAAATTTTGAAAGAGCAGTTGCTGTGGAGTTTTACATAGCAAATTCTCAACTTGGTGTAATTCCAATGAAGAATCAGGTCTTGCCTGCACTGTGGCTACTGGGAAAGATTCTGAAAGTTCCAACACAGCCTGTCTGCTACAAGCAGAACTATTCACTTGCAGAAGGTATAATGACTTTATCATTCAACTGTGCTAAGACAAAAAAAAAAAAAAAACAAAACACATTTAATTTGTTGTATCTTTCACTTTCAGCAGTATTAAATATCCCATTCCCACATATTCAGGACAGTTTTTCCACAACAGGCAATGACTGAATTAAGAAAATGAGTCAAGTGGAGAGACACCTTTCAGAAAAGAGGTATTAGCGAAGAGCTAGAATACATTTAATACCAGCTGGCTTATAGAAAAGGCTTGGAGCCTTCAAAATGCTCCAAGGATGTCTACAGCAGAGAGATAATAAGAGCCTGATTCAGTGCAAAACTAAACAATGATCACAGACATACTAATTATAACAAAAAAGGTATTGTTTCCATTTATTATACAGTACATTTGTTTTTACTTGTGACCAAGATCAGTACTATCTTTAAGATAAGCAATTAGTCCTGGGTGTCCCCTACCCCTTTTATAGCAGAACATTATTTGCACTTCACTTCTTGCTAGAGGGGGGTAGAACAGGGACTGCTCACAGAAGCAGACTATTTATAGCAATGTGATGAGCTTTTGATAAGCTGCTTTATTTTTCTCTAAATATGAAACTCTGTGTTCCCTTATTGCAACTGGAGATACATTTATTTAGCAGGGCCTTATATGCATTAGTTTGGTTACCTTCATATGGAGAATTATTTATGTCTGGCTTTTCTGTTTTTCATTTTTTTTTCAAAAGGATAAGCCATGGATTTTTGTTTAAGCTTTGGAAGCTGGCCAGCTGTTATAGCATATGCAGGATATAATGCAAGTAGCTTAGGCTACTGAGGCAATGATCAAATGATGAACATCTGCATATCATAGCTGTGCACAGAAAGGGGTTATTTGTTTTGAGGTGCATGCTTTCTATGAAAGCAGAGAGGGGTACTGACTAGTTGCAATGACTGGGTATAACTGCTTTGTGTATCTTTATGAATGTCTTCCTACCTCTCAAAGGAGTCTGTCAAGTGTGCCCCAGATGTTGTGTGTGTGTGGGGAGGGGGGGAGGCTATGCCTCCTACACCCTCCCAACTAAAATAAAGATCCTCTGTAGCTGCACCATTTATAGGCAAGAGGAGCTAAGTTAGCTAGTCCTTTTGCTGCTTGTACAGTGTGTCCCCTTGGTTGCCACAAGTAACCATTGCCAGAGGAGAATTACATGATTTATGTGGCATTATCATTGCTATGGATAGTTTGGAGGGAGAAGTTCAGAATACTTCCATGGCAAAAAAAAATGAAATGGCTTGTTGGTTGGCAGTGTATGCATCTAAGAGCATCAAGCTAAGTGTGTTACTCCACTATGTCCTTCATTTTCTTCAAAGTGAGGCATCAGAAGTGTACAGAATGTGGCTCTCATTTTCAAAGGCAAATGATGTATGAAGACAAAGGCAGTTACTGGGTTTTAAACGATTACTGATATGGTTTGTTGAAGAGGCAGTGTTTGTCAAAAGGCAATGTGCCATTATGCTTTTGATAAGTTTATAGTCAAAAGTATTGTGCCTTATCAAAAGAGGCACTTTCTATTTGAATATTGTGTATCTGTATCTGTGTGTGTGTGTGTTCTGTTTTGTGCAACATGCTGCAGTAGATTTGATGTTCATTGTTTCTTTCACTTTTGTCAATCAAATATTTCTACAGAAAGTCATTGCCTTTTTGGAGCAGAGGTGTGAAGGCACTCTGTACATGAAAGCACAGGATTAATACATTACAACTTAAAAAGAAAAATGATGTGGATTTCTGAGGGCTACATACATATGTCTAACAGTAGCAAGTTGAATTATGTTACTGTGGACATTATGCTTTTTATTTTCTCCTCAATGAGACATCAGAAATGCAGAGAATGTGGCTGGCACTCTTGAGGTGGTAAGTGATGAATGAAAGTAAAGGGCACTTATAGGATTTTGAAGGACTATTAATATGATTTGTTAGAGAGGTGATGTAGCCATTATATTTGTGATGATTACATGGTCAATGATGGAGTAGCTTCTCTGTGACCGTGTGTGTTTTTTGTACCGAAGCATGCTATTAGAAGTTTCTGAATTTTTTAATGTAAATTGGCTTAGGGGAACTGACATATAGCCTCTTAGACACAGTTAAGAAATGTATTATTTCATAAGGCTTTTATTTTCACAATTTGGCATTACTCCCAATATCCAGTTAGGGTTTTTTGAGCATTGTTAGGCTAGCTGAAGGGTGAATCTAATGTGCACAAAGTCCTCAGTAAACAAGAAGCAAAAAAAAATTAAAAAAAAAGACAGTCTTTGCCATGCAAATCAGGCTGGAGATACAGTCATTGGGCATAGAATGCCATTCTTTTACATTTTTCTTTTCAAATATTTTTTTTTATTTTTCAAATATAATGTTTAACAATACAATCATCAATAAACAAGTATTATAAACGTTTATAAGCACTATGTACAACTGACCTGAACAAAGGAGGGGAAAAAATAATAAAATATATGAAATTAGTAACAAAAAATTATAATATTCAATTAATAAAGTTACACATTAATTATTTAGGGTTCATTTTTAATGTCTCAATAAGAGTTAATTTTTTTACCAAGGATTGTTTGTCCATGTTTTAGGTGAAATTCTCAATTCCTTCACCTTGATTTATAATGCTGCTATTTCTTCTGTCAATCTCAAGAATTCTTCCAGAGTAGGTTCTTGTGAAGACTTCCACTTTCTAGTACATTTCCTTGCCATAGCTAGTATGGACCAAAGTAGGTATAGCTCTTTTTTATTCATTCCAATAGTATCATTAACATTTAAAAGGACTAAAGATTTGGTTAAAATAAAGGTATCTGTGAATATGGCTTGGAGAAAAATAGTAATTTCTTCCCAGAATTGTTTTTATATTAATACAATCAAAAATATATAAGACCAATCAGCTTTACAGTTTAAAGAACATCTCCAACAAATGGGTTTATCAAGTGAATTGAATTTGGCTAGTTTATCAGGTGTAATAAATGTCCTGTGGATATATTTCCATGTAAATATTTTCCATACTTGTAAATTAAATGTTAAGTTAACAGAACATAAAAGATTTGTTTTGCTCTCAAGTGATAGAATAGTGTGACATCCTTTTGCTATAAAATTCCAATATCTTGCATTAGGGTTAGTTTTATATGTTATCAATATTTTGTATAATTTTGAAATTAGATTTGTCCAATATAATTGTCATAAATAACTTCAGATATTAGACTTATCAAATTTGGACTAGTTTTATAAGGATAATTAATAATTTTACTATTAAGATCCTTAACATATGATAATATGCTTTGTAGTATCAACCAATCTGCTGATGGAATTTCATATTTATTCTGAATTTGTTGAATATCTTATACTACTTGATTCTCTATACAATGTTGCCAACAAGTGAAGTTTTTCCCCTCCCATCTAGTTAAAATAACATTATGAATTTTACTGAAGAAATTCTTTGTAGAGCTAAAGGGTATTATCAAGTCTAGCCAAATCTTAATATCCATGTTATTATATATAAATCTTCTGAATAAATTGTAAATATTATTTAAGTTTGCTGATTTTGTTATATTATATTAAATATTAACAGTCAATATGTGCCACATTCTATTATTTTGTTCACTTAATATACAATTTTTAATTATTTTATTTTCATTTAGAAAAATAATAGTGTGCAATGTTTTCCATATTGAAGAATAATTAGGATCTATCCAATTAATGATAGTTCTTAATATGGAAGCTTTTACGTATGATTAGATCTGGAAGTTTAATTCCACCCATTTCCCAAGATCTAATATGATGTGTATAGGCTATTCTATTTCTTTCTGGATACCAAAGAAAGTTTAATACAATTTTATTTATTTATTTCAAGATTTTTTTGTTAGGTACTATAGGAAAAGCTTGTGCAATGTAATTAATTTTTGGAAGTATTGTCATTTTTATTCTTTGTAATCTGCCTTCAAATCTCAAGAACATTTTATTCCAGCTTACTATTAACATTTTTATTTTATTAATTATGTTGCTATAATTTGTGGCTAACATAGATTCCAAACTATCACATAGTGTTATTCCTAAATATTTTATTATGGGAACTTGTTTTCCTATCACACAATTTGTAGTTAAGGTAAATTCTCTCTTTTTATTCAAATGAATATAATTAGATTTTCCCTTGGCTGGAAATATGATAAAGCCTTTCCACTATTTCATCTAGTTTTTGTACTGATTTCTCTGAGACAGATAACGTGAGTAAAACATCATCAGCAAATAACAATTTTTGAACTGAGTTGATCTTATACATCTATGCCTGATATATTAGAGTTGTGGCATACTAATGAGGCAAATAATTCAATTCCTAAGGCAAACAGGATGGAAGACATTGGACATCCCTGCTTTATGCCTTTGGTTATTTCAATAGCCTTCGAGGTAAATGTCCCAAGTTTTACATAAGCCAAATTGTTTTTATAAATACTCTTTATTAGCGTAATAAAATTAGTAGGAAATTCAAACAATTCTAAAGCCTTAAAAAGAAAATCCTAGCTCAACAAATCAAAGGCTTTTTCTATATCCAAAGCTACTATTAGAACTTCTTGGTTGTTTTTGTTTAGAAGATCTATGAGTGTTAGAATTCTTGGTATATTGTCACATGTGTGTCTTTTATAAATGAATCCTGTTTGATCCTCATTTATTATGTGTGTCAATGATATTTTAATTCTACTAACTAATATTGACATGAAGATTTTATAATCATTGTTAAGTAAAGATATTGGCCTATAAGATTTACAATGTAAAGGGTCTTTGTTTTCTTTTATAATGGGTGTAATTAAGGAGTATCTCAATGAAATTGGAGTTGTGTTTGGTGCTAGAATTTCATTCAAAGTTTTGTGAAACAATGACACTACTGAAGATGGAAATATCTTATACAATTCATTAATTATTCCATCAATTCCCAGTGTTTTATTACTTTTACTTTCCTTGATTTTTTGAATAATTTCTTTTAGAGATATTTGTTTTTGAATGTCTAACTTTAACTTTTCTGGTATCGCCATTACCTTTACTAATTTCAGGTCTAAGTTTGATGTATTAGTTATATGTGAAGTATCATTATAAAGTTCAGAGAAATAATGTTTAAATGCATCTAGTATATCATTTATATCCGAAATCTTTTTTTTCCTTCCTTCATATATAATACTTGTTATTTTCAATCAAATGTTTTTTAATCTTATTGCTAAATTATGCATATGTTTGAGTGATACTGCATAGGAACTAAGTGTTAACCTTTCTACAGCTATATTAGTTTTGTGAGTTAGGATTTCATTATATCTTTTAAGTCTTCCAATGCTTTTTTATGATTATTTTGTGTGTAAGTAGATGAACTAATAGTGAGATCTGTAATTTGTTTTTGGATGTTACATAATTCTGATTCCCACTCTTTTAGCTTGTTTTTATACCATGAAATAATATTTCTATTTAGATAGGCTTTCAAGGTATCCCAAAGATTAATTACATTTATTTCAGTAGTGTAGTTTATATTTTAAAAGAATTGTACTTCTGAATCTAACCAAGGTTTAAATTGTTTTCATTTTGTAATGTAAGCTGGAATTCTTGACATAAAAATTAATTTCTTATAATCTATATGTATTTTGAGAATTAATGAATTATGGTCTGAAAAGGGACAAGGGATTATGGACAATTTTATTATGTTTGAATTTAGCTCTTGAGATATGCAGATTTTATCAATTCTTGTATGTGTCCCAAATCTGTGGTCTTGGTGTGAAAATAATAATGAATTGTTCTCCTTATAACTAAATGAATCAATTAGATTTAAACTTTCTTCCCATTTCTTAAGTAACTTCCCTATAGAACTTACATGTAAATTTCTTTTGCTTGTGGTCTCTGATTTATCCAATATACAATTAAAGTCACCTCCCAAAATCAAATGTCCTTTATATACTCTAATTATTAGATCCATGTGTTTTCTTATTGTCCCAACCCCAATACCTGGAAACCAATATATATTTACTAATGTCCAGAGTCTATTGTTATATTTTACAATTACTATGGCTAGGAGTCCTTCTTTATCTTCATATTTGTAAATGATATGAGGCATAGTGACATTTTTTTCCATAAAATTAAAGTTTCCCTAGTCTTTTTCTTATATGAAGAATGAGATAAGATCATATATTCATTAGGATTCCAGCTAAATGTATCATTAGTTTTGAAGTGAGTCTCTTGAAGAAATACTAGTACTTTATTTAGTTTCATATATCTTAATAAATTAGATCTTTTCCTTGGATTGTTCAAACCGTTAGTGTTTAAGGATAAAATAGTCAAGTTCATTCTCAGTATTTAACTTTACATCATATTTGTTTTGTATTATATTTTGTAATACCATACCAAATGTAAAATGTGTAACTACTGTGTTAATAATTCTCATTGTAGTCAATATTTTAATTTTGGTCAAATAACTTAAAATAGAGTTTAGTTAAGGCCAATAAAAAAAAGAAAAAATATAAATGCCAAAATTACTTGTATAACAACAAGCATATACATATTTTTGTAAACCCTCTAATGTACATGAAGTGAAATACACTTCCAATCTGCTAGATGAGAAGAAATCTAACAGATTGTCTACCATAACTTCCCTCATGAAAAAAGAAAGAAAAAGAAACTAACCCCTTTTGAGCTCCAGTACACCTTTTCTCTTATTTTGGAGATTTAACAATATTAGTTATTATTTTACCTATATAACTATTAATAATGAATTAACATAATGTATGGAAATGAGTACTGATTTGGTAATACAATTTAATTTTAGATTAGATTAGACTTCTTTTTCAGAATATAATCATCCTATCATGCACTACTTAAACATTCATAAAGTAAAATCTCATTTATAACACAGTAAATGTTGCTTAACATTAGTTCTCTTTACCCTGAGAGTAGTATATATACATATGAATAGTCTCCAATATTCTGATATGACCAATATACTAATGATTATGTCAGATAAACACCCTCCTACATACTAAAAATATATTATAACTGAGGGAAGTAGATTTAGAAATGTATCAATAAGTGAATATAAATACAAGTCTATTCAGAACACTTGAATCATACTACAAAAACTATGTAGTCCATAGAATGAACCCTTACAGTTGTGTTCACTAGAAATGATAATGTAAATATGTTTGAATGAACAATACATGTCATAAATCTCTATGTATCACTCACATGCTTTCAATTAGAGACAAATGAAAGCATAACCAGATTCAGTTTATTTTATGTCCACCCATGAATGTAACTGTGACAAATTAAAGGAAAAAAATGGAGAAAGACAACATTAGACCACAGTGATCACTCATTGATGAAGCAATTTGCCCTGATAAGTGGCCATGTGGGTGAGCAATTTATAAACGTCTTAATACTAATGCATAGTTATAATATCAATTCATATTATGAGAATATCATCACAGAATATTGAACAAAATGTTAGTCAAGACAGAGCATTACTGAAGCTGTTCTGCTCAGCCACAGTTCCTTAGAACCTTTATAATAGAGTGTTTATCAAAGAGTGTCATGCAGCAAGATACAAGAGTAGGCAGACTCCCCCTTCTTTGTTATTAACCTGTTAAAGGTAATGACACTCTAAAAAATACAAAACCTATTAAGCTGAACAGTGCCTTAAGAAATCTCTCTCATATCTATTTAATTAGTATTCTACTTGAATTTCGCATCAAGAATTACAATTTACAAATCTGTCTTATTTTACTACTTGAAGCAGTAGCAAAAGCTGACCGTGAAGACATTTTCTCATGGGCCCTTTACTTTAAAGAAATAAAGATGAAATTCCAAGGTGAACTCATTTTACCAACCATCTCACTAAGAAACTGATAACCTTATTATTTAAACAGTTGTCAATATTCAGTAAAAATATCAGCTGCATAATAGTCAGCTATACAACTAATGCCTGAAGGATTAAAGGTAGTTTATGTTATAAATCCCTGCCTTAACCAGATGTGTAGCATACAGAATATCATTTAGGATTTGTGTTTCTTAGGAACCTATGTCTGTAAATGTGTAATTCAAACAATTCTTGGTAGAATGAATGACATCTAAACTACTTTATTATGCTAATTTATGTGCAGTTTTACTATAGGTTTCCCAGTACCTCCCCGTCATCAAGGCAACTCCCACAATACATCAGCAGGCACGCGCAAGACTGTCTGAGATGCCAGTTTTATGAGTTATAGAACCATGGCTTAAAGTTTTGCTGGGAATAAATCAACTGTTCATCATAGAAAACAAGTACACATGCCCGCACAATTTAGTAGTGCAGTTAAACAACTACTTGCATGTTGGTGTAAGAAATTTGGCTAATTACCAGCATCTTTGCCACTTTACTGAAAGTTGAACCCCACTTACCAAAGATTACAAAGCACTAAATGGTGAGGAGAGTAATCAGTAATTTACCATCTACTGTATTCACTATTTATTTGTTTACTACTTAATCAATTCAATTGAACATGTCTAGGCAGTGTGAGCAGAGGAAAATAACAACACTGCACAGTACAGGGTTTACTATGTTATCTAATAAAGCAATGTGCCCATTATATTCAAATAAGCAGGAGTTATAAGTACAAGGTAATAAGTCCCTTTGTGACTTCTGATATTAGATGATTTCTGTTACCAGGTTAATGAAGTATTCAGTATAATATGTCTAAAACCTGTCTTAATTTTACGTATTAT
The DNA here is from genome assembly GCF_019279795.1 of Protopterus annectens. Taxonomy (NCBI): domain Eukaryota; kingdom Metazoa; phylum Chordata; order Ceratodontiformes; family Protopteridae; genus Protopterus; species Protopterus annectens. The sequence goes on from NC_056738.1 coordinate 59,752,891, forward strand.
GTGTACAGAAGTATGTCACAACTCCAGCTGATATGTGCATCTCACACACATTTTTTTCCTATTTACACTTGCAACTCTGTTAACAGATGCTTACAAAACTATCAGACATGTCATTTTACTGGATCACCATAGCATAGTGTATCTTATAGCCTAGGTAGGAATAATTCAGAAGTAAGAAAGGACTGTGTTTACTTCAAGTATAAAAATGTAGTCTGTAATGCTTCTATTACTTTTTCAGTCGGATGTTATTCAATGTTATTGTAAATTATTCTTTTTTGTGCTACCTACATGAAAAACAGCTACTCTGTCACTGATTTAACACCTATTCTTTTTATTTATTTAAAAGAAGTCAGGGTTTGCAGATTTTAATAATCCAAAGACCATGTTAACTGAGCTTAAAATATACTGCTTGTGCAACTGATGTCACACTATAAGTCCTACCTTAACAACAGACAAGCAGGGGATTCCTTAACTGACTATTTCCACCTTAAATCTTTCATAGCAGACAAGGGAAGCTCTAACTAGTGCAGGAGAATGTTTCAAATAACAGCAATGTCAGAACCCAGTAATGGAACTCTGTTTAGAGTGACTCTGTTTTTTCCACATTTAAAAATATGGATATCTATGTTACTTTTAAAATAGGAATTTGAAGTATAGTGAAGTCAGTAAGCCACAGAAACTATGATTAAAAATTTTCAATTCCTATTCTGCAACGAGGTGAACTAAATATACTTTTAATAAAAAGGAAGGTGAGAAAAAACATTTGTGTATATGTTGTCTCTGTTCTTCCTTTACATATAACTAATTATACTAAAATGAAAGCTAACATTTGAATCTGGTTTTCCTCACTGCCTATGAATGAGATGTAACTATATTTTAGAAGTCACTCTATGTTATAAAACCATTTAACATTATCAGACACAACCACTAGATTTGTGATGAGTATGTTGCATAAAGTATAAGTTTAAGAAAAACAATAAATGTCTCAGAGTATAATAGGCAATCTTCTTCTTTCGGTTAGGGGTCGCCAGAGCGGATCACTATCCGCTCATGATTGGCAGTAGAGTTTTACATTGCCAGCCTACAGAAGGCACACACACACACACACACACACACACACACACACACACACACACACACACACACACACACACACACACACACACACACACACACATGCACTCACGCCTAGGGCCAATTTAGTGTGTGCAAACCACCTACAGCATGTCTTTGGGATGTGGGAGGAAACCGGAGCACCCGGAGGAAACCCACGCGACCACAGGGAGGACATGCAGACTCCGCACAGAAGGCACTCCAGCCAAGGATTGAACCGGAGAACCTCTTGCTGTGAGGCAGCAATGCTAACCTCTGCACCACAGTGGCCGCCCTAGAGTATAATAGGCAATATAATAGATAAAATACATACATTTTGAGGTAAAGTCCAGAAGTCTATATCTTCATTGATTATTTAAGTGATTTGGAAGACTGTGTAGTTTTAGAATCAGTTCTTTGTTTCTTTTTCCTTACATCAGACCAAGTATTTTTTCTGGAGATCTTTTCAAGTTTGTGGAAACAGTCCAGTCCATTTCTTCAGGAATTGTGATGATATTATTATTACTGATGAAGGCAAGAGCTTCTTCAATGTTGTTAAAGGTTCTCAAGTCATTTGAATAGAAAATTCTGATTCTAGCAGGATACACCATCTGCACTTTTATTTTATTTTGTTTGAGAAGTTTCACTAATGGCAGTTTTTTTCCTTGTTTCTAACACTTTTACAGAATAATCATTGTCAAATCTGATCTGACTCTGTTTATATGTTATGATACTTTTTCTCCAGGCTGTTTTTAAAATTAGCTCTTTATCCAAGAAGGCAGGAACTTTACCACAATTGATGTTGGTGGTGCATTAGGTGAAGAGGGTATAGATTTTCCTATGGCTCTGTGAGCTCCTTCTATTCCATTTGATAATCCCACTTTTAAATCAAGCACTTCAAGAAGCCAGGAATTCAAAACGGTGATGATGTCTTCTCCCTCAGTTTTTTCCGGAAGGCCAAATATTCTTATATTAGTTCTCCTCTCCCTATTCTCTAAATCATCCACTTTATTAAGTAGCCAGTTATTCTGGTGAAGTAAGAATTCTGTCTGATTTTTCTCTTCTTTGAGTCTTCCATTTATGTCATTTAGTGATGTCGCCATATCAAGTAATTTACTTTGTTGTTGCTGCAGTATTTCTTTTAGTACATCTGTTTGCTTTTGGCAGTTTTCCTTGAGACTTTCCAAATTATCAGGGAATCTATCCATTTTCAACGACAGTTCATGTAATGTGGAAGACATCAGTTGTATCTCCTTTTTCAGAGTGGTTTCCCAGTGAGAATTCTTTAAACTGGCCATTACCAAACAGCTGTGTTGTTCTCCAGAATATTTTGGCAGGAAAAACTCAATAATATTTTTTGAAATTTGGTAGAGATGTATTTCTTAAGTTCCTTAATATTTTTTTTCTATTTCTGGTTAACGAAAGTAACTTTTCCATGTTTTCTAGTACTGTTTTGTGGAGCTCTAAAAAATGCTTCTTATCTGTTTGTCATCTAGGCTCTGCCCCCAGAATGCCATTCTTGAGTGCATCTTGTACCAAAGTATGTTATTAGAATTCTCAGAATCTTTTACTGTAAACTGCCTTAGTATAATTGATATGACATTTTATACAGCTATTAAATCCAACATTTTGAGAGAATTTTTGTACTCACTGCCTGGCACTACACTTGGTTTCTGTGGTCCACTTTGAGGCTATCTGGTCTCTGCAAGTTTCCACTGGGAAGCCTATTTCACCTCCATTCAAAGTCCAAGTAATGTGTAGAACATGAGTACCAACTTGTGTTAGAAGTAACAATCCTACATATTTTCACCATAAAAAGTATTTTAAGTGCAAAATGTTATGACTGCAATTCCATGTTTTCATTCAGCTAAAATGGTTAATTCAAATTTGACACTGAACTAAGTAGAGCTCTTATGAGCAATTTGAGTCTGAACATGCAATTACTATCTGAACATCTCAAATGGCGATGGAGATATAGCCTTTTAGAGATGTGCCTCAGTGCCTGTAGTTAAGTTATCTGTACTGCCACAGTATGACATATTGCACTATACTAAAGTTTCCAGTGTGGGTGATACGTTGAATTTCTGCTGAATATGCTGACTACAATAATGAGCTAAAATATTCCTGAATAAAGGATTATAGGTCATTGAACTTACGACTCCTCCCAAACTCAAACCTATGCAGTAAACTACATAACATAAAGATGTATATGTCTTTACATCTAGAACCATCAGGTAAGGGCATTATGTAGCCGACAGTCAAGATACAGTATTCTGAGAAATGTGCTGCCATGGTTACGGTCACATAGAAATGGCCCTTTATTGTTATAGATAATCTGTGGTCTTAAAATCATTTTGATGCTGTGTCTTTGATCTTAGGTTAACAATAAAACTGAGTGCTTTGAATTTTTAGTCTAATAAACCCAGTATGAATCTGAATCATTCACTGGGGTGCTCTTATGAAGTGAAAACCCGAAATACTGCTTTCCATGAAAAAGTAATATATTTTCTTATTGTGTATATGACACATTATTGCATTTTCTCCCATTTTTCACTGTCTGCTCCAACTTAGCTCTTAATGGGATGTAAGAGCTGACCCAGACCATAGGCTTGGCTTTAACTCAGATCTTGTTCAAACATCCCAGGCCTGCCCACCTCTAACAGCTGATCCTGAAGCAGAATTGTCCATTATGGCATCTATGTTACAATGTTACACTGTCAAGTTATTTTATCTAAGATGACCGCATTCCATGTTAATCAGGCAGAAACTTACAAAAAATCTGCTCCTTGTCTGCTTCTTCTTTCCTGGTGTGATAATACTAGCAAATACCTGTAAATTAATTGAAGCCCCTCTCTTGAAAAGTTAAATAATATAAAGCCACTTTGGAGTAAATGCTTTGTTTGGGCACACTCTTACAAGGGGCTGTATCACACTGTTTACAGTAGGATGTCTGCCTCTCTTCTGTTTAATGTAGCAAGGTAGCCATGTTTGTTTTTGGCATATAATGATAAAGAAGTTGGCCATAAACTGGTAAGTGGTTAGGAGTTAAGAGGCAATATTCCCATATTAGGCACTTAACAGGAGGTTGAGGCCCAATAATCTGTTTATTGGTGTTTCAACCTTTACTCTTCAATGTCTCTTCAGTATCACTCCTAAGGACTCGACATCATGGGCCACACCTGATCCCATACTGTTACAAGCACCATCTCTTTCAGCTTTCCACTGATAAATAGACAGGCTGCCAAGAACTGTAAATGTTGGCACACTATCAGCTCAGCCCTCACTTTACAAATTGTGAACTGGTGTGAACTTCTGTGCATGTATATCCCTCACTGACAGCAACCTGCACTAAAACTGGGAGAAGTTAGTTGCATGTCATTTCAGGAGATGGGAAAAACAAGTAAACCTTCTATCTGATCTCTGTTCACTGGGCAATGGCAGCTAGTTCTGTTTTTTTTTTCTCTGTCTAGTTTCATACAAAAAAAATATGAACTCCCCAAAAACTTATTCTGGCAGTATTGTCCTACCTTATCCTCTCCATTTAAAAAGTTGACCAGATCCCTAGATTTTTTTATTTGTTTGTGGCAAATTTAATACCTAATACCAGATGCCTCCAGTGAGGAGACTTTAATGTCTTCAGAGCATCAGTCAGGTAAGATGTACTTATGAGACCAAGTTTCAGGAGACTTCAGGCAGAAATAAGTCAAGCTCACAGGGTATTAAGTAATCTTTATTTCACCTGTTATTGTTATATGAGGTGTCTGAATACAAAACATTATGGAAATCTCAAGCAGCCATATTACAAGCTGGCTACTGCACTACGGCACACATCTAATAGTGGAGCTATTACTCTGTAGCTAACTGCATAGCTTGCAATGCAATGCTAGCTAATGGATTACATAAAGTCTGGGAATGCCCTTATATTAGAAGATGCTGGGAGTACCTAATTCAACTGGCTTCCAACAATCTTAGAAGAGAATTGCCCGGTAATACACCATTATGGGTTTTAAGTTGTCACAACTCATTTTGGGAACTAACCAAAGTCATTAGAAACTGGCTCCTTCAGGTGGCAGTTAAGTTCATTACTGCTAAACACCAGAAAGCTCCAATACTTTCAAAGAGTTTGCCACTTTCTACATGAGGAAATGTGCACTCAGGTTTAGTGAACACTGCTTTATGTGGCATAATCCCTCCCCATTTCCCTTGCCACTTACGGTTAACATTAGAATCCTTCCTCAAGCAACAGCTTGTATAACAATCCATGCCTGCCAAGAATCATCTGACACTTGAGTTACTCTTAGTCTCTTCCGTAGGTTCATAGGTGTACTCTAACCTAACGATCACTAGGCTCATTATAAGCCTAGCCGTGCAATCCAAGTGTGGCCCAAAAATTTGATTTATATAGGTGTTGATTTACTCACTGCCTCTGTCTGTGTTTATTTACTGACTGCCTCTGTCTATCAGACACAGACTCCAGACCAGAGCTAAATTTCCTTTCACCCATCCATTGGTCCAGGTTGCATTTAAATAGGGTTAGGGAGGAGCTCTGCTTCACATAGATGGACAGTCTATTCCATAGAATGTCAACATGTCCTGTTTATGGTGCAAGCAAAATGTAGGCCTTTTGACCTAGTAGTTCTGATGCTGTTTGTTTTGTAAAGTGCAAAAGGTACATCAAAACAGGGTGCAGAGATGCCATATATGATGAGCAAAGATCACTTCTCAAAAGTCTGTATGATACTGAGTAAAGAGACAGGGCTTTGAAGCTAAAAGCATAGAACATTGTGTTTGTTTCCTGTATTCATTTTGTAAAGAACCTTACGGACACTCCAGTTGCTGCATGTGTCAGATCAGGTACATAAGGAAGTAGGTATTATACTCTATGATGGGTCTAATAAGGGCCAAGTACCATGGTATGATGACTTCTCTAGACCTAGATGCCATGCCCGTACTTATAAGTTGAGAAACATTGAAGGATTTTCTTACTGCCTTGGACACATGCTGTTCAGAGGCTAGGTTACTATCCTCATAAGTTCCCAAATCCCTGACTAATGAATCAACTTTTAGGGGTATGTAGTTACCCAGAGTGGATGACTTTGCAAAAGGTACTATAATGCATTTCTTGGTATTGGTTTTAAACCATGATTTTAGCACCAAATGTTTGTCTGTGTTAGACCATCCTTAAGGGTGTTGTCATCTTAGGGGGATTCAATAATTTCTCCCAGTTTGCAATCATCTGCAAATGTGGTCAGCCAGAGACCTTTAACATTGGCTTTAACATCTGAAAGGTAAATGCCAAAGAGGAGTAAGCTCAGCACAGAGCCCCGAGGGACTCCACTAATGACCAGCCTCTCTGTGGAGATGGCCTCACTGATTCTAACCTCTGGGGTCCTATCTGGGACCCAGCTAGATATCCACTGTGTTATAAAGGGGGTTTATGCCTAGTTCCATATGTTTGTTGACAATGGAAGTATGCACTGCCTTCCTCTCATCCATTGCCTTAGTGACCACTTCAAAGACGTCTACAGGTTCAGTAAGCATGACCTTCCTTTGACAAAGCCAAACCGAGATTGATCCAGGGTCTGGAGGACTCCTATGTTCTTACTGCTCATTTCCATCATAATTCTTTCTACAGCTTTGCAAATAACACTAGTAAGACTGGGTCTGTAGTTTCCAAAATCTGTTGAAGGTCTTCCCTTATGAAGGGGAAGGATAGCCACAGTCCTCTATTATTGTGGCACAAAGCCTATTTAAAAGAGTTTAGTTAAACAGTGCCTCCAGGCGTTCTGATAAGTCACATTTTTGTCTGCTCAGGAAGCATCCCAAGATGTTATTGAGGCCCATGAAGGCTGTGTTGTTGGCTTTAGAGAGCACAGCCAGTGCATGCTCTCAAGTTATAGTTGGAGGGATTATGTTTGAGGGTATTTCTTGGGGGATGGTTGGGGTGGAGAGGGGGTAAAGTTGGAATTGAATTTGAAGGCTAACAGGTTCACTGTATCACACCATTAACCAGAAATTCAGCACATTGCTGTATGCTACCCTTGAGGTTTATGGCATAGATGAAGGAAGACACATGGTTATCTTTCACCTGGGAGGGTATATTAACCTTAAAGGTGGCTTAGTTTCACCTAATTAGCCCTCCTAGTTGCCTATTCAGTTTGAGTAGAGAGTTTTTTATCTTTATGAGAATTACCCTTCCTGATTTCTGCCATATTTTTTTCCTTTTGTTGAATATCCTGTTTAATTTGGGATACCACCAGGACAGTTTGTATCTGGGGTTTGTTCTGGCTTACTTCTGGTAAGTACAGCAGTCTCTATGCAACCATTGACTTGGTTGTACTGAGTTTCTGAGAACAATTCAGAGTAGGCTGCTGTGTCCCTCGGGGTTTGGAGGGGCATTGAATTTAAAACATCACGTAATAAAAGGTAGTTTGTGTTGGAATAGCTCCTAACTGTCACTGGCTTTACTGAGGTTACACCTTTGATTTTGAAGGAGATAGCTTTATGGTCAGACCTTACCAGGGAGGATAAGACATTGAGGGGTGCAGCTTTCTCACATACTTCTGAGTATGAGGTCCAGTATGTTGGAGTCTCTAATGGATGTATTTGCTATTTGGTCAAGGATGTTTGTAGTCACGAAGTCCAGGCATGTGCTTGTATATTTGAGGCTATGTAGGATTGCCAGTCTATTGAGGGGTAATTAAAGTCTCCCATGTGTTGGGTGTTAGGTTAAATGATGCATCTCCAGCAGGTCCAAGTATGCATTGTGAGCTTCTTGAGACATGGAGAGTGACCTATAGCTGGCTAGGACATGGTATGGGATTTTGTCTATGGTAATCTACACATGGAGGAACTGCAACATGTCATCCTGGTTGACCACCCTAGAGGCATACGTGTTACTGATGTATATTGAGACACCTAAACCTTTAGCCGTTGTCTGTGCAGCTACTGCTCTAAAAGTGTAGAAGGCATTGAAACCTTAAACTGACTGGGTACTCTCTGCTGCTTTAAACCATGTCTCAGTGACTGCATAGATGTCTGTATTTTCTTAATTAATCACTGGCTAAAGTATTGCTTTGCAAAAGTTTATTACACCATGGATTTAAACTGATTATCCAAGGAGCTGATAATAATTTCCTTTGCTGTCAGTTTGCTATGGAAGATTTCTCAGTTTTGTGTTTGAGGGCTTCTGTTAATATGTTCTGGTTGTTTGCTCCCTTTACAATGTGCATTGTTTTAATGTTTAATTTGTATTCTGTTTATTATTAATCACACTTTGTACTTAAATCTTACTAAACTGGTGGCTTTTATTCTCACTCCTTCATGCATGTAACTGCAAGCAAGCCAACCTGAACACATTTTGTGGGAATGTAAATCTTCAGAGAAGTTTGAAATGACTTGCCAAACAAATTGCAAAAATTCATTCATACCAAATAAATGCGGTTTGAAAATAAAGCCTGCAAAATGGGAACAAGTTGACATTTGAAATATCATATGAAAGTATAAAATGAAAATGTTAGCCTCATAACAAGCCAAACATAAGAGAAATCAATATCACAATACTTCATGTGCTACAAATAAAAATCCAACAATGCATATTTATCCACAATTTCATTAATGTGCTTTCATCACTAAAGTGTAACAATTTTTTTTACAAAGTTTTATATATTATAGTACCTGATTCCTTCGAAATTTCTGCAAACTCTTTTGTTTTTACCATTACCTCTTTGTATACACTTATTTTTGTCCAGTGTTTTTAATACTCGTCTCACCTGATTCTTTTGTAAGCTTTATAAACTACTGCAGTCTCTCTATTTTTCCTAGTGACCCTAGTTGTGACTAAAAAGGGTCTCCGGACCAACTCCAGACATTCAGGTAATAGGACTAAGATTTCCACAATTGCAATTCAGAAAATAAGAGACAATAATAATGACTTCCAAATGGCAGCAAGAATTAATCACTGATGATTAAATCTCAGAGGCAACACAGCCTCAGAGAGGGTACATGTCTCACCCCAAAGTTTGTAACTTTAGAATTAAAATAATCAAGTAAAAGGAGTAATGGGAATGCAGGGGGGGGGTTCCCCCACTTCAAAGTATATTACTTCTGCGTGTGAAGAGGTTTTAGTTTATGTTGATTGACTTTCCAAAGTTTAACTTTTTTTGTGCATTTTGAAGTAGAATTTCTAATCATTTACACTTCTTGAATCTGATCCTAGAAAGAAACTTCAGAATTAGAACTACTCTAACCATAAACGAACAAAGAAAGGAATGTCATTCATATGTCAAGTGTAGTTTCCCTGAAATAATTCACTCAGTAACCATACTGTTTGTTTTTATCATCTAAACATGTCTCATAGAATCAAAAGCATATATTAAATTTAAAAAAACTTCAAAAACAGAAGCCTGAAGAAAGTATAAATGACATGTATAATTATTATAAAAAAACATTGTATATTAATGACTTGCCTTAGCCAGATGTTTCAGACTGAATGAAAATCACCACAGACATCCAAGTAAAAAGCTTTAGGCTTTATTTCACTTTTCTTTCAGAAACAAATAAAGCTACACTTATAAGATGCATAGTATTGTAAAACAGCTACATTTTAGGCAGATCACTTCAGACTTTCATAATGAAATACAGCACACATATCTTAGGCTGTACTGACCCCATCAGAGGCATCCAACATAGTAGTTTTATACTCTGAAAACTTCTGCTCACCGTTCCTGAAAAAAGTGGCGATAACATTTACTAATGCTACACTGTGTTCCAACAATAGCATTTAACACTGCATACTTCAGTCTTTCATCACTAAATGCATTGCCAAAAGGTCACTGCCATCAAAGCAAACAACGGCATGATGCAAAAACTTCCATTCACTTTATGAAAAGTCAATGAAACTATTTAAATGTTGTTGGTAAACTCAGGACTGAACAGTCCTTATTTATTTAAACAAAGAGAACAGGAAAATGTAAGAATGAACACAAACTTAAAAAAAAAATATATATATATATATATATATATATATATATATATGTTGAACAACATTGTAGCCTGCCAGCCGACTTCAAAAAAGATACATATAAGGAACTGTCAGACCACATCTTTAAAATCAAAGTAACAAAAGCAAATAAACAGCACTGAATACATGACAGCACCTGAAAAAAAAAAAAAAAAGATTGTATAAATAAAAGGCTGAATTCTGATTATGTACTACACTGAAAAGATGCATATTAAATAATGTCAGACTATCTGAAGTTCTGCTACACATTTGTAAATACGGGTGATATTAACAAGTATAACAATGGCATTAGCAAAGCTTAATTGTGCATTGTGTCAACATGCAATTAATTGCTGCTGTCACAATGCATCTAACTAATCTGGATGAAATGGAAAACACATTTGGATCATAAAGTTTTTCCTGTGGAGTTGTATCTGATATACAATAGCATAGCTACTAAACAGGTTGAATATAGTTATGAGCTTGGTAGTAAATTTAATCATTCCTTTATTAGTGTGTGCGTGTTTTTATTTGTCTTTCTGTTGAATGAATAACTATAGAAGGATGTATACCTAAGGAGATTTTTTAATTTTAATTCATATATAATTATTTATGTTTATTTTAAGATACTCTTATTAACATCTGCCAGATTTTTTTGTAGTGTTGGTGTCTCCTCTTCTTTCAAATGCATGAATTGTTTATATAGCAAGTCTATTATACGGGCCTGCCTTGTTTACATGTACTGATCCCTTTCTTCATCAGTGGCATATAACTTATTACTTTATAAAAAATATTCCAACCTCCACCATGGATGTTCCTGAGAGATCATTTTTACAGATGGTTAGTCAGTACTTTATTAATCCCTTCAGGATATGTTGTACCATAGTTCATAAATGTATGTCAGATTGCTAAATTACTGGGCTTAATATTTATCATAAATCATGTAAAAACAAAATCTGAAATCCACAGGGGAGTTTGACTAGCTCATTTGAATACAGCTGGGAGATACCTGCATTCAGTCTGACTTTGCTCTTTTTCAAACTGCATCATCTTGGGTATATGACACCTAATAATAATAATACTCTGAACATCAGAACAAATTATTTATCTTAGCAAGGTCTAAGCATTTGCCCATATTAATCTACTGAGTGCCCATTGCTTCATTCTGCCTAGCCATAGTTAAACTGTCCCACTGGTATGCTAAAATGTAGTTATGTTGTACCAAGCATTTTTATATCGTGTATTGTACCAAGCATTTTTATATTGTGTATCGTACCAAGCATTTTTATATCGTGTATCATTATGCTTGGGCGACTCTAGCAGCAGACACATTGAACCTCTTTGTAGCGGAAACACACATGAAAACTGAGTATTTTTGAATTATTGCTAATTAAACTCGGGTGTGACTGCATGAATTTTGTCATAAAGATCAACAGATATGGCACTACATCTGGATTTAGCAAAGTCTGTGCTGTTAAACAAATGGAGTTCTCACCATATAAAACAGAGGCTGGTTCATATATTGTTATACAGGGTTCTTATTTTTGTACATGTAGAACAGTTTTTATAGTCATGCAAAATTTTTTAATAACTTTTTAAAATTTTTACATATCTATCCATCCAACCATCACTACTGAGACACATTAAACTCATTTAATGACCCTATGAACAACCAGAACCATCCAGAGTTTCTATGCAAGTAGGTAATGAAAGTAGATCACCAGGCCTTTCTTCCATATCACATTCACAATACATACACACTGCTATGCACAAGGTAGAGTTGTCAGTCCATCTAGAGGATATGTTTAGGATGTGGAAGGACACCACAGTACCCAAAGAAAACTCATGTGAGTGCAGGGAGAACTTGTAGGTCCCATACAGAAGGCATACCAGCTGAGAATCAAACAAAAGAATCTCTTGCTGTGAGGCAACAAAGTTACTCATTGCACCAACATGCTGCCCAGTTTTACATATAATATAGAATAATCTCAGATATTAAACCATAATAAGTTTGAAATGACAGCTTGAAATGCACAAGACAGTGAAATGCTATATAAAGTGCAGATAATAAAGACCAGTCATAATTTATACAGATGGACAACCCATAAATGTTATTTCCAAAGCAACATCAGAGAAAAGAACAACTGAAGAAAAACAGTAAGGGTACAGTTTGGAGGATGCATCAGGAGAAGCCAACTGCAGAGTCAAAAGCAGTGCACTAGCTTACCCAGAAAATAGCTTACTTATGAAGCTAATGTATGAAGCCCAGCACAGAATTATCTTTGTTTCAGCATCAGTTATCTAGGCGGCCTTCATTTTTGTATTATAGCTCTGATCTACTATGCCATAACAATCAGAAACAATGGACGAATGTGGAGATTTTCACCATCTTTTAATAGTTAGTACTCCAGACTGTCATGAGAATAACCAAATAATTCAGAACTAATGTCCCAAAGTACACCATACAGGTTGAATACAATGAGATCTACATCAAAAAAAAGTTATTTTGCTAACTGCCTGCAAGCAGTCCTCTTCTAGTTGCCTACAGAAAGCCAACTAGATACCAGCCTCTTTCCAGAGGCAAATCACACAGTAAGCAAACAGAGGATAAGGAGGACAAATCCTGGAGTAAAGGTTAATCTTATTAGCAGCACGTAGAGTTAGCACTTCGCGCTAAACTAGCAGATAAATCTTTCAACAAGTAATAATTATATTTAACCTCAAAGACCTGAATCCACTTGTTGAAAAATGTATCTTTTCGGAGGTTTTGGTGATCAAACTAACAGGAAAGCAACTTATAAACCATAAGACTTGCTTGGATATACATGGTACAAATATTACAGTCTACTCAGAGTGCTGTGAGATTAAGCCTAGTACAACATATCTTACTACATATTTACACATATGTTGCATAACCCTAGAATAAGCTGACAAAATCATTAATGATTTCCTTTCACATATGTGTTTACCAGATTTTTACAATAATTAGGGAGACTAACTATTCTTTTTTGTCCTGCTAACAGGTTATCTTGAACAGTAGAAGAGTTACTGCTTTAATGGTCATAGTGCTAGGTGGAAAAAATGATTGATGATAATAATCATCATCATCATCATCATCATCTCCACTTTTAAAATGACAGAAACAGTGTATGTATTTGTTTATAGAAGGCAAAATTAACAGTTTATTCACATTTCCCATTTTAGATATCTAAGTACAACACAACAACATCACGCACACCTTATGTCATCTTAAGTTGACCCAAATATAGTTAGATTCCATTTAAATTAATGGCAGCCATGTTTTCAATGATGTCCTGACTATTCAAAGAAAGCTTAATTTGCACTACAGATTAAAACAAATAATAATTGTAATTATTGCACTAAAGATATAGTCAGACTGACATTCTCTGAAAAGTTATATAAACTGTTTTAACTACTGCACTCCAGAAGCTGGATGCAGCTTTGCCTCCTGCATAGTGGAAGCTCCATTTCATCCTTAAGTCCTTTAGGTAAATGAACCTCTGCTGCAGCCATAAATCTGAAGACAATATAAGCAAGGACTCTGTGTTTCTGGAGGTATGGGTACAAAGTACTGGGGAATAAATACATTTCCAACGGCCTGACAGTCTTTTCTTGTGTATCTCATGGTACTGTCACATCTTGTTTGACTGGCCTTACTTCTTTTGCAAGAGTATAATCTTAGGTCTAGGTATAGCTCCACCATCTCTCTTGGCTCATTAAGAAATGACCAGTAGTAGGAACAGCTTCAAACCAAGATTATGCCTTCCCGTTTTGTGGAATGTCTGATCGATTTTTTTTTTTTTTTTTTATATTTTTCTTCTAATTTTCATCTCAGGGCTTGATAATATAAGCAAACATCTTTTATCAAAGTGCACCAGAATGTGTACATGGGTCCAGAGCCTGTTATGTAACGGAACCACTAGGGAGCTAATATAGCAGGACACAAAGATCTCAAGTGATTTTGTGACCTTGCAACACTGTGCTAAAACCTAGTACAAGCTAGTGATATTATCATCTCCATGAACTTTCAGCATTCTCACTTAGTTGCAACAAATAAGGTAGGGTACCACCTACCCCTCTTTACACAGAACAGTCCCTATCTGGGCTCTTGTTCCCTGTGAAAACACACAAAAATAGCAAAATGACCTGAGATTTAAGGACAAAAATTATTTCCTAGGTTTCTTTTAATAGTTGTATAAAACAAATATTTTGTATCTTAAATACCTTAACATGATATGAAATAATAGGAACTTATTAAATTCTGCAAGAGAGTTTTTATTTTGGAAAAAAAAGATATTTGCAGTCCTTTGCACTGCTTGTAGGCATGGTTCACGGAGTAAAATGTCACATTTCCATGAAAAATATCCTACTCTAGACACCTAAGAGGGTAGTGAACCTATACTAAGGTTCTGAATGAACACTATCACAAGGTCCTTCCTACCCACGCTTTGTAACAGATCATCATTAAACAGGCTTCTTAAAGTCTTTAGTTTTTACATCTCATTAACGTGACAATGGAATTATAATAGACAGCTTTGGAGGACTGGCAAAGCTATTGTTTATTATAGCAACCATGTGGTCTGACACTCAAAGCAGACAGCAAAACTTATTTTTATTCTTGGATCCTCAAGTTAAAAATAATGTGATCATTCCACTGAGTACATTCACTGCTTTTAAGTTGTCACTGCTCATCCAATGACACCTATGTTAACTTCATATAAATCTTAACTCTGATACTCCCAACGTCTTTGAAAAGAAAGAAGTCTTTCTCAATATCAATTTGCAATCCTTTCCCTCTGCCACACACACACACACACACACACACACACACACACACACACACACACACACACACACACACACATACACACACACACACACACACACAAATAATACACATACATACATTTAAAGCACGATGGCTGCCACATCCTCCAATGAAGAATATCCCTGTTTGGGACACTGGTAGTTTTCAATCCATCAGCATCCCAATAAATTAACCAAAAAACTATTGTGCTTTTTGATAAACCACAAAAAGTGCACAGGCACAGGAAAATAATTTTCTTGGGTGGCAAAAGCCAGGGTACCTTTTTGGCGAGGCTTATATAGGCCCTAGGGCCAATAGCCTAGTACCTACCTATAAATCATGTTAACTTCTAGAGAAATGTGTAATGTGGTTATAATGCTTAAACAATAGCTACCCTTAAATGATGGCAAGACCTAACAAGAATCAATACAAAAAACAGAAACTCTCAGCAACAGAAACAATCTCATTTCAGATGTGTTTATAGTTGTGAACTTTGCTATGTAGGGAACAAACCTAACAATATAAAGTACAGACTTCTTGCACTGGATTACCTTTCCTAATTAGATATTTTTTCAATCACAGCTTCAAAAGCCATTGGACGAGTGCATTTTTTTTCTTAATATGATGCAGCCCTTCCTATCACTAATGGCTTTCTGATGGTTTGTGGCATCAGAACATGCAATTAATTAATTTAAAGCTGTTAACTGGAGTAATGCACTAATCCACATTGACTTATTTTAGTTTCAGAGAGATATGAAAAAGAAACACAAAATAATAGTAAAATAAAAATAGTAGAGATTCAGTACAAAATCATAGCAGAGTATCACACTTTACTTTAGATATGTTTGCCATTTAAACTGCACAAGCAAGAAAAAAAAAAGTATAAGGTAAGTTATTAGCTAACAGACCAAAGAGTAGATTACTTGTACATATGTGTGGTAGGAAAAGGAGAAGTGAGTCAGGTAAAAAGTGAAATTGGGGGGGGGTACTGAGGTTATAAGGACAGACTGACAATTGTTAATGATCTAAATTCCTATAAGATGGAAATTATATAAAAAAAGTTATTAGTGATATAGACAGAAAGGTAAGTGCTATGTTTGCTTTATGTTATTTCATTACTGAGAAAGTCATTTGGCTTCTTTTATCAGGTGAACTTTATGGGATTTCCTAAAGTCCAGGTAATCTGTTGAGCCTCATAAGGCTGATTTTTTTTTTTTCTTGAAAAAAAATGTAAGACCTAGAAATGAGAAGTCACAGTTACTGCATTTGATGATGTTGTAATATGGAGGTTGGAACATAATTTGGAAAAAAATGTAAGACCTAGAAACGAGAAGTCACAGTTACTGCATTTGATGATGTTGTAATATGGAGGTTGGAACATAATTTGGTTGGGATCTGAAGTTGAAGGTGTTTTACTTATAGGAGAAGATGTTTTTGCTTAAGAAGTTTGAGTAAGAAGGTAAATGAGGAGGACATTAGCCCCCTTTTGGATGGGGAGCCAGTAAGCCTTTCGGAGAACTTATATAGTTCCTCAATAGTGCTGTTTCATTTTACACCTGCAGAGGAACTAAAGAGAAAATTCCAGCTGCCATGGAGCAATGCACCATTTAATATTTAGGTGTTCATCTTATTGCGTTCATTGGCAGGGTGCATCTATTTAAAGCTGAACTACTATGTACTCAACCTAGATCATATTTTAACCTTTATTACATTACCTGGATTCCCAAATTTAAGATATGTTTCAGCAAACATTGAATCAGTTGGAAACATTACAATGGGACAAGCATGAGTTAAGAAAACTTGTGTTCATTGAGAATGCCCTGTTGTAGCTGTTCTATGCTACTCACCTCTGTATGACATTATATTAAACTGGATGTGGTAAAATATTTTTAGTATTCCAGTTTAAAACTCAGATGACTTCATAACTACTTAATAAAGATGTTAGCTATCTCCTATTGGCCACAAGCCTACCAAAATAGCTACATTCATTATCTCATTTAACCAAGTTAAGTCTCGTTATTTAAAGTGAATTCCTATGATGCAGTGGCTTACACATTCCACTTGGCAGCTCTGTGTCAAGTTTTAAAAGACCCTGAAGAATTTGCCTAGATAGTAAGATACACTTCAAACCCTCCTTTCTTACTCATTTAAAAATATAGGGTCTTCAGGGTACATTAATTTGTGTTCAGGAGATACAATGAAAGCAGTCAGTACTGAACTTTCTTCTGATTTGCCATGATTTATGGATCATTTGCATTGCTGTTTTTGTAAAAAATGACCAAAGTTTCTCGTCATGCTA
This sequence comes from Protopterus annectens, assembly GCF_019279795.1. Taxonomy (NCBI): domain Eukaryota; kingdom Metazoa; phylum Chordata; order Ceratodontiformes; family Protopteridae; genus Protopterus; species Protopterus annectens. The sequence continues at coordinate 59,770,111 of NC_056738.1, forward strand.
AATATTAATAAAACCTAATATATCTCAGAATTACTCAGAGATTTAAGCAACAATCAGAAAATAGTTTTGTAATTACTGAAATTTTGAGAAAGTGTTCCAAACATTTGGGTTATTAGAGCTCTATTACTGATACAAGTCTCATTTCATACAGATTATATGTTCACTATCAGATGGCCTCAAATTCTGATAAAGCAGGACTTATATTCATTTAAATTCTGGTTTCTCCATCAACATTTCTTACAGAATGCTTTCTTAAAGGATCATTTTCATATATTTGGGTGTACAAGCCTAGGTTTTGATCATTCCATGACGTAAGCCAACATTTGCAAATACTTTTTGTGAATTTGATTTTGTACAGTGATTGCAGCCTCCATTTTTAAACCACTGCTGATGTGAAAGACTGAAATAAGGCAGCTGCTATACTTCTGAGATGATACAAAGTTTTTTTTTTTTTAATTTATGCCAGATTTGGGAAAACTGCCCAAATGACATAATTTACCAAAAGTATCTCATAATGATCTCTCATTAAATGAAATAAAATGAAGTAATAGTTGAGTATTCTGTTCAGAAGCTGATTCATAAAGTTGTACTAAAGTTAGACCTGCACTATGTCAGTATGGCAGTCAATGAGTTTGGATTCCATAAGTGATGAGTTAAAATTTTGAAGTTCACATTTTAAAACAGAGGTATCAATTTTATGGTTATAAGATGAAGTGACAAAGACAGAAAACAGAAACCTAGTAACTAGAAACCAGAATAAAAAACATTAAGCTGCATTGCGTACTTTAATTTGTAGCTCACCACCAAAGGTTGAATGTGTGTTTGTCATACAGACAAGACAATGATTTTGCAGCTCTAGACTGTAAGATGAGGACAGTTTTATAGTGGAAGAATGATGTAGCATGAACAATGGGCAGATTCTTTATTTCTGTAAAAAGATGAACAGCTTTCTATATTTTTAAAATAAATTTGACAAGGGGAAATAGAATGAAAGTAATCAGTACATAAACACATATTAATAAACACAAATATTAATAAACAGCCCATAAGGCATAACGTACCCAACACTCTAGTCATAGGTGACTCTACAGTCAGGCACACTGATGTTCCACTCACCAGGCTAAACAAGGAGAAAGTTACTGTCAGCCACCTGTTAGGTGCCAGGATCTGCTACATAACGCACGCACTCAGGTCACTCCACAACAAGTACAAATACGACTCTGTCATTGCCCATGTTGGTGTGAATGACTTAAGACGTACCTCCCTGAACTACATGAAAAGAGACATGGAGGAGCTCTCCGATCTTGTAGCCCAGGCAGGTATGACCCTAGCCCTGAGTAGCATCCTGCCATCACCCAGAAAGATACCACAGTACAATGACAAAATGATTGACTTCAACAATTGGCTAAGCTTCTGGTATCATTCTAAGGGAATTCAGTATCTGTATGCCTGGGATGACATGATCGACAGACCACGCTGCTTTGCAAGAGATGGCCTGCACCCGTCGCCCTTAGGGTTCCGGATAGTGGCAACGGCTCTTGCCACCCCTACAGTGCCTTTTTTAGGCAAGGTTCAAATGACAAATTCACCACCGTAACAGGTACAAGCAAGCAAAATCTGAGGGTAATGCTACTCAATGCTAGAAGTCTAAACCTCAAAATGCACTCACTCAAGGCAGTCCTTAAAATGGAGAACATCGACATCTGTGCAGTGACAGAGACCTGGTTCAAAGCTCCAGAGCACCCCTGCATTACCAGGCTAAAATTCATACCACACCTTTCAGCCACCAAACCCGGACCGAAACACTAAAGTTGGAGGTGTATCCATATTCATTAAGAGTATCCACACTGCCAAGCTAGATGCTCAGCATAATGCATCCGAGATTATCCAAGTTCAACTAACTCTGGGCAAAACCACAGTCCAGATTGTAGCTTGCTACAGACCTCCCCCCCACTATGCCCCAGGATTCCCACTCCTCTTTTCTTGATACACTGGAAAATATTAAGGTACAACCCAACACACTAATAAAGGGTGATTTCAAGTACCACACCATTTACTGGGAAAACTACTCGTGTACCAACTCTTTTGCTCAACATTTTCTGGAATTCATCAATTCCAACACCTTGGATCAACTTATCCACACCCCCACCAGGGCAGCAATATCCTAGACCTGGTCATCACCAACATGGGTGACCGGTGTTCCACACCAGTGGTCAGCTCCTCGTTGGTCAGATCTGACCACAAGCTAATCACCCTAGACATCCACATCCCACTCCCACCCCCATTAGGAAAACAACCATAAAAATGTCTCCAAAGCCAACCTCACACTTCTTAAGATAAGTGGCAAACATCATGACACCCATGCAGATGGACAGTAGGTATGACTGCTGAATCCTACACAAATACACTTTATAAGCACTTACATGAGTGCATGGATCGTGCTATCCCTAACAGAACCAAGATGCTATCCTCCAAAAAAAGGAAGCCATTCTGGTGGTCTTTTGCCATAAACAAACTCTACAACAGAAGAAAGAAACTGTTGCAAAAAAGAGTAAAATCCCATGATTGGAGGAACTCCCTGGTCAGCCTCAGTAGGAAGCTGAGATCCCTCATAAAATCCTCCAAAGCTAGCTATGAAAACAAAATCGCCACTGATTCTTAAGACAACCACAAAGCATTATATAGCTATATCAAGAATGTCAATGGCAACACTCAGATCTGCTCTGAGTTACAGCAGAATGACACTAAATATACAGAACCTACTGATATTGTGAACATCCTGGCAGATAGGTTCAGTGCTAACTTTACCCCCCTCTCACCCCCTAAAGGGGTTCAGTGCTAACTTTACCCCCCCTCTCACCCCCTAAAGGGGTTCAGTGCTAACTTTACCCCCCTCTCACCCCCTAAAGGGGTTCAGTGCTAACTTTACCCCCCTCTCACCCCCTAAAGGGCCCATCTTTATACTGGAAGAATGCAAAGTTCCTGTAATCACGGCTGCACAGATAAAATCCTCACTCTCCAAAGCCAAGAACACAGCATCCATGGGACCTGACAACATCCCAGGCTACCTTCTACATGAACTACAGAATGAACTGACACCCCACCTAAGTACCATGTTCAATCATAGCCTCACCTCAGGCTTTGTGCTCATTGAATGACACTTGGTTATCCCACTCCACAAGGGGGGGGGGCACAACATTAGCCTGATGAGCCTGGTCTTCAAGGCCATGGAACGTATCATCATGCAACTCATAAACAAAGACACTGGAGATCTCCAAACTCTGGAACCCACACAGTTCGGGTTTGTAAAAGGCAGATCATGTCTCCTAAACCTGATAAACTTCTTTGAAGCAGTCACCAAAGCCATAGATGAGGGTAAGGTGGTTCACACAGCCTATCTAGATCTCGCCAAGGCATTAGACACCATCCCCCACTCTAGAATTATAGATAAACTCACTAAACTAGGTATAAATCTCTATGTCACAAGATGAGTTGCCAACTGGCTTACTGACAGAACCCACACTGCGAAAGTAGCAGACTCCAAATCAGACTTCAGACCAGTGACAAGTGGAGTAAAAACTCTGTACCCATGAACTACCACATAGGTGGTAGTCTGCTCAACACTGAAAATGTGATAAGAGACCTTGGGACACAGGTGGACAGTAGTCTCTCCTTTGATAATCACATCGCCACAGTGGTCAGGAAATCCTTCTACGTGGCACACCTCATCACAAAAGGTTTCTCATCCAGAAAAAAAGAGGTCATTGTTCCCCTCTACTCATCACTCATTAGACCCATTATAGAGTACAATGTCCCTTTTGGTATGTACCTCACAAGACATCTACAACAACTGGAAAGGCTGCAGAAATACCTCACAAAGAGTATTACTGGCCTCAAACAGATGCCCTACGAAGACCGACTCAAAAAACTCCAGCTTTACTCCGTAGCATATCGTCTACTCAGGGGCGATCTCTGCCTAACATACAAAGCTATGCCAAACCCAGAGCTGTTGGACATGCTCCACTTAAAGAAATCCCAATCCCCTCCAAGCTACACGCTCTAGGGACCTAAACTTTGTCACCACAATAAACAGAACATGCTGGAGGGATAGATTACTGTCCCAGAGACTTCCCATACTCTGGAAAAGACTACCTATCTATGTCAAACAGAGCTCCTCATAGCACTCTTCAAGAAAAATCTTGATGATTGGATGGGTAATAGGAAATTCACCCCAGGGATCACTTCTGTGGTTCTGCTTGACAGGGGCACAGGAAAATAATTTTCTTGGGTAGTGAAAGCCAGGGTACCTTTTTGGCTAGGCTTGTATAGCCTAGTACCTACCTATGAACCAATAGTTAAAAACATCTGTGTAATAAATGCATTTGTTCTATATTACCACTATCACTGAATTTCCTCATCCCTTTTCCAAGATAATATGTATTATACTTTTGACACACGGCTATGAATGTAGCATTTCTGTCTCCATAAGGTCAATTATAATACTTTATTTTTGGTTAAGGATGTTCATATTAATTACTGATTTCATTATATTGGTACTGGTTACATTCACATTTAAAAGTCCCAGATTTAGTAACAACTTTGCTTATATTTTCACCATCCTTGGTTTTCTTTCTTTAGATACTACCTTTGTTTTCACCCCTTTCATAAATTAATTTTGGAAATTTGTCAATATGTATGAGAAGTTCTCTGTATCTCAACAAAAATCTCCCATTATTCATTACATGCTTACACTCCCCAAAGACATGCAAGACATTTGGAAGACTATAAAGATGACACAAAGAGAAAATAGTTATGAATAAAGGTTTAACTGAAGAGTCCCACTGAATAAATTCCATCCCAATAGTTCTGCTGAGTTGATTGTATTACGTCTGCTTGAACTCACTGTAAAAGGCAAAATCATGACACAGATATGTTTAAATGTACGTAATATCAAAAACCCATAAACCTGACCCTGCAAAACAATTTAATTTTGCAGTATTTACACTAAAACCCCACCATACCACTAGTCTTTAATTTGTCTGAATACTTGTACAGTTACAGAAAGGCTTTTTTAACTCAAAGCATAGGGATTCAACCCCACACATCACCTTAGTAATGTGTGTTAACACCAACCCTAATCCTGCTCCTAATCTTAAATCTACATCTTACCTTAAAACAACATTTCTATAACATTGCCACTATAGAGGACAGGCTCAGACCCTACCCTAACTCTAATCCCCAATCAGACACTCTGTCCAAAACCCAAACCTCACTTACCATTTTTTGGAAAAATAACCATTTGAAATTCTGAACGTTTAATTCCAGCTATCACTAATTTATAACACCCACTTGCAGTTATTGAACAGAAATGTGTGCGATAAACTGTAGGGAGAAATATATATATATATATATATATATATATATATATATATATATATATATATATACATATATATATACACACACACACACAGACACACACTTGACATTACACCCGGATACCCCACACGTATGCAAAGAAAAATGTTTATATATATATATATATATATATATATATATATATATATATATATATATAAATAAATTAATGGAATAGTGCAGAAGCGGCAGAAGTGTAGAAGCTCATGGAAATTAATTCCATCCAAATGAAACAAAACTATTCAAAATCACAACATAATAGGACAGCTCACTTAGGAAAATAAACACAAAATGTTTCCTGCATGAGGCAAGCCCTCCTTCAATCTCCAGATGATAATCACTGGCCTCTTATTCTAGCTAAATTTTTAACTCCACAGGTGCACCTGCAGAAATAGAGAAAAGACTACCTTCAAAGTAAAATCATCCCACTTCCCGACTGCACAGAAGTGCAATGACATTTCAACCAAAGCAAAAACAGGACGCCACCTAAAGTTTATATATGTGTGTATATACATATTATATATGTCGATATTATATTATATTATATTATCGAAGAGGCATTGCAGCGAATGCCTCTTCCTCTACCCTTAAAAAGCGAACCGCGAATTACGTGAATGGCCGAATCAGCAAATTTTTTTCCTAGGGAAAGAAAATTGCTTGGCCATCAGCGTAATTTTGCCCCTTTCCCCACTGTAGTGCGATCTCGGAATTGGTATATTTACTTAGTGGGGTGTGGGGGTGAACCCCCCCCCCCCAATTTGAGTTGTTTTTAGTGATATTTTGTTTCTGGACAGATCAGTGATTTGTTTTTCCTAGGAATAAAACCGCTGATTTAGCCGTTCTTGTAATTCGTGGTTTGCTCTTTTAGGGTCAGTGAAGAGGCATTCACTGTAATGCCTCTCCATAATATAATATAGACCCTATATATATATATATATATATATATATATATATATATATATATATATAGGCAAAACAAAGAAGACACAAACAAAAGTTAAACAAGATAAAATATTTAAAAAAAAAAAAAAGCAAGATAGAATAAAGACTGTGTCACCTGATTTAACTGTTACCATGATTATTAATATATATATATATATATATATATATATTAATATATATATATATATATATATATATATATATATATATATATATATATATATATATATATATATATATATATATTCCCCCCAACACATGGGTCCCCTTCAGAAGATCAAAATTTCAGAAAGTCGAATTTGACATGGTCGAGTCCACATGACTAACTTTCCAAAACGTTGAAGCTTTTGTATGAAGATCATGGTACAATGGGGATTGGGGAATCTACCCATTTCCCCACTGTAATGCGATCTTGGAGTTGGTATATATAATATCCAGGTGGTGTGGGGGGTGCAGCTCCACACATGGCAGGGTGCAGGGAGGTTTGCCCTCCTGCAAAAACATAGATTTTTGTTGTTTTGCCTTGCTTGACTTTTTGGAAAATTGATCATATGGTCTCTACTATATGAAGTTCGACTTTCTGACAAGTTCATATTCTAACATAGATCCATATACATGTGATCTGATTGTTTGGTCAATGATTACCTTGGTCAACAGGAGGAAGTGCAGTGTTCTTCCATAGAAAGTCTTGGATTTTCAAACAGACATTTTTCGGGTGTATGTTTCTTCAAAACAAGTAAGTGGAATGTGTGGTATTTGTGTGTATGATTTTTCTGTACATGTGTAGGTGTTTACAGTTGTGTGTTAGTCACGGTTAGAATAAAGGTTAGGTACGGGGCTAGATAAGTATGAATGATTACCAGTGTTTAGGCCTAGGATTACAGTTAGATTAGGAGGCAGATTTAGTGTGTGTGTGTGTGTGTGTGTGTGTGTGTACGCGGTGAGTGTTTTTTTAATTTAAGTAGCAGGGTAGGGTTAGGATTAGCTGGCATTGCTAAATTGAAGCAGGGGATGGAACATCAGAAGACAAACTTGTAAAATTGTGACTGAACCTCAGACATATTTCCATATCCAGGGATTATGCCTATATGCATCAGAATAGTTACAGAAATAGACAAACAATTATTATACCACAGTAGATGAAGACTATGTCACTTCTAAAATGCCCCTATAATGCTGTCAACAGAGGAATACTTTGACCCATGTCCGAAAGGCATCAGCCTAGACTGCAAGTCAGTCAATTGGAAATTTACATATTTCACTTTACATGCAATGCATTGATGCTAGTGTATGTTCAGCTATCTGCAGGTGCACATCTGGATAAATTCATCGTTTGTAACATTAACAATATAAAGTAGCAGTAACCTTTTGCTACTGTGTTTATTTATATGACTTAACGATAGAGAAGCAATTTAGCTTGGATGTTACAAAACTGGTCTGGCTCATGTGAGCTGCAAATTTTCAATGTTACTGGATAAAATTCTAGTGAAGAGGAAGACAATACAATAAAATTAAAATACCTCAACAGGCAACATGAAAGCATCATGTTGACATGAACATTTAAAGCAGTTGTGCGAGTACTGTATGAATAACAAATGAAGACCATTAAAGAAGTGTTTTTGAGACAAAAAGTGACATTATAATTAAATTGCAAAATAGGTTAGTTAACGAAGAGATGTTTTATGCACAGGCACTTGATTCAGTACAAGAGACTTTTACAAACTAACTGTTTCACGAAAACTTATGCAAAGATCAGCTGTACAGCGCAGCTTACACACATGATCCATTCACAGTTTCATAGATTCATATTAGGCTGTTGATCAAATAGATCATTTGTAGCTTAGCCACTAACATCCCACTAAATGCTTACCTTAATTAGTAGCAAGTTTCATGATTTATATCCACTTTCTGTAAAGGATACAAGGGACTGACTTGGGATGAATTTATGGTTTCCCATCTACTTATCTAGGTTATGTATGAAGATGATCAAGGTGCTATTTTGCTTAACATGAAGTCAAGGCCAACGTCAAGGGCCTCTAGCTGACCAGGTTTGCAGGTGATTGCAAATTAGGAGCAGTCATAGAATCCCCCACCAACACTAACAGATTCATAGATTATTACGAGGCTAACAGCCTGGGGGAGGGGGCTTTCTAAACCTATCCAAGTTTTCCCAAAAAAATAATGATGTCCTGTATCCAAACAGGAAATTGAGGGCCAGTCATTTAAAAGCTTCCTCTGTCCATAAGGGACATGGGTACCTGTCCCGGTGTAATTTTCATATTACCCATCCACTGGTCTAGATTGTGCTAAACCTAGTAACAGATGAACTCAGCTTCACTAGGATGGGAAGCATGTTCCACAGGAGGGTCAGTCTCTGGGACACATAACTGTCTCTCCAGCATGTACTGTTTAAGTCACAGAGAAAAGTCAGACCCCTAGGTCTTGCATTTCTGGTACTCTTTGACTTACGAATATGGAAGAAATTCATAAGTGTGGGGTTTGCGAATGCCTTTTAAGCCAAGCATAGATCACCCCTCAGCAAAATATGGGAGACTGAGTAGACGGAAAGGGCTTTAAGGTGCACTGCGTAAGGCAGATTTGTTATGCCTTGTATTCTTTTTATAAGGAACCTCTGAGATCACTCTAGTCCAGTCGCTGTATATGCTTGCTCAGGTACATACCAAAGGAAGCATCGTACTCTATACTTGTTCTAATAAAGGTGGAGTACAGTGGGATAATGACTTCTTTGGACCTGGATGCCATGCCCTTACTTATAAATCACACAACATAAAAGGATTTCATCACTACTGTGGCCACTTGGTGGGCGAAGGTAAGGCTACTGTCTATGTGCATACCCAGATCCCTGACCACTAGGTTGATTCTTAGGGATGTATTATCAAAATGGTAATTAGCCAGAATGGTTGACCTCCTACAGGGTACAATTATGTATTTCTTAGCATTAAGTTTATGGCCATGACTTTGGCACCATTTGTAAGTCAGACATAGAACTTCTTGAAGAATGCTAGTGTCTGCAGAGGAGTCAATGATAACCCCCAGCTTGCAATCATCTGCAAACTTAGTTATCCACAGACCTTTAGTATTTGCTTTAATTTCAGATAAATAGATGCCAAAAAAGCAGCAGGCTCAATACCAAGCTCTGGGGGACTCCATTGGTCACTGGCTTCTTAGTGGAGATGACCTCACCTATTTTGACCTCCTGGGTCCTAATCAGTGAGCCAGTTGGCTATCCAGTGGATGATAAAAGGGTTTATACCTAAATTAGTGAGCTTGTCTATAATACCTGAGCAGGGTATTGTATAAAAAGCCTTGGCCAAGTAGAGGCAAGCTGTGTGCATATCCTTACCTTCATCCGATGTTTTGGTGCCCCCCTCAAAAAAGTCCACCAGATTTGATAGGCATGACCTTCCTTTAATAAAGCCAAACTGTGATGGGTCCAGTATTTGCAGGTTATCTATGTCCTCATTTATCATGTCCATGATGATTCTTTCCATGGCCTTACATATGAGGCTGGTAAGACTTATGGACTCGTAGTTACCAGATCAGTGGTTGGATCTCCTTTGTGCAGGGGAATGACCGTAGCCCTCTTCCATTCCTTGGGCACAAAACCTGACTGAAGGCTCCAGGTGAAAAGTAACAAGTGGACCAGAGATGTCATGTTTCATGTTATTTATTAAACACTTTGGAATGTTACTGGAGCCCATCAATGCAGTATTTTTGGCCTTGGAAAGTGCATTGATGACCTGTTCCCTAGTAATGGTTGGGGGAATTTTGGTATGCGATATTTCCTTTGGACTATTGGAGGGGGACTCGGGGGAGAAATTTGAGCTAAACCTATAAGGCAAAAGGTTGGCTATGGCCTCTGGTTTAGTGTGGTTGATGCCATTTACAATGTTCTGCCCATTGTTGTGTATTACCTCTGAGGTTACGGGCATAGCTGTAGATAGCTTTGTGATTGTCCTTTGCCTAAGAAGCTATTTTTTCTTCAAATTTAGCCTTTAATGTATTAATTAATCCTCTTATCTGCCCATTTAGATTGGTTAGGGGGGTTTTGGTATGTATGGCTATGTTTCTCTTATGTTTGGCCAAGATGTTTCCTTTGTATAATCGATTCATATTGTGATTCCACCATGGTGGCTTATCTTTTGAGTTTGCCTTATTCTTAATATGAGTGGGCACAGATTGCTCTACACAGGTATCAATATGGCTCTACAGAGATTTTGTAAATAGCTCAGCATATGCTATGGTATTCACTGGGCTTGGGGGTGCCTGGAATTTAGCCAAGGTGTTGCTTAGTAGAGAGAAGTTAGCCTTGGAATAGTTCCTGAAGGTTTTTGGTTTTGCTGAATCCCTGGATTTAATTTTTATTTCAAATAATACTGCCATATGTTCAGATCTGACAAGTGAAGACATTACATTTTCTGAGGAACTTTCGGTCTTCCATGTTTGTGAGTATAGGGTCAAGTATGTTTGTACCCCTGGCAGGAGAATGGACCAATTGTTTCAGGATGTGGATATTAACACAATTTTTGAATCACTGGGTTTGTGCATTAGAAGAAGTATAGGATTTACAACCTATAGTGGGGGGGTCACTGAGATCCCCCATTAATATGTTACTAGGATGAACAGTGAGGGAATGTAGTACATTAAGATATGGAGTACAGATTTCTTTGACATGGAGGGGGACCTATAGGTTGCAAGGATATGATATGACACCCTGTTTAAGGTGAGTTGCACATGTATGAATTCCAGAGGGGCATACACTTTAACTAGTCTTGATGTGAGGTTGGTTTTCATACAGACTGAGACTCCTCCACCATTAGTAGCTGGTCTAAAGATGTGAAAGGCATTATAACCTTGCATTGCTGGGATACTCTATGTAACTTTAAACCATGTCTCTTTTACTACACAGATGTCTACACACCCAAGGGAGAGGAAAGCTTGCAGGGAGTGGACCTACTTGTTAGGGCTTCTAGCATTGAGCAGTACCACCTTCAGGTATTCCTTCATAGGTACAATTAAGTTGATTACCTGTTTGTCATTGCCTAAAAAAGGCACTATGGAAGTGGAAAAGGTCTTTGCCAATATCTGAAAGCCTAAAGGGGATAAGTGCAGACCATCCTTGGCAAAGCAGATTAGTCTGCCAACCATGTCTTCCCAGGCTGTCAAATACTGTACCCCCTTATACTGATACCAGAAGCCAAGCCAACTTTTAAAATCAATAATTTTCTGTTGGTAGCATGGCATCATCCTTGGAGAAGGTAGTATGCTATTCAGTGCTAGACTCATACCTGTCTGAGACACATAACTAGTGACCTCAATCATGTTTCTCTTCATATAGTTAAGAGAGGTATGTTTCAGGTCATTAACACCCACATGGACTATGACAGAGTCATACTGGTATCTGTAGTTCAATGACTTGAGTGCCTGTGTGATTTGACAGATTCTAGCCCCAGAAAGGCAGCTAACCATGACTCCCTCCTTAGTGTGGGAAGGGGGACATTGTTATGTCTTACAGCAGAATCACCAATGATCAGGAAATTTGGCTGTATGCTGGTTTGCCTTAAGGGTTTAGTGGTAGAAGCATTGGACAAAGTGTTACTATGTGTAGCTTTGGGGGGTGTCTTAACAGAGTATTTATGTGATGGCTGAGGACCCTTTCTTTGAATGCACTGTGCAGGAGGTGTTGACGTTTTAGGAAGGTTACTTCTAATTGCTTCAGTGGGTGGCTGTGGTAGTGCAGAGGTTAGCGTTGTCGCCTCACAGTAAGGGGTTCCTTCTGTGTGGTGTCTCCATGTCCTTGCTGTGGTCATATGGGTTTCCTCCAGGTGCTCCAGTTTCCTCCCACATCCCAAAGACATGCTGTAGGTGGATTGGATACTCTAAATTGGCCCTAGGCATGAGTGCGTGTGTGTGCCTTCTGTGGAAGGTTGGGCACCGGGCTGGCAACCCAACACCATAAAACTCCACTGCCAGTCATGAGCAGACAGGTGATCAGCTGTGGCAACCCCTAACCGGGAAAATCCGAAAGAAGAAGAAGACTTCTAATTGCTTCAGCATAAGTAGTTTTATGTGTAAGGTTTTTTACCTTCTGCAGTAGGTATTGTGCAAGTGTCATGGACAACCTCTATAGGATTAGTTTTCATTGTTTGAGAAAGTTTTCCCTCCAGCATTGAAGTGTACTTATACCTCTTGCACACTTTTATCTGTTTTATTAAGAATAAGTGGGTTGTCAGTGTACATGAGGCAATTGTTACAATGCTCAGAATACCCATCTCAATTAGACTGGCCACAGAGAGAGAAAAGGGAAATGCATATCCACTGCTACTGATTTACCAAGGAGGAGTGAGGGAAATTTAAATATTTGAATAGGTTGATAAGACAAGAAACTATGAGTAATGCTCAGCTATGGGCAAACTAAATGCTCTAGTAATTAAACAATGTGTCTAGACAGTAATGCCACAAGACTGTAGACCACAAACTTTTATAATGTAAAATAACTGGTTTGGAGCACAAATCCTTAAACCAGAACAAAAACACTTAGAATAGCAGGCACAATAAGTCTTGACCAGCAACTACTATCTCAAAAGGGTTCTCTCCGGGCCTCCACTGAAAATTGGCTTAGTTCCAAGTCAGACTTTCCCGGTTAACAAATGTTAAATAAATAAATAAGGGTGGAGGCTACCCTCTCCTCCCACAAGAGTGTAGACCACAAATCTTCTTGGAGCCCAAGTGCTTAAAACCAAATAAATGACACTTCTAGAACAGCAGACATAATAAGCTTTCAACCAGCAATTCCCAGCTCAGAAGGGTGCAGGCTATCTTCCCCTGCCACATGAGTGTAGACCACAAACCTTCCTTATGTAAAATAACAGGTTTGGAGTGCAAGTGCTTAAATCAGAACAAAGGCACAAAGAATAACTGACACAATAACCCTTCAATTAACATTTCCCTGCTCAGAAGGGTGTAGGCTAGCCCCTCCCTGCCACCAGAGTGTAGACCACAAACCTTCTTAATGTAAAATAACTGAACCGGAGCCCAAACACATAAACTGGAACTAAGACACTTTTAGAATTAAACACAATAAACCTTCAACCAGCAATTCCCAACTCAGAAGGGTGTAAACTACCTCTCCTGCCACAAGACTGCAGACCACAAACCTTCCTTATGTAAGGTAACTAGTTTGAAGCCCACATGCTTAAATTAAAACTATGAGGCTTAGAATAACAGTTACAATGTAATCAGGCTACTAACAAGCATTAATTAATGCAGTATATTAAATGCAACTGAACACTTTAAGAACACGCAGCACAAAAGCTAAATGAAGTAGGAAGAATCACAAATACAGTAAAAAACAGATGAATAAAATACAATTTTTTTAATAAGTGGAAAGGGAGGAAACAGAAGTTTAAGAGACTGAGGGGAGGGCCTTCCCAGCTGATCTATCAGTGCTCAATAGAATGACCTGATGATATCAGACTCAGAGGAGTGTCCAAAATTAGATTATAGTAGGGACGGGCAACCCAAAAACCACCAAGTTTAAAAGTGCAACAGCAGAGGAGTTGGTGGGTGGGTAAAGTCAAATGCAGGCAGAGAACAGCAAGTCTAACAACCACTACACTTAAATAAAGATGCCACTAAACCTTTGCAGTTAAATGAGGAATGCTATTTCTCATCTGTTCAAATTAATTAGATGGATATTATTTACTTTCTCCAAAATAATTATTTTCTAAATGGTGGTGCAGCGGTAGCATTGTTGCCTCACAGCAAGAGGTTCTCACGTTCGATTCTCGGCTTGGGTTTGGGAGTGCCTTCTGTGTGGAGTCTGCATGTCCTCTCCACGGTCGAGTGGGCGTTCCAAAGACATGCGCTGAATGGGCATGCCTTCATTGAAGGTTGGGCATCGGGCTGGCAACTCAACACCATAAAAAACAACTGCCAATCATTAGCGGACCGGAGTTCTGCTGTGGCGACCCCTAACTGGGAAAAGCCGAAAGACAAACAACAAACTCTGTCCAAGACATCTTAACACTCCAAAAAAAAAAAAAAAAAAAACTAAAAACAAAATGCAATACAAGAAAAATATATAAAATAAATAGAAGTAACCAAACCTTAAATGAATAACCTCAATCCAAAATCAAATGCAGACATCAGCAATAGTCAGGCAGTGAACAGCAAGTCAAACAGGAAGGAAGGGTGGACACAGACAAATAACTGGTGCCAGTGCAATGGACTAAAACTAAATGCCAGGAAATGTATAACAGTACCCTTCAGGATGTCAGCCCCTTGTGATAACTGCCATATTGACAACACACCCCTAAGAGTCAACCCAGTAGCCAGGGACTTGGAGACACACATAGACATTAGTCTAGCCTTTGACCATCACATGTCTATGGTAGCGAGGAAATAATTTGGTTCTATGCAACTTATAAACAAAGGTATGATATCCAGGTCCAAGGAGATCAATTTTCCACTGTATTTAGCACTCATTAGACCTACCATTGAGTACAATGCCAATTTGGTATGTACCTCACTAAACACATCCAACAAATGGAATGTCCACAGAGACTCCTCACAAAACGAATACAGGCCATAAACAGCATGTCCTATACACACTACCTCAAATCCCTATCCTTGTAGTCTGTCTCCAACAGACTGTTGAAGGGAGAGCTATGCCTGGCATACTCAGAAGCCACCCCCTTCTAATAGGCCTCCTGCATATCGCAAAGCAAACAGCATCAGAATTACCTGTTCTAAAGGCATAAACCTTGTCTGTGATATAAATAAGACCTGCTAGAGAGAGAGAGAGGTGTGTAACTCAGAGACTACCCCTTCTCTGCAGTAGAGTCTCCGTTCATGTAAAGCAGAGTTCCTCCTTAACTTTAACATTACAAAGAGTACCAGAATTTGTCAGAGGTTTGGGATGCTTGGTCCCAGTGGTCATCAGCATACTATACACCTGTATACCTACGAAGGTGAAGTCTGTTTCAGAAGAAAGGAATTCTTTTTGACATGTATCAATCACACTAAAATGTTATGTTGTGGGGGTTTCAAGTGGGTGCTCATAGTGTTATTTGTTTTGCATATGTAAAGGAGTTCACTAAGGACTGAATCATTTGGGGTTCAGCTGGAAAGGCAGAGGTTACCCTTTTAGACTATATATGAAATGGAGAATAGAGACAGTGCTGTAAGGTAGCCTGCATAGCACTTAGATGTCAAGCCCTTAAGCTTCTTTGTGAGGAATCATTGTTTTTTTTCAAGTTGAGTCATATGTCTGGACAGAGTCATAACAAAAGGGGTTTTATACTTCATTATGGGTCTGGCAAGGGAAGAAAAGAGACGGGCAATAACTTCCTTTGACCTGCAAGATACATTCCTGGTGATAAACTGAGCTACTTTTTACATAAAGACAATTCATCTAAATGTGTGATAAAGAAGATAATTATCTTTTAAAGGAAAATCACATTATAGAGAGTGCTTAATGAAACAAAACAAATATATATAGTAATTGCTATCAGCAGCGTACTTCAGAAAATGTCTTTTTTATCTAATGTCTTTTGTATATTTTAAACTATTATACCAGGTATGTTGTAAAGCCCTGAAATTAAAGGAAGGTATAAAATGGGATGAAGTGGGGAGAAAATGACTGCTTAGATTCTAGTGTGAAAAGCTGGTCAGTTTACACTGAACGAATAGTGTTTTATTGTGAAATGAATGGCACTGGAAAGGAAAAGAAGGTTTCATTACTACTTAATGGTAGGAGTGCCAGAAATGTAAGAATGATTGCACATTTTTAGCTGCAGAAAATCCAGAATAAAAAAAACATTGCAAGACACTGTACAGGTTTTGAAGAATCCTTTAAGGCAGTGATGGTGAATCTTTTGGGCTCAGAGTGTCAAAAATTTGGAAAATGCCTATCTTGACTCTGCTGGCATGTCACCCCCACCCCCACAAACTTGTTTGCCCAAGTATGCAAAAGCATTTCCCTGTCACACTAATTAATTATTTGTTCCCAGTAATCCCTTCATTCATTTCATTAATGAATGCACAAGCACTAAAATAGCACAATAAATTATTTTGCCCAGCGGTCATTTCAGCAGTCTGGCCATGTATGCACAAGCACTTCCCTGATACATGAATTAATTACTTCCCCAAGCAGCATCTTCATTAGTATGTCCAGGTACACATAATCACCAAAATGAAACATTTCCCAAAGAGACCCCTTTAGTAAAATGTCCAGGTACAGTATGCACAAGCACCAAAATTGAACACCTGCCCAAGCGACCCCTTCAGTAACATTCCTAGTATGTGTACAAGCACCAAAATGAAACATTCACCCAAGCGACTCCATCAGTAAAATGTGCATCTTTCTATGTACTCTTATGTTTATTAAAATAAATCAGTTGCTTAAGCACCTCTCCTTTATATTTGTCTTTTCAGCCCAGGGCTCCTGCTGCTATTTTCCTGCACTGTTACACATCAAGGTGTGCAATTGTGTGGCTGTTAAAGGGCTTTCTGCTGACCTGCTGCATGTGTGTGTGTGTGTCATGGTGTGCAACTTAGCCAAATGGAAAGCCACCATGGCACCACCTAACTGCCAGGCCAAAAAGAAAATCACAACAGCTTCTCAGGAAAAAAAAAAAAAAAACAACAGCTTACGGAGTACCATCCGTCCATTTTGCCCCCACTAGCTATGCCACTGTGGTGAACTCTGGTGTGTCACCCAAAACGTTGTGGCATGTCACCTTTGAGACTTGTGTCAAAGGTTTGCCATCACTGCTAAGGTGAAAGGTAAAAGTTAAAGAAAAATTATTCAAATTCCATAACAGAATTTTTTAACAATAAATCTTTCACCTAATATAGCTGAAGAGTACTTATCTGTATAGCATTTGGAAATGAATCACATGGTGTATTAATGGACTGAGCCATATATTCTGTTAATGGGCAAACAATGTTGTTATCTAAAAAACTATGTTATACTGCACTATAAACAGTATAATCCTAATGGAATCAGCTAATCTTCTTCTTCTTTCAGCTTTTCCTGGTTAGGCGTCGCCACAGCGGATCACATGTCCACTCATGATTGGCAGTGGAGTTTTACAGTGTCGAGTTGCCAGCCTGGCACCCAACCTTCCACAGAAGGCACACACACACACACTCACACCTAGGGCCAATTTAGAGTGTCCAATCCACCTACAGCATGTCTTTGGGATGTGGGAGGAAACTGGAGCAACCGGAGGAAACCCACGCAACTACAGGACATGCAGACTCCGCACAGAAGGCACCCCAGCCGAGGATCGAACCGGAGAACCTCTTGCTGTGAGGCGGCAACGCTAACCGCTGCACCACCGCGGCCACCCTCTAATGGAATCAGCTAATAATTCATTAAAATTAAAAAAGTGATTAAATGTATATTTAACGATATATCTGTCAGGTGTGCTAAACACCAAGACATCATGGGAACCTACCCCCCCCCAAAAAAAAAACAGAATAAATAAAAACAAAAAATGTTGATGTAAAGAAAAGGTTATAGCAGATGCCATAAGAAAGGGCATACTGAAAGTGGATATAGATGGAAGGGTGTGAAAAAGGTCACTGGGAGCAAGCACAAGTTACACAGAAACAAACAGCAACCTCAAATATGCATATGGTGGTAGAAACAGATGATGATGCTGATTCAGAGATAAAGGAGTGCCATGAAAGAAACTGTCAAAAATAACATATAATATCTGAAAACACACAATAAAAGTTCATGAGGGGTCCCTAGAATTAATTGAGGAAAATGAATAATAAAGTAAGTGCAAGAACATCAGTGCCTAAAATGTATACAACCTTCTATAAGAAGACGTTCCCAAAGATACTAATGAAAATCCATATTTTAAATCTTCTGCCTGTTTATGAGACATCACCTGATATTTTGACCTTACCTTTGCGTAGTCTTATTTACAGTATAAGCTGTCTATTCCAGATAATAAATTAGCCCTACATATCTGCTCTTACTCTACTGACCTCCAAGGTGATGGTGTTTTCACTCTTTAGAGAGCATGTACATTTTAAAAGGTAGTCAAAACATTTCAAAGTTGGGCCCTGTAGTCTGCAACTTTACTGATGCAAACCTTAAAAATGTGGCTTGTCCTCCCCTTTGAAACATACATTATTAGAGTAATTAGCCAACAAAGCAGTCTAAATGTGAATATTAGTTAATTAACATAGTATAAGATACAAAATTAGTGAGCATTAAAAATTATAAAAATATTTTATGTTTACACCACATCCAGATATGACATGTTGCAAATCTGCCAAATACATTTTTGATAAAAGTTACTCTTTGTGTATTTGACTTTTTATATACATCACAAAGACAAAGCTCAAGAAAACCATTAAAGCACAGTTCAACAGATCTATTAAGTTTTGTTCTGCTTGTAAAAAAGAAAAAAAGTCACCCAAGCAGCACTAGTGACTGAATCACTGTATGACTCTCATTTGAAATGTGCACCAAGTGGTTGAAATAGCAGTATTGTATCCTCTCTAGACAGAAACAATCAGAATAGAAAGCAAAGCTACAGTTGTACACTGACATCAGCCTCTTCCTAAAAATGGAAAGCAAGTATACGACTTCCTGTATCTGAAGTTTACATCTATTCCTATATCCTAACAGCACTTCCACTGGTATGTGGCTCACTTAACACAAAACTCACCTCATCTGCATATTAAACCACTAAACAATTAAAGTAAAACAAGCAAGCTAATAATCACAAAACTGTTCAAACCACCACTTATAAAACTGTTATGTAAGCTAAAACCTACCACATCAGCTGCTGATAACCTGCTAGCCGAATATCCGAAACTAGCAGCAGATACTCTGGCTTTCCCCACTGCCATACTAATAAACCATTCAATAACAGAAAACCACATTCCTACCATCTGGAAAACATCTTACATTATTCCTCTATATAAATGTGGCAACTCTACTGACTTTTCCAATTACAGGCCCACTACGATGCTATCGTTACTATCAAAAATTCTGGAAAAATGTATCCACACCCATCTTATCAACCAAGTACCTAATAACAATCTCCTATCCAAACCCAGCATGGTTTGTGACTCAGCCATAGTACAACAACAGCCCTCCTTAGTTTCACCAATACCATTAATCAAAACAGAAAAGAAGGTAACCTAGGTACACCCCTCTTCATTTACCGTTCAAAAGTCTTTGACACGGATTCTCACCAAACAATCCTCATTAAACTAATTTCTTGGACTTTGTCAGATGTCAGTCTCCTCATGGTATAGTTATCTATCTAACAGACAGCAAGCCATTAAATGGCATGAAGAATTTTCTACCCTTTCTACCAGTCACAGCTGGAATACCGCAGGGTTCAATACTGGGTCCACTCCTCTGTAATATATTCACTAACAAACTCCACACTGCAACCAAACATGCCACCATTGTATAATATGCAGATGATTCTACACATCTG
Organism: Protopterus annectens; assembly: GCF_019279795.1. Taxonomy (NCBI): domain Eukaryota; kingdom Metazoa; phylum Chordata; order Ceratodontiformes; family Protopteridae; genus Protopterus; species Protopterus annectens. The sequence continues at coordinate 59,789,970 of NC_056738.1, forward strand.
CTCAGCCCAAAGTCCCACAAATAAAGAAATCACCCATCTCTTCTGCTCTCTTGTAGAATCCTGGCTATGTAGTTCCAGATTACTACTTAACCTGAACAAAATGAAGTTAATGCTCCTCACTCCCAATTGGTACACTGATCAAAAATACATTTCCCATATACATATTCAGCCAACAATACTAAAAGTGAAACTGTACCTCAGACTAGAGTACTTGACTTCATAATCAATGACAATCTAAAATTCAAATAGAACCTAGCCCAAACCATCAAAACACACACGCACCCACACTTGAAAGTTGGCTCACTCTACAGGGCTAAGCAGTTATCTTACGGACAAAGCTAGAAAATCCATTGCTAGAGCTTACCTACTCCCATCTCTCCTCTATCTATCATCTCATATTCTTACTAACCTAAACAAAACAGAAAGGACAAAACTAGAGCCATGCTATAACAAAACATCTAGATTTGCTGCAAACACTCCATATAAAACCCATCCTAAATGAACTAAGCTGGATTGAATTACTCCACTATTTATCCTACTCGCAATTAGTAACAACCTGCAAACGTATCTATTAGCCATAAAATTGCCCAGCACTGCTAAATACTCTACAGTACTACTCCTCTATCAGAGACTAACGCTCTAGTAACAAATCTCTAAACTCTGGAACTCAATTGCACTGCCACCCAAACTGACAGACAAAAGAAAGTAGTTTCAAAACCCAGCTTAAACAATATCTAAATAAGACCTGTCTATGCACGTTTCACTGCAGGCTAATCCAACCCACTAATCATCCTAATAGCATTTCCTCTTTCTCAAAATCATCTAAATGACCATCTTATGAAGTAAATATGAATATCGCTGATGTTTTTCTAGCAGTCCATCTCCTATATTTTATCATCTCTTCTGTTGTCTTCTATATAACGTCTTAATTTCTCCTTTCTCCCCTACCTTTACATGGGTGGCACAGTCTTCCTTAAGTGTCTAACATTTTCCACATTATTCATATCATAACAAAGCTCCCCACATCTCTCTTTCTCTTTTCTAATGAAATCTTTTCTTGACATAGATATGTATGTTCAACTTTTTTGCATCACTTTCCCTTGTACATTTGTTTTATGCATTGCAAACATATAAGACTTTGAAGATGTTTGTGTCTAATTATAAAATATTTAGTAGTGTCACTGCTTAATCACAGCAGAGTTTCATGTTTTTCCATTGTCACCAATGTGAGCATAAACAATGTTAATTGCTAGTTCATAGCACATTTCTATGTTATGTGAAAATGTTTAGTGCACATAGTATGCTAATATGTGAAATACAGCTGTTTCCTGTGCTGTAAATGCATGTAGAAAATGCAATTTTTCTGTGGAGCTTTTCTCCCCAGGATCTGCAGAAAAAGGGCTTGCCTCCCAGTTGAACTATGCCAGTTAACAAAAAACAAATACACACAAGCATACATACATACATACATTAAAATGAGGCTGTTGTAATTCTGCAGCCTATAACTATGATCCTTAGAATAGTATCACTGCTGTAGAATATGAGGGAATGTATAGTATTTATGAGGGTGAAGTATATTAGAGTATTTTCTATAATCCAAACTGCAGCAACCCCAGACTTAGTAAGTATGCAGAGTCAGCATGTGTGTGTGTTGGGGGGGGGGATTCCCTGCAGAAGTGCTCACTTACTGTAACAGCATATTGCAGAGTTCACTGTTAAGGACTTGGAATTATTCTTCGTTACAGACTACTAGAAATATTATTTTTCACTACAGTAGGATTTGCAATATCGGGTATTGCACTTGTGATAGAGAATTCATTAAAACCTCAAAGTCAGGAAAACATTAACTAAAAATACAAATAAAAAGACAAAAATATACGATGAAAGAAGTCATGGGCATTCAGAATCACCAATTAGCTGAAGCACCTGATGTTCATAAGGATCACTTGCGTATATCGCATGTGCCTCTGATACAAGAGGTTTGGGAGGTCACTCAGTGGATGCTCTAGCTTTGCTGGAGTTTTCATTTCATTTTTACTGATTGGTTTTTCAGTGACCTTCTCACTCATTGTTTTAGTTTGTTGTTTGGGATATTTTTGCAGTGACACTAATGATAATGGATATCAGATGGGTATAACAGCCCTGTGTTTCTAATGCTTAGTCAAACACTCTGCTTGTGTTGTGCTGACGAGGTCATAACAAGGCCGAAATATGCATATCCACAGCTAGTGGAGTTTGGCTTTATTGGCCTGAAATTGTCCAGTAAAATGATGAAAGAAGTCATGAGCATTCAGAATCGCCAATTAGCTGAAACACCTGATGTTCATAAGGATCATTTGCATATATCCTATGTGCCTCTGATAAAAGAGGTTTAGAAGGTCACTCAGTGGAAGTTCTAGCTTTGCTGGAGTTTTCATTTCGTTTTAACTGTATAATATATGAAATACAAAACTTAATTAATGCGTAAAAAACAGACAGTCAAATTATCAAATAAAAAATCACACAGATAAATACTGTCAAACCTGTCAAAAATAGTTGGTTGGTAATGAAATCATGAGCCATGTCTATCAGTAAACAAACAAAACAGGATTCTGATTTTGAAGTTAATTAGTTTTGAAAAGGTACATAATCAGAAAAAAAATACCTATATCAAGAAGACTGACAGAAATCACTTCAACTAAGAGAGCCGAGATGGCAATTGAGATAAATTACACAAATGATAACTGAATATTAAATAGGTCATACAACAGTAATACAAAATGAACAGTACATGTATTCTTTGAAAGGGAATGAAAAGGCAAAATAACAATAGTCTGGCCAATTATATCATGTGAAACTACAGCACAACTATTTTCGTAGCGAAGTACAAAAAACAAGACAAGAATGGTCATCATCACCAGAATACATATCACTAAGAACATGACTAATTTGCTACTTAAAATGCACTACAGTAGCAAGAAATCTAAATAAAGAAAAACAAACAGAGCTTTTAAACAAAGAAACAGTGACATTAGCTCACATTTTTAATAAAAAAAAGTCGTACATTACTTGCGTGATCCAACAATCACTTAAAATGTCTACAGACCATCAATTCTTATGGTCATAGGTTTATAAAAGGAAATCAGTCCAGCAGACCTTTAGTAGCCTAGCCACTCTTGATTCCCACCACATGCTCCCCTGTCTATAAGGACCTGTGCAGACAGCCCTGAGTTGAATTTATACATCCCCATCTACTTGTCGAAGTCGGTTTTAAAGAGATTCTGGGCGCTAACTTGTTTGACATGGAGTGGGAGCTTATTCTAAATGTAGGGTATGCTTGGGGGAGGTACATATCGGGGGTCTGTTAATATTTTGATGTAGGAATATTTCCTTAGATTAGGTATTGGTTGCAGTGTTAGATTTATTAAAATGTATGAGGTCCAAGAAGACCGAGTCCTTTATTATCTTAAAGGTCAAAAACAGATTTCTGTGTAAGACTCTGTAGAATACAGATGACAGTGATAGAGCTTTTAGCTGTTCTGTGTAGTTTATGGAGTTCATATCCAAGATTTTTTTTAGCAAGAATCTTTGAGGTTTCTCAAGATGTGTAAACATGTTAAGATGGATATATGCTGAAGGGGCATTGTATTTTGTTATGTGTAGGGCTAGGCAAGAGGGCAACAATAACTTCTTTGGATCCTGAGTACATACATTCAGTAATTAGTTGAGCTGGGTAAAAGGATTTCCTAACTGTCATTACTATGTGACAGTCAAAGGAGAATTTATTGTCCAATAGTGTCGTCAACTGTGAGCTGGGCTGTTTTTCGTGCAGTAGGTGCAGGGGGGTGTTCATGTGTCCCAAAGACTACAATACTGCATTTTTCTGTGTGTGTGTGTGTGTGTGTGTGTGTGTGTGTGTGTGTGTGTGTGTGTCTGTGTCTGTGTGTATATATATATATATATATATATATATATATATATATATGCTTAGTTTTAGACCATGGTTTTGATACCAGAAATTAAGGTGAACTAGTCCATCCTACAGGACACGGGTATCTGCTCTAAAGTTAATGCTCACACTGGACTTGTAGTCGGTCATAAACTCTGTAAGCCAGAAAATCTTGATATCTGCTAGCACATCTGTGAAGTAAATGTTAAGAGAAGTGGACCCAGTACAGAACCCTGTAGAAAACCATTAGTGATCAGCTTTTTAGGAGACAGCATGCCACCAATCCTCACTGTGTATGTACTGTTGGTCAGCTAATTAACTATCTAGTAGATTAAACATGAGTTAACATTTAAGTGGGTGAGCTTATCAAAAATACTAGAATATGGGATACTATTAAAGACCTTAGCCTGGTCCAGATATGCATTGTTTACCATCTATTCATTATCCAGTACTACTGCTGCCTTCTCAAAGAAGTCCACCTCATTTAGCAGACAGGAACTACCTCTCAAAACGACAAACTGCTTTGAGTCAAGGGATTATAGGTTACCTATATCTTTAATTTCTATGACGATACATTCTACTGCTTTACAAACAATGCTGCTGAGACTAACTGGTCTACATTTAGTAGGGTCAGTGAGAGGGCCACCTCTATTTAAGGATACCACTAAGGCAATCTGTCAAGCCTCAGTCATATATCTGGTGAAGAATCTAAGACTAAATAGCTTTAAAAAGGAATCTGTAAGGCTGATTTTGGTACTGATTAGGAAACAGACTGATATGTTGTCAGGAGGCATACAGCTGGTATGCTTAATTTTGTAAAGTGGATTTAGGGCTCATTCAGAGGGAATTTCAGAGGAGATGCAAGGGGCCACATGGAAAAGGGAGACCATTAGGGAAAAGTTGGAGCAAAACGGTCAGGGAATATGCTGACTTTGTCCTGACATTTGGACTGGGTAGTGCCATTTAAGACCAGCCCCATGCACTGTTAGCTGTTACTCCCGAAATCCCTAACTTAACTAAACAATATTTTATGGGTTGTCTGTGAAGCAGGTGGTAATATTCAGTTCATAAGTAACCTTGCAAGTTTTAATCTTAATCCAGATTTGACCTTTTGCAGCTCATTAACAGAATTATGGGATTTGAGTTAATTCCTTGATGCAAGTTTTTCTTTCCACTATAGAGTTTGTTCCACCACAGTGGCTTGTTCTTAAATTGGCCGTAATATTTGTGATAGACTGTGAAATAGGCACTGATGCAGAAGTTAAGGTGCATCCACAGGTTTGTGATACAAGTAATTGCTTTTGTTATATAACCCCTAAGGTAAAGGGAGTTTTGAGTTTAGAAATAAACAGTTCAGCAAACAGTCTAAAAAACCAAGAACCAAAAATACTCTCGCCTGTTGCCAAAAATGTCAGATGTGGAGGAAATCTGGGGGACAAAAAACAGTCATAGCAAGTGATGTAAAAATAAAGTTAATGCAATTGTTTAGTGCTTTCCTCCACAATAATATAACACTGACTTCATCATAAGGAGGATGGGAATACAGATGTCAATAAATTTACCTTGCAAGTAAAGTGAAGCTCAAGAAGTGAACACTGACATTCATTCAGGAATACATAAACTGATTATGATCAGATGGCAATTTAATATGCTTGTATGTCCCTTATGTGTGTTTCTCTACACTTCTGATAACTTCTGATACACTTGGTTTATTAGTTGCTGTTTATTAGGGTCTATTGGTTGCTGTTTATTAGGGTCTATTATATGAACGAAAGTTCATATAAGCGAACGCTCAATGAGCAAAAATCCTGGACATCGAAAACAATATTGTGGGGTGCTACACCCCCACACCCTCCACTAAATATATATTCCAACCCTGAGATCACACTACAGCGAGGAAAGGGCAAAAACTCCAATCTTCACTGTACTGCGATCCCATAACACGCACCTCGATATCCGGGAGTTTCACTCATTAGAGCGTTCACTTATATGAACTTTTGTTCCTATAATATAGACCCATTTATTAGGGGTTCATATCTTTAGGAATGACTTTGCATTTGTCAGGCATATGATACCCCTCTGGTACTATGTCTACTATTAGCTCTTCTTTGGATTGTTATGGAACAACATTTTACTGTTTCCAGTTATGAGTTATATATTCTCTCAAGCATTTTTCTTCTCAGTTAACTGGAAGTTATTGTTACCTTAAATATTAAACCATGAACACAATTTACGTTTTTCCTTGAAATAATTTCTTTTCTTAATCATCATTTTTGCTCAGGCCAACACTAAATCCAAAAGTTGGAACAAAAAGCTCTAAAATGCACTACTGAGGATCTAGAATGTCATTGATTCAGGGGGATTAACACTGCTCAGACCCCCAAAGGATGAGCAAGCCTGGAAGACAGTGTCACATGAACTCCACCAGGATAATCAGAAACCTTGTATTGAGTGCTTTCGTCAGGTTGTAACCAAAGACTTCATCAGAAAATTTTGATATCTGCTTGCACATCTGTGAAGTAAATGTTTTAAGAGAAGTGGACCCAGTACAGAACCCTGTCTTTGGTTACAACTTGACAAAAGCACTCAATAAAATATTTTTGATTATCCTGGTGGAGTTCTTGTGACACTGTGTTCCAGGCATGCTCATCCTTTGGTGGTATTAGTCTTTTTCGTTCTGGTTACTGCTCAGACCCCTGGCTTAATTCAGTTACTTATCCCATAATTGTTAAAGGAAGTCCTGGTCACAACCATTGTGATACAATACATTTGGTTACACCCGCTGTGTCCCACTTTGGATGCCACATATGAAAAGGTGACAACAGAAGCATAGCTCAAGTGGGGCAAAGGGGGCAGCTGTCCTGGGTGCAAGGTGTTAGGGGGTGTGATTGGCAGATCTGCTTTTTTTGTTTTTTTGCTCTCCAAGTGTCCCCTGTGGGGCAGTAGAACAACAGAGGGTGAGAACATTAGGACCTGGTGCTGCTCCTTTTTTGTATTTTCATGGTGTAGAGCTTTATTTATTTATTTATTTATTTATTTTACATTTGTTAACCGGGATGGTCCGACTGGATGCATGTCCTTTTTCAGTGGAGGCCCGGGGAGAAAAGCTCCAACAGAGTTACATTGATAATTAGGTACAGTAAATGAGATGAAGAAAAATTAACAAAAACATAGGCTATTTACATACAAGTACAAGACTGCCTTACAATTTCTGAAATTACTACAAATGATACATTAATAACATATTAGCAAAGACGGTAGGCAGTATAATGACATAGAGTTAGACAGCATACATATTTCTTTATCACAGTATACAAAGTACTTATCATCTTAGCTAGTTGTTTATGTTTTAGTTAATGGCACAGAGCTAGTCTGGGTTTGAGCAAGGACATAGCCAGTGTGACTTGAAGTGGAGTTTTAGACTATTTTGAATTGACTTAGAGAAGTTGCAAGCGTGAGGTTATTTGGGAGAGAGTTCCATATTTTACCAGTGGTGTTGGCAAACAGCGCGTCACCACCTAGGTTGAAAGATTTCGTTGTTTGGACAAGGAGTCTGTTTGCTGAGCGAAGGCAGCTTAGATTGGAGTAGGGAGTCATTAAGTTTTTTAGTGCTGGGGTATTCTCAGGTTGTTTAAGGATTTTGAAGGCCTCTATGAGTTGGTACTGCTGAAGAAGGTATGGGAATTCTATCCATCCAAGCTTTTTCAGGTTAGTACAGTGGTGTGTTCTGTAGGGTAGGCCTGTAACGAATCTGGCAATGTGATTATAGCAGGATGAGAGCTTGTTCAGATCAGATTTGATAAGGTGAGAGAGGACAGGAGAGGCATATAGTAGGGTAGAGAGAAGGTGTGAATGGGCTGTGGCTGCCCTGGCATTCGGGGTAAGGAAGGCTTTAATTCTATATAGGGTCCCAAGTTTCTTGTTGACTGACTTAATGGCTTGGTTGATGTGTATATCAAATCTGAGTTTATTGTCAATGTTTACTCCTAATAGCTTTGTATAGGTGTCGGGGGAGATAATGGGCCCATTATTGGATTGTATAGTGAAGTGTTCAGTCGGAGATCTATTGGTTGGGTAGAAGAGAAGTAACTTGGTTTTGTTTGGATTTAAGATCAGGAGATGGTTGGCAAGCCAGTTTTCGACTTTGGTGAAGCTATGTTGGGTGGTAGTTAGTAGATTTGCAAGAGAGGCATTGGAACATATTATAGTTGAGTCATCTGCATATTGAATACAGGTGGCTTCAGGGATGACTGTCTGGATGTCGTTTATAAAGACTGAAAAGAGGAGAGGTCCTAGTATGGAACCTTGAGGAACTCCTATGGTATTTGGTAGCATGCAGGAGAGCTTGTTTTGCCACATTACTGCTTGTTGTCTCCCAGTGAGGTAAGATTGAAACCAGTCAAGGGCTGGAGTATCTAGATACAGGGTTTTTAGAGTATATAGAAGTAACTGATGGTTTACCATAGCGAAGGCTTTTGATAGGTCCAGGAAGAGAGCAGAGGATATTTTTTTGTTATTCCGGTTAAGATTAATGTTTTCAGTAAAAGAGAGGAGGGCAGTGGTTGTACTATGATGGGGTCTGAATCCATGTTGAGAGTCTGTAAGTAGTTTATTTTGGGTTAGATAGAGCATTAATTGGTTGTGCATGCACTTTTCCATAATTTTGGCAAGTGGTGATAGTATGGCTATAGGTCTGTAGTTGGATAGTTCTGTGGATGAACCTCCTTTGTGGAGTGGAATAACGTAGGATATTTTCCAAAATTGCGGGGATAGAGGCCTCGGTTATGGTTCTGTTTATTAAGATCGAGATAGGGTAGGCTACGACATCTGCAGCAATTTGCAGGTATTCAGCCGGCAGAAGATCGGCTGAAAGGGTGGTTGGCTTCAGTTTTTTCAAAAGGGATCTGATAAAGGAAGTGGACACTGGCTGGAAGTTAAAAGAGAGTGGTGAGTCGGGTATAGTGTTTATTGAAGTGGAGGGAGGAGAAAGTTGGTTAGCTAATGACTGGATGGTTTCTGTGAAGAAAGTATTGAATGAATTGGCTATTTCTTCTTGGCTCTTGTCAGATAGTGTTCCTGGGGTTGGAGTAGTGGATTTGCCTGGTTGGAGAAGTTTATTTATGCCTGCCCAGTACTTTTGAGGGTTATTCGGATATTTGTGTTGCAGATTGTAGAAGTAGTTTTTCTTATCTAGTATGATGGCTTTTTTAGTCTCATTTCTAAGTTGTGGACCTAGAACTCCTTAGGAAAGGAAGAAGAGCCAGATCAGAGAAGGAACGTTTTGCTCCTAAACCTAGGAGCTGAGGGCCAACAGGTCAGTGGCAGTACCAAGCATCAAATGAGCCAACTATGGCTCTGGGTGGAAACCATATTCAAAGAAGACACGAACTATACCATCCAGCAAGTTTAAATAATGGAAGTCTGAATTCATGTAACCTCCCTATTCCAATCAAATGACGGTTTATATTAAATGTATTTTTAAGTAACTGTTAAGTCATAAAATCTACAACAATGACAATTTGATGTCTACAACTCTTGTTACTATTCATAGGATCATAGGAGGCTACTAGGCTATTGGCCCTGAGGCCCATATAAGCCTAGCAAGAGTTTAGCCCATGTTTAGATAAATCAGCACCCAATGCCCCTATCCAGCAGGGATACAGGTGGAATCCCAGGAGTTTATTTTCCATTTCCCATCCAGTTATCCAGGTTGTGCTTAAAAAGGGGTAAAGAGGTACTCTGCTTGACATGGAGATAGAGTCTATTCCATAGATGGGGGAGTCTTTGGGACACAAATCTGTTCCACCAACAAGTCCTGTTCATGTCACAGACCAGGTTGAGGCTGCATGTGCGAGTTACTTGAGTAGAACTTGACTTGCGGATATGCAGAAGTCCCATCAAGGCGGGGTCCATGATCACCTTGTATGCCAGACAGAGATCACGTCTGAGGAGTCTGTGTGAAACTTGAGTAGAGGGATAGGGCTTTTAGCATATCTGTATATGTAGATGTTTGAGACCCTGGTTTATCCTGGTGAGGAACCTCTGTAGTCTGCCCAGCTGCTGCATGTGCTTTGTGAGGTACATGCAGCAGCTGGGCAGATCACAGAGGTTCCTCACCAGGACAATCTAGCTGCTGCATATACCTCGCAAAGCACATGCAGCAGCTGGGCAGACCACAGAGGATTGTCCTGGTGAGGAACCTCTGTGGTCTGCCCAGCTGCTGCATGTGCTTTGCGAAAAGCACATGCAAAAGCTGGGCAGCAGCTGGATTGTCCTGGTGAGGAACCTCTGTGGTCTGCCCAGCTGCTGCATGTGCTTTGCGAGATACATGCAGCAGCTGGACAGACCACAGAGGTTCCTCACCAGGACAATCCAGCTGCTGCATGTACCTCGCAAAGCACATGCAGCAGCTGGGCAGACCACAGAGGTTCCTCACCTGGATTGTCCGGGCCAAAAGGTGCATTGTACTCAATAATGGGCCTTATAAGGGAAGAATACAGGGATGTTATGACCTCCTTGTCCCTGGATGATACACCCTTACTTATGAGGTGGGCCATGTAGAAGGTTTTCCGTACAATGGAACCAACATGGTGGTCAAAAGTCAGGTTGCTATCAACCTGGGTACCCAAATCCCTCATGACTGACTGGATGCTTAGGACATTGTTATTAATGTGATAATTTGTGGGGACGTCACTCTCCCCAAAAGGGAAGATGATGCATTTTTTGGTATTCAGCTTGAGGACATGCTTCTGGCACCAGTCATTTGTGTGAGTGAGACCCTCTTGGAGGCTGTCTACATCACTAGGGGAATTGATGACAGCACCCATCTTGCATAATTTATGTTAAAAAGCTACAAAAAAACAGAAGCAATGTCACAGTAGATAAATATGAATACATACATAAATAAATAAATGCTACTTAAATGTAGTAATATTACAGTGATTAATAAAAATACTGTGAATATGAGTACACTACTTCGTACAATTAATGTAAAACAGACTGCATTCAATGTCTGATTATCACATTATTTCTTTGTTGTACACAGTGAAAGCCCATTTTAACTTTTCACTCATTTACTGCTGAGTAAGCATAAGAATGACATATCAAAAGTTATATGTTACGCTAACAAAAATTCTGATCATAAAATATTTACTGGCTGTAAACAAGAAGAAAATATTGCCACTCACACTTGTTGTTCAGTCCATATGGAATCAGGGTGTTATATATGAAAAGGGACTGACTCTGAAAAAGTAAGTTGGCTAATCCTTTACATCGCTGTAAAACTTCTTTCAGTGCTCATGTAGCTGAATCACAATATTTTGATATTATGAAACTGCAAAAAATGGAGCCACGTAATTTTAAAAACCAACAGCAGTCTCTGTCATGAGATCCTCACACACACTATTTTTAGATATCCTTCTGATCTTACGATACAGATAAGAAAATTAGGACATGAGTATCCATATACAATAAACTTGATATTACGAATCAGTGCAGTCAAATATAAAACAAAACTGTTGTTCAATACTTTATTCCCTTTTTTGTGAAACTAGAATAATTACGGCAGTTAAACGTCGATTAGTTCTAGTACATAACCATTCCAAAAGGTGATGTTCCAACAGAAATCATTTAACACTATCTTGTTCTACATTAAATTAATAGTAAACTACAAAAGGTACCCTGCAATATTTTACTGATATCAAAAACATGAACACAACTGACAGAGCTAGAAAAATTATGTTGTAAGGAAGCATGCCTTTGGTAACACAGGTTACTTTTTTCTCTTAATTCTACACGCTTTCCCTCTGTTTTTATGAAAACAGATCAAGATTCATACATTTACAGAGTGATTTGTATAGTTTACAAGGCAGAGTCAGATGATGGACCAAAATCACCTTGCCAGCACCTACCTTCATAGGCTAGTTCCTGTCTACAACCCAGACCCAGGATTATTTTATGGATGCCCATCCATTCATCAAGGTTTGACTTAAAGGAAACAAGAACGTGTACGTTTTATATCCAATGAATGAAACAGTGAGTAATAAATCTGTCACTCCAGCATGTCTTATTTATCTGTTGATGGAGATTCGAGTCTTTAATTTGACTGCCGGTAGAGCCATTTGTTTTGTGGAGGTGAAGGAGATCAAAATGGGTTGGGTCCTTAACAGCATGCTAGACATAATTCATTGCACAGAAGTCTATAAGACAGACTACAGGGACAGACTGTCAAGCCTGTCTTGGTAGGTAAAGGTCTTTTGTCTGGTGATCTTTCTGGATAGGAAGCTCTGGGGTCTTTCTAGCTGCATAATGCATTTGGATAGATACGTACTAAAAGGGTTATTATATTCTATAACTGGTCTGATCAAAATCAGGGTAAAGAAGAATAACGGTTTTGATTTGGATATGAAACCTTTAGTTATGAATTGGGCTATCTAGATGTTGGTCAGAAGATAGGGGGTTGTGTACAAAGATGCTAAGATCTCTGATGATTGTATTGGTTTAGTGTGGGATGTGGTCTACATTGCAAGCTGATGTGAAGAGATGTTTACCAAAGATAACGATGCTATACTTCTTTGCATTTAAGTTTAGCCCATTTCTAATACAGCAAGATTGATTTGTTTGAATTAGCTATTACTGTAGGGAGATAAATGTGCCCTGGAGAGTAACAGTAAATAACAATAAGCAGGGCATTCATGGAGGTGCATTTCAAAATGACAGACAGCTTGTACCAGATAGACTATACTACAGTGTAAAGTAGACATGAAAATTAAGTAGGGACATATTGCTTCAGTCGGCAGCTAGCTGCACTTCAAGGACCATACCACTCCACCTCTTAGAGCAAGAAATCTGGACAAAGCCATCAATAATGGGGACAAAGGCCCAAAAATAGGGACACTTTTTTAAATATTGTTCTTACTAACTTAGAAAATTAATAGAACAACAGGTTTTACATTTGCATGAATTTTCTGAAGGGAATGTAGTCTGAAACTCAAGTGTCTATAATTATTTTCTGACTTCAACCCTCAAGGATTTGCTAATGATTTTCCAAAAAAACCACAATTTTATGAGAAATGGGCCAAAAATATGAGGCAAAAATCTATACAGTTGAAAGGTATGTCAAGGACATAAATTAATCAGAATGAAATATCATAAGTGAAGCAGATTGGTACATCCCACAGCGTATGAAGAAGGGAATGGTAGTGGTCTCACATCTCATTGCTCAAACCTTGCAAGAATCGGTATGACATCTACAGCAGGTAGAACACACAGGCTGTACACCAAAAAGAAAAAAAAAATACAGCAGATGTGAAAAACTTGTTAGCAGGTGCCCAGTAAGCCAGAACCTTTTTTTTTTTTTTGGTTCTGTAAAGGGGGGGGGGTTACAACAAAGTAGGAAAAGGAGTATAATAGTCAGGGGAATATACATCAGGTATATGGTAAGGTGAAGCACTGTTGGGGAGAAGGTAGGCACATACTTATTTTTGCATGGAAAGGCCCCCACTTAAAGTTATATTGAAAGAGAAACAAAGAGTAGAGAAATGTAAAGCATGAAGGGTGAGGAAAGAAGGGGAGAGTAGATAGCAAGAGCATACAAGCACATACTGAATAGCACAGATGAACAAATGGATGTGCATACACAAGGTGGGAGATACAGGATAGACAGGGAAAAATAAGGGTAGAAAAATGGCTGTGAACATGATAGGATATGTGCAGCATGCTACTTGCCGACTGGCCCAGAAGAATCATACTGGGATCCAGCAGATGGGTGCCCTGGGTCCAGATGCCCCACTGCATGGGCAACATCCAGCACTGGTGGCCTGATGGCATTGGTCAGAGTCATGTGAGTCCAGTATCCCTTGCAAGAAGGGTTGATGCATGGTACCCCAGTGTACAATTGCCAAATCAACAAGCACATTCACCACATTCTCTAGCTCCAGCAGAGGATGAGAAGGCAAGTGGGATGGTTACCAGCCTGGAATGTCCCAGACACCCTTCATGAGGAAGTCCCACCCTGCTCACCAGCCTCAGATGCTGCCCTGGCCTGGTTCACAGTGAGCAGTAGCTGAAGTGCCTGTTGTTCAAATGGATGACTGCAGTCTGCAGAAGGGAGACCCAAGGGAAAGATGCAATTAGGATGAGAACCCTCATCTTGTACACTATGGATAGTACAAATATGGAAATAGGATGCCACTCATACTGTTGTACCATAACTCTCTGCTGCCTCCAGAAGCAACTGCTAGCATTCTTTTCTCACTCTACCTCTGCTGAAAGACAAAAAGGATCTGATGTTGTCTTTTCAGTCCAACTCAGTAGATGGTTTATCAGATCTGTCCTCAGAACTTGTTCCAAGAGCTTGGATCCAGGGCTTGGGCTCCTCCATAATTCCCTCTAGTTCCTAGACTACCTCAGATTTTGTTTTCCACTTGATCAGTCAAAACTTGTGTTCAAGGGCTCTGAGTGTACTGGTTGGGTAAGTTTCTTTTTCCTATATTGTTTCTATACTTTTTCAGCAGTTAGTGTTTCCAGTTCTTATATCCTGAGCTTTACTACTTCATCTTTCTGATAGTTATATTTCTTAGGCTAGTTGTTTCAGGAGTTTTTCTTTCCCGCCTTCCCTCCCCTAAAATGTTCTGGCTTGCCTTCAGCTATAGCTTCTTGCTCATCAGTATTTATATTATTCAAGGGTATTTTATCATCTTTCTAGTTTTCAGTGCAGTTGTCTATTATTGCTATTGTTATTATTACTGTTGTCAGTTCTGTGAGATAATTTGCTAGTGATTTCAGACAAGGCCATTGTCTACAAGAAGTGTAGTGTCTATGGACACTAAATCCCTCTTCAGGACCCACACATAGTCTGCATGTATTACTCTGGGTAGCACATTTGGATGTGGAGTCTGAGGCCTGTGCCTCTTTCAGGGCCAAATATCTCACCGATTGTCAGAACAAACTTTTTCTTAAGGACTTCCTCCCTGCCTAAGTAAGAATTCCAGCACCTTCAGCATCTGAAGCTTTGTTGCCTTCCTCCAAAAAGTCTGAGAAGATGTGGGCTACCAAAGAGAAAGTGAAATAGAGGGACAAAGAAGGAAAGTACAGTTGTGTACCTACCATAAATGTAGATGTTAGAGTGTATTCACTGCTGCAGTCATTACAATTGGGTTATCCTGTTGGCAGGCTACCCTCAGTTGGCCCGAATTGCAAAGTCTAGGTCCGGCGTCGGTTGCTGTTGCCTCTTCCCTGATGTCAGTGCACCAGGGGTATAATAGATGCAGCCAACACCATTTTCTTCAGTTTTTCTTGCCCCAGATGTCAGGTGCCCCTAGAAAGGTAGGCTAAATTATGCCAATAAGCATGCATACAGAAAAAACAACTTTTCCTTCATCTACAAGCAAATACACCACATAGGTTTTATAGAATAGAGAAGTACAGATAAGTCCTAGCAAGGAAAACGGGGATGGTGGGAGGGTAACCTGGACTGCAACAGTGAATACACTTGAACATCTACATTTATGGTAGGTAACAACTGTACTATGTTCATCGTGTTTCACTGTTGCAGTCACTACAATTGGGTTGAATCCCAAAGCTAAGGTTGGGAGGCTGGTGCTAAATAGGATTATGAGAGGCTATCAGGCCCTGTAGAACTGCAGTGGCAAAGCCTGCCCTGGATTTTGAGTATAGAGGTAAGTGGTAGTGCTTTGTAAATGTATGCATTGAACTCCAAGTTGCAGCCTCTAAGATGTCTTTGGTTGGTACTCCTCTCAGGAAGGCTGCTGAACTGGCTGCTGAAGGGGCTGCTGCTCTGGTGGAATGTGGCCTAATACCCTTAGGCACTGATTTTCCATGCTGAGAATAGCAAAAACGAATGCAGTGGCCTATTCACTTTGAAATAGTCTGTTTTGAGATGGCTTTCCTTGTGATCCTGTAGCATATGCCACTAGAAGTTGTTCAGTCTTTCTGAAAGCTTTGGTTCTGTCCAAATAGAAGCGCAGCTGCCTGTGAATGTCCAAAGAATGCAGAAGTCTCTCACCCTTATTCTGTGGGTTTGGGTAAAAGGTAGGCAAATTAATTGTTTGGTTAAGGGCCACACTGGACACTACCTTAGGCATAAATGTAGGGTTTGTCCTTAGAGAAACCCTGTCATGATGGAAAATAATAAAAGGTTCCACAGCCATGAGTGCCTGTAACTCTGAGACTCGTCCAGCAGAGGTTATTGCTAGGAGCAGAGCTGTTTTCCAGGATAACAATTTTATATCAGCTGCAGAGGCTGGCTCAAATGGAGGCAGTGTGAGTTTTTCCAAGACATATTTGAGGTCCCATGCAGGTATTGGGACTCTCCTTGGAGGTCTTATGTTTTTGGCCCCTCTGAGGTACTGCTTTAGTAATGGATGCGAAAAAATAGGTGGATTTGTATTGTAATGAGCTGAAATGGCAGAGGCATGAATTTTAATTGATGAAAAGGAAAGGCCTTTATCCAGCATCTCAGTTAAGTATTGCAAAATCTGTGGAATATTTGGGAACAATCGTGTCAATGCCTTGTGCCTGATTCCAGGCACAGAATCTCTTCCATTTTCTGCATAAGATTTTCTGGTGCTAGGCCTCCTAGCCTCCAAAATAACACCCCTCACTGCTTTTGAGAGAGGTGTGTCTTGAATGGCTACAGTATCCACCCTGCTGCCAGATTTAAGGTCCTGAGTTGGCTGTGCAGTATCTGACTTGTCTTGTTGGGTCAATGTGAGGAATTTGAGGTAATGTCCAAGCTGAACTTTGAGGCAAGCTCTTTAGGATTGGGTACCAGTGCTGGCGAGGCCAGTCTGGGGCAATCAGTATAATTTTTGGCTTTTCTAGTCTGACCTTGAGGAGTACCTTGGGAAGGAGAGGCAGAGGAGGAAAGGCATATACTGTTAGGTTTTTCCAGCTGAAAGATAGAGCATCCACTTTCCATGCTTGCTTGTGATAAGTCCTTGTGCAGAATTTCTGTAGTTGGTAGTTGTGAGGGGAGGCAAATAGGTCTATGTCCGGGCATCCCCAGTTCTTTGTTATCATGCTGAATATTTGTGGATCCAATTTCCACTCGTGGGGAACCATTAGGTTTCTAGTTCGTCTGCCAGAGTATGTATCCTTCCTGGCAGGAATTGTGCTTGCAGATGTACTTGATAAGTCAATGCTGTGTTCCATAAGTTCATGGCTAGTCTGCAGAGGGGTAGGAATGTGTGCCCCCCTGCTTGTTTATGTACCACATGACTGTAGTATTGTCCGTCTTTATCAGTAGTTGTCCTGGATGAAGTAGATCCTTGAAGGCTGTCAGGGCATTCTGTATAGCTAGCATCTCTTTTCGATTGATATGTAGATGCATTTGACGTGTGGGCCATGTGCCCTGAATACATCTTCCTGCCATATTGGCCCCCAGGCATAATCTGATGCATCTTTTCTCAATGTCTGCCTGGCTGTGGGCATGGTGAATGGCTGTTACGTGTTGAGGTGACAGGCTTTTGCCCACTATAGAAACTCCTGTTGCAGGAAGGGAATGAAGGTAATTATTGTTTCCAGGCTGTTGCAATGTTGAGTCCAAACACTTTTTAGATACCATTGAAGTTTCCTCATATGCAGTCTTGCATATGGAATTAGTAGAATGCAGGATGCCATGAAGCCCAAAACCTGCAGAATTTTTCTTGCAGATAACTGGGACTTTGTTGCCAACATTTTGAAATAAGTAGTCAGATGTCTTTGTTAGTCTGGCATGAGATAAGCCATCTGGGCAGTTGTATTTAAGCTTGCACCGTGGAATATTATCTCTTGAGAGGGTACGAGTTTTGATTTCTTTTCATTTACTGTGTACCCTAGACATGTTAGTAACCTTTTTACAAACGCCAGATGCTGTAGTAGAGTGTCCTTGTTCTCTGCTTGAATAAGGCAGTTGTCCAAGTATGGATATATTTGTATTTCTCTTTGTCTGCAAAATGCAATCACTGGTGCCAGGCATTTTGTGAAGACCCTGGGCGCAGTAGATAAGCCAAAGGGCAGTGCAGAGAACTGGTAGTGCATTGAGCCAGCTATAAATCTGAGGTATCTTCTGCATGATTGCCTGATTGGGACATGCAGGTATGCCTCTTTTAGGTCTAAAGTCACAAGCCAAGCCTTCTTGCCCAGCATGGGCAAAAGCTGCTGCAGAGTTAACATTTTGAATTTTGGTATATCCAGGAATGTGTTTAGGATAGACAGGTCCAGTATTGGTCTCCAGGCTTTGTCCTTTCTGGGTACCAAGAATAGCTTTGAGTAAAATCCTATTCCCTGCTCTTGCTGTGGTACTTTTTGAATGGCTTTCATGTCCATGAGGGATAAAACTTGTTTTTGTGCTTCTGCCCATTGATTGCATGGCAGGTTTGGCATACCGTTTGGCCTTGGCAGGGTGTGAAAGTGGAACCTGTAGCCTTGAGTTACGATATTTAAGACCCATTTGTCCTGGGTGATCCTGTGCCAATTTTGTGAGAAAAGTGCTAGTTTTCCCCCCAAAGGAGCAGCCAGAAGATAAGTGCTTGGTGTTGGTAGGGGAAAATCATTGAGACTGTTTCCTGTATGGCTGTGATTTTTCCTCTCTACTTTTGGAGGTAGAAGCACCCCATTGCTTAGACCTGTATGAGCCTTGGGGCTGTGATCTGCCTCTGGGGCATCTGTATCTGCCTCTTTGTGGCCTGTCTGACACTGGAAAGGACCAATTCTTTGTAGGCCAGTTCCTGCTAAATCTGGGAGGCTGTACCTTTAAGAAATCCTTCACTGTTTGCATAGATTTAGCTTTGTCCTCCATTTTCTTCAACACTTCTGCTTGAACACCAAACAAGGTATCATGTTGTAATGGAGCATCTAATAGTTTTGCTTTAACATGATCACGCAGATTCTGCTCTTTTAACCAAGCATGCCTCCTAATGACAGAACCTGTAACTGCAGCCTTGCAAGAGGCCTCTAGAGAATCAAAACCACATTGCAAAGTATGCTTTCCCACTTGTTCAGCTGCATGCAATAAATCCTACATTTCTTTATTTTCAGCACATTCTGAATTTGTCAACATTTTCTGTTTAAGCAGTGACATAAGATATTGCTGATATTTAAGTATATGAAACTGACAATTTAAAGCTCTTACAGCCAAGGTAGCAGAAGTATAAATATTTTTCCCCATCTGTCCAGGGCCCTTGAATCCCTATCAGAGGGAATAGGGTTGTTTGCAGTGGAAGCCTTGGGACCTTAAGAAATAGTTTCTGGGTCAGCAACAGGGTTTTTGTAAAGAAATTTATGTGAATCCGGAACTCTGTAGTATCTGTCTGGCTTTACAGGAGCTGGTGGTAAAGAGTCAGGAGATAGACCGGACTCTGTAAAAACATCATATACAATGTCTAAAACAGGAGGAATAGCAAGGGGTCTGTACTGGGGTAATAAAAGGAAGTCTCTGAGCCTTTTCCTGGATTCAGAGTAATCTTGGCTCTCCCAATGGAAATGCTCCCTCATAGTACGCAGGGTCTCCCCAAAAGAATAATCCTCAGGAGGCGAGGCTGAAGGGATGGATTCTTCAGCATCAGAATCCTCATAGGGAGGAAGGGAATATTCATGCTCAGAAGAGGAATCAGAGGAAATGGAAACCTGATCTGAAGATTCATATTCTATCTCTTGCCTAGGCCTCTTATAAGGAGGGGGATGGGAACCCCTGATCAAAGTAATTAGGTCTTCGGCCATTTTAAGCATCTGTTTTTTTGGCATGGAAGTCTGTCCAGGAGAATGCTGTACTTGTTTCTTTGGCAAGAAAGACTGAAGAAAATGGCATTGGCTGCATCTATTATACCCCTGGCACACTGACGTCAGGGAAGAGGCAACAGCAGCCGACGCCGGACCTAGACTTTGGAATTCAGGCTGACTGAGGGTAGCCTGTCAGCAGGATAACCCAATTGTAATGACTGCATCAGTGAAACATGATGAACATCTGCAGAAAGAAAAGCAAAGGGAGAAGTCAAGAAAAAAGGTCTCTAGATCCATCAGGTCCATCCAACCTGGCACAAAAAGACACCGATGTATTAGGATCTATCTACAGGAGAGCTTTTTTGGATCAATTCCCTAGCTCTACCTTACTGCTTCTTTCTGAAGCTGGCTAGTTCTTGGCTCCACTCCCCCATCTTACAGGACAGACTGCAATGTTCATCCAGATCACCATCTGTGCCATTTTCCCACAGGTCCTTTCGATCAAGAAACCTCTCAGAAGTCAACATCAACAGGATGATGTGAAAGTTCCTCTGGACTCCAGATGCAATTGGGGGTCATCCTGAGTCTAATCCACCAGTGGCTCCAGACACAGTCCCTATGATCCTGGCCATCATCTCTCCTGTACATGTACTACCTTTGGATCTGGTGCCATCAGGTTGATGTGAAAGTTTCTCTGGACTCCAGATGCAATTGGGAGTCCTCCTGGAGCCTATTCCACCAGTGGCTCCAGACATGGTCCCTACAATCCTGGCCATCATCTCTCCTGTACATGTACTACCTTTGGATCTGGTGCCCATAGTGCTGAGTCATGAAATTGACAGTGCTTTTGACTTGAACTTCAAATGTTTCCCTCACCCTTTTGACTCTGGTTCAGTTGGATCGGGATGAGTCTCTGATCTAAAGCACTGGAGCTGAGGCTAGAGGGTTGAGTTCAACTCTTAGATTTTCAGACCTGTCCCTACCCTTGGGTGTTTCAGCTCTGGAGAGTTTGGTACCAGTGTCTGCCTCAGAGCTGTGTCTGGTTCAGGCTGGGGATATTCCTTCTTTGGCCTGTTCAGGTCAGGGGAGTGCAACCTCAGCTCTGATCCTGGCTTCAGTGTGCAAGGCATTTGAGATGGTCCTCTCCAGGTCTAGAGAGGAAGTATCTCGTTCCCAATCTGCTCCATCCTGACCATCCTTGGATTCAATGTCCTTATATGCTCATCCTGTTCAACAGGAACAGTCAGCCTCTCTAAGCTTCAAGTAGTCTCACCTTGCAAGTTCCTCCTTTGATTCCAACCCTTCCCCAGAAGCCCCATGAGGGAGGTCAATAGGAAAATAGCCTGCAAGAGAAAGCATCTTAACTCATCTCCAGAGCCTTTCTCTGAGGATAATGATTTTGTGGAAGGAGAGGAACCTTCTAGATCCCTTTAGGAAGACATTTCCTTTAGATATATTGTAGAACTGATGAAGTAGAGCGGAGACTGGTTCACCGAAGACCCCTCCCTGGAAGAGTTGGAATTCCTTGAGACTTTAGGGGCTGATTCATCTTCCTCTTGGGTGGTCCTGCCTACTGATGAGTTGGTTTCTCAGCAAGCCTGGAAGGAACCTGATATGGTGCAGCCTATCCCATGGAAACTAGACAAAATATTGTTTTCCCCTGGAAACAAATTCCTCTGAAGGAAGCGTCCCCCAGTAGATGCCATGGTGGTTGTTACAGCCACGAAACAGGAGTTCTCAGAGGACAGCACATCCGTTAAATTTGGGAAACTGACTTATCCTTCAATAACATTTGCACTTCACTTGCTGAATTATCTGACCCATTATGACCCACTTCCCAAGGGATTTGACTGAAGAACTGTCTATCTATTGGGTAATCTGCCTGCTGAGATACAAAAATCAGTGGAGTCAGAGCTATCTACCCTATAGTCTATGAGTAACGTGTCCATGCAACTGCTCTCTAATGCAGACAAGGGCATAGCAAGGGTGGCAGGCACTGGCATGCCTCGATGCATCTCTGTGACTTTCTAGAAAGCATTAGGACATTGTTTAACCATCAAAGGGAGCGTCAATAAAGAATCTTTGGACCTAAGGTTAAAGAGACTCTTATCAGAATCAAACAGGAGGGAAAGACCTTGTCTGCCATGAGCATGTGTTTTTCCACCTCCCAAAGGACCTTTTCCTCGAACCAAAAGGGTGGAAAGAAGTTATGGTTTCAAAAGTCCCAAGGTTTTGGCCAATACTCTTCTGATGACAATCCCACCCCCCAAGGCAGAGGGGGGAATAACTTTAATCAAGATCATCCCAGGCATAGAGGCAGACCACAGAATCAACGGTTTTGAGGTCCATTTACCAAGAAACCCTTTCAGTGCTCCTGAAGGGCTGCCCAACTACCTCTCTCTGGAGGCAGTCCAAGGGGTGCCTATCCCTACACCCTCACACCTGGCTGACCATCACTCAAGATTCCTGGGTACAGAAGATAATCACCAGAGGCTTTATTATTCCCTTTGAGTTCCCTCCAAAGAAGAAAAAAAGAATGCTCAATGTTCCACCCAGTCAGAGGGAATTAGCAGCAGCAGTAGTAAAACTGCTAGAAAAATGAGTCATCCAAGAGTTCCCACCAGACCAGAGAGGATCCAGAGTCTATTCAAAGTTCTTTTTGTTTCTGAAAAAGACCAAAGATATCAGGCCCCTTCTGGACCTAAGCCACCTCAACCAATTTGTAAAACAGACAAATTCCTGGATGGTCAAGTTTCAGTCCATACTATCTCTTCCAAGGAAGGATGACTGGACGTGCTCAACTGATATCTAGGACAGATACCATATCAAGGCAGTGAGGCAGTCCAGGAAATTTCTATATTTCAGCTGGAAGCCAGTCATTTCCAGTTCAGAGTATTATCCTTTGATCTCACTACAGCCCCCAGGATGACAACCAAATGTATGGCAATTGTCACAGTGCATCTCAGGATGCAAGAGTTCCAGGTGTTCCCATATTTAGATGATCAGCTCCTTCCCACATCCACCAGGGATCTGCTTCTCCAGTGCAGGGACTTCTTGCTCCATTTAGTCCCTTACCTGGGAATTACAGTCAACCTAGCCAAAAGCCAGCTGATACCACTTCAGATGATAAAATTCATGGGGTTCCACCTGAACTCAACTTCACAAATTGCCAGAATACAGAATACTATCCCTTTGTCAAATAGCTTCAGAGGTCCATTCTTATTCAAATCCTCCAGCAAGACTAATTCTACATTTGCTGTGGTCAATTGATGCAACTATCACACCATTACCTCAGGCATGGCTTTAAATGAGAGGTCTGCATTGGACCACTGTCTGTACAATGGTCAATGCTGCACCACCCCCTTTATTTCTGAGTTTGCTTCACATCAGTTTGCAGGAACCATATTCGTTGGTGGTTGACATCACAGATAGTCACTTGGGGGGTTAACATTTCTCCCTACCATCCCAGATAGACAGCGTGACCGCCGATGCCTCAATTATGGGGTGAGAGAGCTTTACAAAGGAAATATGGTTCAAGGCACTTGGTCATCGACAGAGGCCATACTTCACATCAGTGTCTTGTAAATGAGGGTGGTCTTCCTGGCACTGCAGGCATTTCAGGACTCTGTGGTCGGGGATATTAACAAGCAAGGGGGAACCTCCTTCATATGTACTGTTCTGGGAAGCCATGAGGGTGTGGCAGTTGGCAATGTCTTCCTAAAGCTTTCTAGTAGCAAAGAATATCCTAGGGACTTCCAATATTCTGGAGGACAAACTGAGAAGGTGTATTCTTCTACCCCATGAGTGGTCCCTTAATCAGGCAATGAGGCCAGCCTTGCTGCAAACATTTTGCTTCCCACCTAAACAACAAATGCAGCAGCTACTTTACCCTTACTCCCCCAGAGGGGCAGTCACCGAGGGATGATCTAGTCCACAACTGGCCCAGAGTTTGCTCTATGCCGATCATCCCTTCCCTTTATAACGAAGCTTCTTCAGAAAGCCATGAGGTGCAAGGCAACTCTTTTTTTTTTTTTTTTGTATCGCACAAAAGACATTGGAAAGACAGACTTACTTTTTCTCACCTTTTCAAAAGCAAAACAGGGTCACAGAGTCTCTAAAGTGACTTTGTCCAGATGGCTTTACAACTACATTTCCATTGTTTATAAGAAAAAGGGGTTATCCTTACTGTACAAGCCCAAAGCTCATTCAACCCAGGTGGTGGCTACCTCCACCAGTTACTGTGCCAGAATAACCTTAGATGAGGTCTATGCTGTGGCTACTTAGTTTACTGTCCATACTTTTGTGTCACACAAACTAGATGTGAAATCTACATCCCGTACTTCTTTTGGATCCACCATACGTCAGAATATCCTTTCATGAGACCTTCTGGGAATCTCTCCCATCTGTTGAGATGGATGGAAAAGAAAATATTGGATACAAAAGCTGTGTACTAGATACATGTTACCTTGTTCTGTCTGGATCAATATTCCCTCCCTCCCACTGTGTTGATCCTAAATTGCCCTTTTTATGGCCCTTGACTGAGCAATTGGACCTGACCAGGGCCTTGTGTTATTGGTAGCCTATTGTGATCCATTTATACAGGTTTTGATGAGTCTGTGTTGTGTCCATCAGGAGGAGGAGTAGGTACAAGCAGGCAAACTCAATCTGAAGTAGTCTAGGGGCTCAAGGGAATTATAGGTAGGGGAAGAGTCAGAGCCTTGAATCCAAGCTCTTGAAAAAAATGCAGAGGTTGGATAAGGTCAGATTCAATTACCCATCTGTTGAGTCAGCCGGAAGAAGACAACATGGATCTAAAATTATGGTGAGTGCATAACTTTCATATATGTAAGCCATCATATATACATACAGGTGTGAGAGACAGATTATAGTGAAAAGATAGAGCCCCACATATACATAGTTGCAGTTATTAATGTCAGGTAATGTGTGAGGGCTTTGTTTTTCTGTTGTCTGTTTAAGGCAATTAGGGTAGATTTTACTACATTTGGTACCTAATTTGTTAAGTTTAAAGAGAAGGCTCTTAGTTTCTTTTACTATTATGACACAAAAGTGAAGGTAGCTGCATACAAGGTTAGGGGGTGTAGATGTAGGGTGGAGTTGTACCAGTAATTTATTTTACTAAGTCGATTAGGTGGAGTTTCTATTTGCTAACAACAATGTTTTAATGGTGTTGATATAGCAGGTAAGATGGGGACAGGTGAGGACATAGGGGTTTGACCTCTAAGTAGCTAGGGTTCTACCCAAAAGTGTTTTTGTTTTTTGACAGAGATAATTTGCTTTGACACTGCTGTCCCTGTTTTTTTATGAGCAATGAATGAGTCATGTAATCGGATATTATTTGGGTCCTGTTTCCATGTTTTTCAGGCCATGTCTCTCTCTTTTATCTTGTTGTAAATGTTTTTATTTAACCATGGACAATGATTTGTTTGTGGTCTCCTTTTTGTTAGTGGAAAAAACAGGTCTCATTTTGGACTCAGGAAGTTAAAGAATAAGTCTAGTGTTTTTTTATAGAATTGGTTTCTGCAAAGAGGGGTGACCAGTCAATATTGTTAAAGTAACAGTTCAAGGTATGTTGCATCAATGAGAAGTAAGGCAACCATTTACAATTCTTGCGCACTACAACCATTTTATATAAAATTGTTTTACTAACTATTAGACGACAAAATATTTATGATATGCAGATGTTCTCAATAAGTGTAATATTTATGCTGTACAAAACTTGTAAACTGTGCTGATAGCAGTAGCTGTCCACACAATCACTGTAGTAGTCAACTGCAACTCAAAAAAGAAAGAGAGAGAGAGAGAGAGAGACTTACTTTCTGAATTTGGTAAGAATTTTGTAATCACCTTAAGCACATAGATGTTTTGGCAGAGCTATCCCTATGACTATAAAGAAATGGTTAGGAAGAAGGCTTTTTCTCTGATTGACTAAGGTAATGGGGAAGTGGTGACTAACACTAACAGTTGATTGGAGTGGAATTTTGCTAGACTGAGGAAGTTGATGTTGAAGTCAGCATATAGAAGCGTGTTTAACTTTCTAGAGATAAGTGGTGAGAAGTCATTAAAGAGTTTTACAAATTCTGGAATTGTAACCAAAGGAGAAAGTACACCAAGTCAGTTATAAGCTTTGTTTTTTGGTTTAGAGTCAATTATTGAACTACTGAAATATTTTATTCTTATTACAGGAGGCCTAAAAGGCATAAGGTATTAAATGAGCTATGCAATGTTTGAGTGAAAAAGGTTGGGTTGATTATAAGTGAGGTTTGCAAATGGGAATGTGTCAGTATGGTTTGTGATTTAAAATGCTTGCGTCTAGGATTGTGTCAGTGTGGTTTATTTTCATTTATATTAATGTATGATTGCCTATGTAGTAGGTGCTGGTTTAATGATATTTCTTGTTTAAAAAATGCAGGAATTGAATAATTTATGTAATATTGCTTAAGTTATATGGTATATAGCAATATATGTGAAGTATAATGTTTATGTTAATATAGTTTGATTGTTTTTATATGAATGTAAATTTGCCTGTGTCACAAGTGATAATTCAATAAAGGTGTTTGAAAATAATGAATGTTTTTATTACTTGTTTCGATCAATATGAAACAATATAAAAAAGAAATATTAGTGGCTCATTCTGTATTTCCATGTGGTATTTATTTATTTTAGGAGTTTACAGTCAAATAAAATACTTCATTTTTCTTGTGCTTCTTTCTAGCTAAGCCTGAAAAGTTTGGCCCTATTATGCAGAAAAAAATGATGGTTACTACAAGAAACAATTATATGTAAGGAATCTCTCAGTCACATTTCTGCACTGCAATTCCACAAAATTTAATATGTGACCCATCAGTCATTTCAATGCTGTCAAGGCAAATTGGTTCAAGATTTAAAATAGCCTGGTCATTGAAGGTAATATGATTTGTGAGAAGAAAGAAGCTTGAGAGTGATCTGAAAGCATATGAACATGTAAACAGTCAAAGGAAGAGTGGTGTGCACCTCAATAAACACAGGAGGAGAAAGAAAAGATAGAACATCCAAGTCCTTTAGCTAAAATATGAACCCAGGCTTTTTGGAAATATATTGCAGTTAAATCATATGGTGTGTTACTGAAAAACAGAGATCTGCACTTTCAGGTAAAATCTCCTTTCAGATGTACTCCAGTATCTAAAGAAATAATTACTCATTCAGTCATACAGAGTATGACACATATATATGCTGTGTTACAGAAAAAAAATCAGAGACTTGCACTGTCAGTAAGAATATTATTCCCTCTCAAACCTACAGTCCAATGTTTGCAGAAACAGTCATATTATCACTCAGTATAATACCTACTATACTACTGATGTAACAGAGACCTGCACTACTAGTAAGGATATTATTTCTTCTCAAATTCACACTCCATCATCTACAGAAAGAATTGCTCATACAAATGCACAGAATATGATATATCTGTTGTGCTACCAGGGTGGATGGAACCTGCACTAGCAGTAAATATATTACTGCCTCTCAAGAGCACCTTCCACTATCTGTAGACTTAATTACTCATGCACTGGCACAAAATATGAGATACAAATTACAAAAGCCATGCTAACAGAAAAATATAGTCCATGCCTCATCTTGGACTTGAATCCAGTCCTTTGCAGTTTGATTATTTTTCTGCTTTTCTCACAGCCACAGAAATGAGCTTGGACTTGGTTCTGTTGGTGTACTAATATGTATCTGAGAGCAGCATTTCAAGTACCTTGGGGGAATAACTACAGGTATAACAAGAACAATAGCACAAAGGGCCTATGTTCAACTTTTACATGACACATTTATTTTTATAATTAGCGCATATTGTACTGGGTACAACCCTTTCATTGTACCATATTGTACTGCCATTTTACAGCTTACTGGTAACACCAGCCTCAAACTAAACAATCTGTTCATTATGTCCATAGTTAAGCAACTTTTTCAGTATTTTATTTTGTTTTTATTTTATTTATGTTCATTAGCTGGAGAAATGAACTAGTGCAAATACCCATTTAGCCAATTTCCTATGCCGGAGGTAAAAACTGTGGAATATAGAAACTTGTACAAACAAGATTAAACAGTACCAAAAATATACATTATTTTACAGAGAAACAAAAAATAAACATCAGAGTACAGAGCACACTGACATACACATTTCCTAAGTTCAGGACAGTACCAAGTGTGTTGCTATGCAGCAGTTATGGAACATAAATCTGCACTGCCGGCAGCATAGAATTTCAGAGTTTATACGAGCTATAAAGCTTCACTCTGCACCTCTAGTATAAAACTGTGAGGGATAGAGGTCACAAGCTTTGAATGCTACAAAACTGCCTCCAGTTATATATTCAAAGTGGACTGACCTTAACAGCTTATGGAAAAGGTATACACCTGCTTTAAATAATGACACTTGCCACATCAAATACATTTTACACTGTACAGTTACAGAACAGTGTTATAATCATTGATTCTCCAGGATTTTTTTTTCATCCAGCCTGTGTCCAGTACCTATTAGAACAATCTTACCAACATTAACTGAGACGTAAAGGAGAACCACACCCACAGACTAAAAAAAAAACATGTTTATTTCATCATGGTTTGGTATTTCCTACATTTTAACACCACTCTGGGACTATTTACAGGTTTTTAAATAGTTTTATACATAATTTCTGAATCTGACCACATCGGGTCTGGAATCTTCAAGTAATTCTGATTGTTTAGTCTGCCTCCAGATATCTCACAATGCAGTGCTCATCTGTAAAAAGTTACATCATGCAGGCCTATATCTTCCTGAAGCTCCTGTCACCGCATTGATTTTACATGCATACACTGCCTTCAGTCCATTACATTTAAGTAACACTTCATGCCGTTCAATGACTAGTTAAAACCCAAACAGTGCAAATGCCACAGAACAGACTTTCAAAGTGCTTTTCACTGCTGCTTCTTTATAGAATGGCTAAACTGTAGTTTTTTTTTTTTTTTGTGAAGCCTGAATTCTACTACTTTGACTCATCTCCCATCCCCCTTTACACTTAAGTTCCCTAGTTGTCAAAGTACTAAGGGTAATTTGAGCTTCCTGCTGTGATTGACAGCTCACAGCAGGAGACTTGACTCATGTACTGTTTCCTTGTTCTAGCCTTTACTTTCTGTACGGGTAGGGGAAGGACCAGGGAGCTTTGACATAACATGAGTGGGTTTTTATTACAGTCATGGTGATATCAGTTTGGGGAGGGAATTGGCCAGAAAACTACCTGTATTCAGTGGCTTTGATTACATCAATGAGGTGGAGACTTTTTTTAGGGTGGGATAAAAGTTTTTTGAAAGTGAAACCACCACAGTACAGCAAGGTACTGTTCTAGTGGAGAGAAACAGTCAATTTAAAATATTTTAAATGCTGTGTTGTTGTTTATTCATAGCAGGAACAATAAATAGGGAGAAAAAGGACAGAGCAGTTGAGCATTTAATAATAGAATCTTGTTGTTGCCCTTTAACCAATTATTTTTGTAAAATTACACATATGCACGGATACATACATAAATGCTCAGTATATCTCAGGAGGCCTAATGATATACCTGTAGTAATAGTACACATTTCTTGTGCCCATAGTACACAGATCCACCAACTAGACCAATCTGGTATCGTTGTCTCAGTTACTAAATATTTTTCCAATGAGCCAACTAGCATATTAAATTATAGTAGCCTGAAGCTAAACAGTCTATTCAAAAAAGGGCAAATACCAACAGTCAAACAAATGCTATGTGGTTATCATTTCATAAACTAATGAACATACCAACTACAAGCTTTTACAAATGAATTAAATCACTTTAAAGAAAAAAATTAGGTAAAAACATAAAAAGACCACTTAAAACATGGAAGCTGATAAATTAGTTGCACAAGAAAGAAATAAAGAAGATTTCTTAAAGGTATATGACAAATGAACAGCTCTAGCTACCACTAAATAGATTATTCTACTACAGTCTACAGAAAACATATGTCATTAAAATATACAATAGGTGCAGATGTTACTCAGGCAGATTAGGTGTAGCTTGCAGTATCTGGGAAATCAGGCTGCATTTATTTATTAATTTACAGGTGTTTCTCAGGATTGTCTCTCTAGGCAAAAGTTATCCTTTTTCAAGGGAAGTCCAGGGAAAAAAAATCTCCAAATACAAGCAAAAGGTACAAAAAGCAGATAATTAAAATTACAATGACTGTTAACAGAATGAATATAAATGCAAAACATAGTAAAACATAAACAGAGTTTTAGGGGAAAAAGCAGTACATATTAATACATTATTTTTTTAAGTCATGTATAAAATTTAATACGAGAGTACAACAATAGTTCAAAATAAAGAAATTGAAAGGAATGAAAAGGGAAATTAATTAGTGAGGCCATGCTTTTAAAAAGTTAGGTTTTGAGGAAGAAAGTATTTTAAGTAATGTGTTACTGGAAGTGATAATCATACAGCAGGGTTCAGGAGGTGCAAGGTAAAAAGACTGAGAGGCAACACTAGGGAAACAGGTGATGTCAGCAAAGAAAGTCGTTGCATCATGCATTGGATGTGGTATAAACTGAAGTAGATGATTAGTAGATAAGCTGACTGACAGGAAAGATAGGTTGAGTAAGGAAGTGATGGGTTTTTGTTGTAAAGAGAGGCTATAAGGTGCCAGCGCATGGTATGTCAGTGCATACCTTGGATCCCGGGAACTACCGTCCCATCAGTCTGACAAGCCTGATCTGCAAGGGCATGGAACGCATTATCATGGAACTTATAAACAAAGACATTGGCAACCTCCAGACACTGGACCCCACCGAGTTTGGGTTTGTGAAGGGACGATCTTGTCTCCTGAATCTGATTGACTTCTTCTAATCGGTCTCCAGAGCTGTGGACGAGGGTAAGGAGGTCCACACAGCCTATCTGGACCTTGCCAAGGCCTTCGACACCATCCCCCACTCTGTAATCATAGATAAACTTACTAGGCTGGGCATAAATCCCTACGTCACTCGATGGGTTGCCAACTGGCTTACTGACAGAACCCAGACTGTAAAAGTAGCCGACTCCAAATCCAGCTCCAGACAAGTGACAAGTGGAGTACCTCAGGGTTCAAGTCCTGGGACCACTCTTGTTTGGCATCTACTTCTCTGAAGTACAGGCCAACACTAAGAGACTCTGGCTAACAAAGTTTGCAGATGACTGCAAACTGGGAGTCATTATTGAATCCCTAAATTATGTGGATATTCTACAAAAGGGCTTTACAGAAACAGATGCCTGGTGCCAGCCATGGGCTCAAGCTTAATGCCAAGAAAAGTATAGTCATCCCCTTTGGAAAAAAACATGTACCCATGAACTACCACGTAGGTGGCAGAACACTAAACATCGAAAGTGTGATGAGAGACTTAGGGACACAAGTGGACAGTGGTCTCAATTTCGATAACCACATCGCCACAACAGTCAGGAAATCCTTCTATGTGGCACACCTCATCACTAAGGGCTTTTCATACAAAAAAAAAAGGAGGTCATTGTCCCACTGTACTCATCCCTCATTAGACCCATTATAGAGTATAATGCCCCATTTGGTATGTACCTCGCAAGACATCTGCAACAGCTGGAAAGGCCACAGAAATACCTCACTAAAAGAATCACAGGCCTAAAGCAGATGCCATATGCTGACCATCTAAAAAAACTCCAGCTATACTCTGTGGCATATCGTCTACCCAGAGGCGATCTCTGCTTAACATACAAGGCCATGTCAAACCCTGAGCTGTTGGACATGCTCCACTTAAAGAAATCCCAATCCCTCAGAGCCACACGCTCCAGGGATCTAAACCTTATCATCACAATGAACAAAACATGCTGGAGGGATAGGTTCCTGACCCAGAGACTCCCCAGACTCTGGAATAGACTGCCCATATATGTCAAGCAGAGCACCTCATTGGCCCTCTTCAAAAGGAACCTTGATGATTGGATGGGAGATAGGAAATTCACCCCGGGGATCATGTCAGTCGCCCTGCTAGACAGGGGCCAGGAGAAGTAAATATTGTGGGAAAAAATTTCCAGGGAATTGTTATGGCTAGGCTTGCATAGGCCTTAGGGCCGATAGCCTAGTACCAACCTATGAACATATGTGGCTGAGTAGAGGGAGATACAGAAAGGATTTGATGTAGAAGGGAATAAAAGAAGAAGGAAGAAAGAAAGTGTATTTTCCCTTCCATAGTCCCAGTAGAAAATACTTTCTTGTTTCATGGTTAAGAAAAGTTTAACACCCTAATCCAGAATGATTCTGCTTTCTCTGCAAATTAGAGGTTTCCCAAAGAGAAAGGAACGATCATCCAGTATAAAAGTCCTGGTTCAGTGCAATTTCAAAATCAATGAGAATGTTCACGTCATTTAAATGAAGCTGCTACAACACAGAGATTTCCGTTCTAGTATGACATAATGTAGCTCTTGTCAGGAAGCAGTGAGTGTAAAAACCTGCAGTTCTATTCTGCTAAAAAGAACAGTTATAATTTCCACACATCTAATAAAATGCACAGCTCCTAACATTTGTATATCTAAAAATATTCCCCTTTTGATATCAAGAGCAAAAGGATGAAGAAAGTTCACCATTAATATTCAGGATCTATCCTACATCAGTAATGGATAAATTAAATCCCTTATCAGGACATATGCAACCTGTCAAGTAATACAACTGAGCACATGAGAAATAAGAAAGAAGTGTCAACAGAATGGTTATGGTTTATAATTTTAGTGTAAAACTAGCAAATAACATCTGAAGTATGGCTTTCCTTTAAAGCTTTTTAGGGCTCAACCCCTACATTTGATCTGGGCTGAGAAAAATTATGTACTGCATGGAACACCACAGTTACACTCCAAAATCAGGACAAAGGTTTGTTAAGCATTTCTAAGAACTGTTAAGCTCTAGTCTTGTGCTAAAGTATAACAGCAGGCAGTACTGGCCAGCACAGAATGCCAGAAGAAGCTAAAATATATTGTTAGACACTTCCTGTTACCACACATTAAAAAAACTGCAGCGACCAAAGTATCTCCCAACTTTTTAAAGTCCTTACTTACACAGAAAGACAACACTTCAGCCTGCTGTCTGTGTGGCAGAGAAGTATTTTACAGCTTTCAAAACTACAAAACTCTTAATGTGCCTAGATTTTTTTCTGTGACTGATGATTCATGGAGTAGATATATTTCCATGCACAGCAAAGAAATATAACAAAGTCTCTCAAATCATAACCCTTATTAAATATTCAACACATATGTCAAAATTCACCTCTCAATCTTTGCTTCTCTGTGCTTTATTGATAGCCATGTTTTTGAGTACATAATAAGTTGGTTATCATCATAGACCCAGTCATATTCCTCTGGATTAAAACAAACAAACGTCATGTGAAAGTACAGACTGTCAGTCATGAAGCTAAAGGGTGATACATGCAGGAAACATTGAGGTAAAAGATCCTGTGCGCGTGTGTGTGCGTGCGCGCAAAATATGGAAAAAAAATTGCTGGGAGTCATAGCTCTCAACCTTCCATACCCAAAATGAAGAACACCAGCCTTCATTATGTGGAACAAATGGGCAAAACTAATAGCTTACTGACAACTTTAGGAGTATCATAGGATGGTTAAAATATGTTGGTTTTACTTATAAAAAAGATATTTTAATGAATTAATATGATTTATTTCTATTTTTCATAGATATTAATTAAAGAAATTACTAATACAGACTGTATGCCAGACCCTTTCAATGTGGAACTTTGAGGAACATGAGCTTTTAAAGACCCCAAATGAGGTACGTTCCTCGTAATGAGGTACAGTTGAGAGGTATGCTGGGACTGGTTTTGACATTAGGTGCATCCAAAAAATTGAGTTAACCAGCATACTATGGAAATATGGAGTCAATGCTGGGAAGTGGAAATATGATTTTCATGACCACTCAAAACAGTTTAATACTTCTGGCTACTTGATACAGAAAGGTAAACTATAGCACAAAAGTACATAAACTGCAGAATTTCAATATCTTGAAAAAGAGGAATACAAAAAGCTTAGAACCCGTTATTATTATAAATCCTATACATCGTCCCTATTGAGGGATCACCTACCATCTTTAGGTATTCCAGCCAGCCAAGTTACACAAGTACCACCTCATGATCCTTCCCGTAAATGTAACCTCCCCTCCAAGAAAAATGTTTCCAGTCCTTCAAGATCTGCCAGCTTTAATGTTATGCACTGGTTCCACCTTTTCTCAACTCAAAGAAGATCACCAAACACAGAATAACATTTCCATAAAGCAACCAAAATGTTTTGAATCTGTGTGTCTATAATTTCATATGTACAATGACATATGCCCTACTTAAATACATTTTTTTTACTATCTTCTGATGTATAAACTAGAGATACTTCACTCCTGGCTGGTAATATGTTTGCTGCAATAAACAATGGATTAAGGATAGTGCAAACAACATATAGTAGTCTGGTGGTTTGTTCACAGTACATCACATAAAGTACAAAAAGAAGATGAAACTATTCATACAGTACAGAAAGAAATGTTCTACCCGTCATACACAATATACTGTACCCATTAAGGAAAAAGATCTAATCTATTAACTTAAACACCAATCATTCAAGTTTTATCAGCTCACTGTAATATGCAAATACACACACACACATACACACACACATATGTATTTATATATATCTATCTATAGATATATATATATATATATATATATATATATATATATATATAAATATATATATATATGTGTGTGTGTGTGTGTTTTGTGTGTGTCTATATATATATATATATATATATATATATATATATATATATATATATATATATATATATCTGTATGAAACTTTAGGAAGGCAAACAAACATTTGTACAGTGAAATGCAAATTTTCTGGTACGTATTGTGGGAGACCTACAGAGAGGCACAGCAAAATAATGGGCATAGTTTCCTTCAAACTAAAGGGGTGGCGAAAGCCACAAAACTCTGGGCTAGGCTTATAAATGCCCTTGGGCAGATAGCCTAGTATGAACCTATGAACCTATGAGAAAGAACTTGTCATATCCTTCCATAGAAAAGGCAAACTGCTCATTAGCCATTCTCTCCCCCACCCCCCTCCTCCCCAAAAATGGCCAGCCATCAGGCAACAGCTTACTGTCCACAGTCTGCAAGCCCAAGGAACCACTGTTGTGGTACCGCTCCACAATGGTAGCCCTATCACTGACCCCGGGAATTACAGATTTCTTAGCCTTACCAGTACCATTTGTAAAACAATAACAGTGTAGCTTTGTGAAAGATAGAACCTCCCTATTTTACCTGGTAAATTTCTTTGATTAGGTCACAAAAGCAGTGGATGAAATTAAGTCTGTGCACACTGCCTAACTGGAACTGTCTAAATCTTTCAATACTTTTCTGTACACTGGCATTATAGAAAAACTGGCCCAGTTGAATATAGACCCCATACCTCTCAAGTGTACCTCATTACGAGGAACGTACCTCATTTGGGGTCCTAAAAAGTTCATGTTCCTCAAAGTTCCTCAATGTTCCACATTGAAAGACTCTGACACACTTTCAGTGTTAAGAATTTTTTTAAGTGAAATCCATGGTAAATAGAAATGAATCATATTAATTCATTAAAAGCTCTTCTTTATAAGTAAAACCAGCATATTTTAACCATCCTATGGCCTTCCTAGTTGAAGTTGTTAGTAAGCTATTAGTATGTGTTCCACATTTTGCCCATTTGTTCCACATTATGAGGGCTAGTGTTCCTCATTTTAGAGATGGAAGGTTGAGAGCTATGGACCCTACAAAATTAATTGAATAGCTAGTTGGCTTACAAACAGAACTCTTTCGGGATTAGTGGCACACTTTCCTCTAAAAGGTCTGCCACTGGTACCCCCAGATGTTCCATGCTGGGACCACTACTCTTTAACTTCTACTTTGCTTTGGTCAAAGAAGATGTTGAGGGCCTCTGGTTGACTAAGTAATGACTGCAAACCTGGAGCTGTTATCACTTCTTTAGATGCGATTCATAGTCTCCAGTAGAGTAAACCCTCACATGGTACATGGTATCAAGATGATGGACTAAAGCTAAATGCAAAGAAATGCAATACTTACTGTCTGTGAAACAAATCTATCCATGTACCTATCACATAACTGTTATTACAGACTTAGACACATTCATGAAAAAAGGGCTCACTTGTGACCACTGTGTGTCAACTTTTGTTAAGGCATCCTTTCTCCTAATCCAGATAATTACAAAAGCCATAACTTCTAGGTCAAAAAAATAAATAAATAATTTCTATACTCTTCCTGATTCAGACCATGCTTTAATATAATGCCTCCTTTGACATGTACTTATCCAGACATGTCACCCAACCAGAAATACCTGCATACTTCTCAAACAGAAAATGTTGGCTATTAGCTCCTTAAACTATGATGAGGGGCTAAAAGGCTCTCTCTCTACTCTCGTCTCTTACATAAAGACTTTTGTGCAGCAAATCTGCCTGACCTATAAGGCAGCAAACAATCTTGTTCTGTTTGATCTCTCTTTTGTTTAAAAAAGTGCTAGCAATACAAATACCTACTAGAGACCCAAACCTACATCATAATGTTAAAAAACTGTTAGCAAGATTGACACCTTTCCCAGAGAATCCCCCTATTTATGAGCAAAAAAAAACTTCCTGTCCATATCAAACCAAGTTTACTTTTACCCTCATCAAAAGTAATTTCGGAGAATGGATGGAAATCTGTAAGTCCATCCTTGGCCTCCCAGCCCATCTCTCAAAGACTGGGCAAATAGTGAGAACTGCAGTGGCAGTTATTTATTTTTGGATAGAGGTTATAATCCCCACACTGTAGCTTTGATAAAAGACAAATTTATTAGTGATTCCAACTACAAACCCAGGTTAGCATTTCAATATAAAAACAGTAACAGGTTCACACATCCAGAACAACAGGAACATAAACAAGTGAGGTGTATTATCAGTTATACCAGTGATAATAAATATATAACTGATATCATCAATAAGAATTGGGCAATTTTAACTACTAATGATGAAATTAAGAGTCTGATAGGAAATAGACCATCTTATACATATAAAAACATGAAGAATCTGAAAAGAATTTTATGCAATGAAAATATTAATGAATCAAGTAACAACAGAGGAAATATAGGTACTGTTCCTTGTGGAAGGTGTACCTCATGTAAATGGATTTCCACTAATAATAAGTTTATACATCCTGAATTGTTACTTGAATTTGACATTAGTTGCCCAGCTAGTTGTGATGATACTAATGTGATCTATTTAGCTACTTGTGAATTATGCCCTGCGTTCTATGTGGGCATGACAACGAGAAGACTTAGGGATAGAATACAAGAGCATTTATATGCCATAAAGAAGAATGACCCGAAAAATGCTTTATCTAAACATATATCCGAACATTCGAATCATAAATTTGTATTTAGGGTATTACAAAAAAGAATGATAAATTCACGAAGAGGAGATAATTTTAATGAGTTGGAGAATTTAGAATTAGATTGGATTTTTAGGGTCAGAGCACAAAAGTATCCAGGCCTTAATAGCTATATTAGCATCAGATCACATCTAAAGAAACGGAAATATCATTGACTTATCTAGATGTTTTTATTTAAATTATTTGGATAAGACATATTATAGCTGAGTGTTAGAAATGCTATTGCATGTACAGTATCCATCCTTACCATATACTTAATGATTTTTTATGTACATAAAGGTATGCAGTTGTTTAGATATGACATTTCCACACATATACACAACATATATATATATTTCTCTAAAGATTCTTTAGATTTTTTCAGATTTGTTAGACTGTTTAACTTTTATATTTATTATTCTGCAGGTCTATCTATGAGACAAAGAGCTATGACAATATTAATGGTTATTTTATAGATTGATTAGATATTTATTTACTGCATGACAGTTTTTAAGTTGTTCTTGATATATA
Source organism: Protopterus annectens (assembly GCF_019279795.1). NCBI lineage: Eukaryota > Metazoa > Chordata > Ceratodontiformes > Protopteridae > Protopterus > Protopterus annectens. Next base: position 59,827,646 of record NC_056738.1, read on the forward strand.
TATACATTATCAAATGACAATGAGTTGTCATCATACTATATGTAATATATAATTTATTACATTAACATATTTATTGGTCTTAATTTATTTATTTATATTTCTATACAGTCATATAGACACATTTTCATATATTTTTAATTATTTATACAGTATTTATTCTAGTTAGTTTACACTTATTAGATTATATATAATGCATGTATAGAATACATATATAAGTATAAGATTTTTAACTTTGTAAATATAATGTTCTACATGGTCGTTTACAGACACACACACCCCCTATATTTATTGTATCTTGCATTGTCACATATTAGCGAACATCCCGATTAGAGTCCTGCACATGGCCGATGAAATATGAAAGACAAGATAGATATTTGTATTGCATATATTTGCATTGCATTGGTTTGACTGTCTATATGTTGTATAGCTTTCATATATATTCATAGCTGTATTGAGAAACGCTATCTTATACAGGGCTATTAGAATAAATGCAATGGTTCTCATTGAATGAGTGCCATATAGTGAGATGGTGTAAGATAGCTTTAAACAAAATAGATAGATTGTCAATTAAGTGTATTAATTGTTGTAATTAACTCATTTAGCAATTATGCTTTTTGGTATATAAAGTATGTGCTGTGACAATGTTTTAAACATATCTGAAGAAGCGTGCATTGGAAGCACGCGAAAGCGCTTATTTCCTTGGATTTTATGTGAAATAAAATTTTGGTACCGTTCGTGGTGTTGGTCTACTTCTTCTACTTTATTGCCATTGGATTTTTGTGGTCGATCAACTTTGAGGGAGAAGTGTTTCTTCTTTTTTGGGCAGTGGCTAGGCTGCTGGACGGTGCCAATTATCTACCTATGATCTTACAAATCTATAACCTCTACCCCCATGCTGTGAACAGCAGGGATACTTAGTAGGAAGTGTGGGATGTCTGGGTGGAGGGGTCTTCCCTTTTCAGTACTCTGTATTATACTACAAAATCTAGAGGAGCAAAAATAAATAAAAAAGACTTGTCAGTAAATCTTGATTTTTTTTTAGTAATTTCATGGATAAATACAGCTTATTGCCCTAAATTTTAAAGGATCGATCTATATATAATCCATGCATATATTCAGACATACATACATAACAAAATGTACCTTTTCACTAGCTGAGATCATTAAAAGTTTTAATAAAATTTCAGTACAAACAAGGTATGAACTTCCATCTTTTTGAAACCTACAGAGACTCCTTCAGACAAATGGAAGCAAACAAAAACAATTAAATACAAAAAGGAGCAATATGAATCATGACTGAAATTTTATTAAAATTGTAATCAGTCTCACCTTGTGAAAAGGTTACTGCACAAGGACTGTCATTTTTCATTAAGATAGCTAGAGACAGACAGATAGTCAGACAGACAGCTTAGTGCCTACTGCTTGCATAAAGTGCTTACTGAAAGATGTGTGTGTCTAAAATGTGCTCTGAACATAAGAAGGTACAATTCATGCAGTGCAGAATGGAAAACTGAAAGGATGGTGACATTATTTAATCTAGAAAGCCAGCCAGGACAAACCAGCACTGAAAAGGTGCAAACGCATCTAATGGGTTTAAATTTAACGGGTATAAAACAAAGCAAGGAAAGAATGAAGGTAGCATAAAACTACTTCCACTATAAATGATCAACTGAATGGCAAAATCAATAAAACGTTTTTTGTGTATGCTTTTTCTTTGGTATTTGATTTGTTAGGAGAAACTACTATTTCTCCTGATGCTTTTGATGATTAGAATAAATATAATTTTTGTTAATATACAACTTTACCAAATAATATGCTTCAAGAATAATTAATTCATAATATGCTATGCACCAATTTTCTGTGATACAGATGTGGATGACAGTATAGATTTTTTCCTACAGCTCTGCCATTTGAAGAAAATAAGTTATGTACTGAGAAATTAATTTACTGATTGTTATTATTATACAGACTAAAAAATAATGCCTTTTAAACAAAAAGTATATTCTGAGCTACCATAAGATATAAATCAGCTGTCTTGAGTTGCATGAGCCTTAATTTATATAAAGCAGTTCTTTGCGTCTGAATGAATCAGCAGTGTGTGGGATATGAAAGAATGCAGCTGATAAGCAGAAGTTGCTGCTCTAAATCCAGTGCCTCACCTCAAACAGATCTCAGTGAAACACTCAACATTTTCTCTAATGAGCAGAATTAAGCTTACCATTTGAATCAGCTTTGAATGTATAGATAGTTTCATTTATGTCTCACAAAAGGAATATTTTCATGAGAATACAGCCTCCTAATGGTAAAGAGTCTGCTTTAGAATAACAATGGAGGGGGAGGGACACAACAAAAAGTGTCAAACTTACTGGAAGCGTTTGCATTAGCAGAAGGCAAGAAAGGGTTGATGAACCAGCACAAACTAGTGTTCATCAGCAGAAAAGATTCTCCAAACTCCTGCCTTTATTCTTTTGTTAAAACTGTATTAAACTATACCAGCATTAAATGATGAGTCCAGTAAACATCATGCTTTCTTTTTATATTAAATTCCTGTTAGAAATCAGTACTGATTGCAGTTGACACAGGTGACACTTCCATGATCCAGGCATGTTTTTATGCACTTATTGTAACATAATTTTGATAGTCCTCAGTAACTACTTGGACATTAGTAATTACTTTTTCAGGAGGCCTTCAAATCATAACTTTCAAGGTATTCAAGTGTTAGATTTTCTAGGATACCCCTGATTTAATCTTATGCTTATTGCATGACATAAAAGGACAAATGGTGGTCAATATATAGACAGTAAGAGTTACAGATTTCTCCCAGATAAGATACATATTAATGCAGACTCTTATGATTCGATTAGCTTTCCTTAGAATACATCTCTAATTTCCAACCTATCGCTATCCTCTCTCCTATCTCTAAAATATTAGAAAAATGTGTTCACATTCAGCTTCTTAATCATCTTGTTAAAAACCAAACACTCTCCCTAACTCAGCACGGCTTCAGGCCAGGTCATAGTACCTGCACTGCTCTCATATCCTTTATGGACACAGTAAGTAGTGCTCCTGATCCCGGTTACACAGTCTCCTTGCTGCTCCTTGACCTCTCTAAGGCCTTCGATATGGTTTCACATCCTATTCTGCTCACCAAACTCTCCAACCTAGATCTCTCGCCACCTACCTTAAACTGGTTCTCAAACTATCTCACCGATAGATAACAATCCACCAAATGTTAACATTCCTTCGCACCTTTTCTCAACACAACTACAGCAGTACCCAAGGATCTATACTAGGTCCCCTCCTATTTAGTATATTCATTAACAACTTCCTTACCGCTCTTACCCCATGGCACTGTTATCCGATATGCAGATGATTTTACAATCATCTGTACTGCCAAATCCATCTCTGAGGTGCAACTTCTCACCCAAAATGCCTTTACCTCAACCAAAACTTGGATATCAAACAACCATCTCACTCTAAATCCTAATAAAACTAAACTTTTAATACCCCCCCAAAAAAACTACCCCCTCTTAACAAGAATGAATTCTCTGTCTGATCTCATAATAATACTCTCATTGAAGTCATTCCAAGTACTAAACTGCTAGGGGTCATCATTGATGAAAACCTAACATTCGACCTCCATATCCACAGCAACATCAAAAAAGCACATCAAAAACTAGGTACTCTCTATAGACACAACTACTTCCTTAATTGCTAAAAAAGCTCTAGCCTCATCCTTTCGGCTACCATCTCTATTATACAGTGCCCCCATCCTCACTAATATCCAGTCCTCCCTGAAAACCAAACTGGACTCCTGCTACAATAAGATTGTTAAATTTGTAACAAATTTAAAACTCTCAACACACCACTGCTTATCTCTACATCAAATAAACTAGCTCGAACTTCCTCACTACCTCACTTATTTACAATTAACTACTGCAAATAAACTTACATACAAACCATCAACTTGCCCTTCCGTCTCCTCCTTACTGACTACATATCATCCTAACAGGCCTCTAAGATCTGAAAACAAACTGTTGCTGAAAGTTGAAAAAAAAAAAAAAAAACCTTGCAGCTGGTCAAATGCTATATTCCTTTACTGTCTCAAAACTATGGAATGCTCTCCCACCTTCAATCAGAACAATCAGTAATCCTGCTCTCTGTAAGAAGTCAGTCAGAAAATACCTCTATTCTATCTGGCACTGTGCATGTACCAAAATAAAACCTCCTAAAACCTGACTCCTTCCACTATAACCTTTACGACATTCCATCTCATTATTTGCTTATCTTTCCTATCGCATGAGCTCTCACTCTACATTGCTAAATCACAGCTGCTCATGCCTACAATTCTCCAACAATTAACAATAAACTGCTACTCTATTTGACAAACTCCATCTTCAATGTTACAATTGTACTTAACATAGATGTGGAATGTATGTAAATAACTTCTACTGCTGTGTTCATAGTATTTCAATGCATTGTGACTGTATAAACTATGTATTGCGTGTTCTTGTATGTACTGTTGATGTAAGTGGAGCTTTTCTCCCCGGGCCTCCACTGAAAATGGGCTCACCTAGGCCCAGTGGACTTTCCTGGTAAACAAATGCAATAAATAAATAGAACAGTACCCTAGTTTAAAAACTATCCTTAATCTGGGGTCTTTGTCTTTAATATGTTCCCATCCTACCTAATCTTTCTAATACCACTTCCTACTCTCCTAGAACTAAATACGCCATCACTGCCTCCTATAATTCCACAGCTCTATTGAACTATTTGACCAACTACTTAACAGTTAGCCTATGCTGGTACTTTTGTGTAAAACAAAAAAAGTGTTTTTTATTGCTGTTTTATAAACTATACTGATGTATTCTATCATTGTTAACCTTTTCTTATTATAAAATGCAAAAGACACAATGTAAACTCAGAACTGAAACAAAAGCAGTTCACGGACTCCACTGGCAGCAAACTAGGTTAAGGAACAAAGCCAGAAGGTTGAATTGCCACATAAAATCCTTTATTTGTGCATATGGTGATGAGATAACGCAAGACACTTGCCGCATTTCACAATTCTCACTTTTCCTCCTAATCATTCTCAGTTACTACATCTCTGGTTAAGCTGCCTCATACATCCAGTATTAGGCTCCTAACACTCGTCCATAATTAGGTTCCAGCTACTCTGCAAGGAAATCTAATGGTAAGCTTCTTGCCCTCCACAAGTAAACCAATAATTAAACCTCTGGTACTTAACAACTCCTTCTGGTTAACAGTATCCATTATTTGTTTTGAAAAATCCTGTCTAAAAAGACACACTTATTTGCCTTTTTAATTTGCAGGCCTTGCTTGTAACAACATTTCATTAGCTGACTCTTAGTAAATCTGTTACCACATCATCAGCTATGTAGTACAAGATTTACTAGGAATCAGAGTACCTGGAACCTAATTGTGGATGAGTGTTAGGAGTAGCTATTAGTGTAGGTTTATGTGTTTGTGTTTTGGGTGAAGGTGTGTGTATGTGTATGTGTGTGGTGTATGTTTAGTGCAGTGTTCTGGAATTTAAATTTCACGCTTCTGGTCTTCTTGACTTTCCGGTATCTGGTCTCGGGATTCCGGTCTTCGGTATTGTGAGTATTCGGGATTTAGTAGTGATCCCACATAGAGAGAGTATATAGTAGGCCAGATGATTTTAGAAACAATCCAAGTCTTGCAGTCACAGGCCAGGCATAAGGAAGCTCTTAATAAATGAGCACAATCACAGAAAAATGTAATTCTTTCATACAAGAAGGATGAAAGATTTTTATAAAGTTAAACCCTCAGGCCAATCAGATAAAAACACAGTAAGCTATCAACCAGTAGTTCCCACCTTGGATGTTTTGAATTTAGCTCTCTGCTCCTACCAGAGTGCAAAAGAACCCTAACAATATAAAACAAGCTGGCCTTGAGCTCAAGTGCAATAACAAATGTTTTACAACAGAAGTACGAATTCCTGCAATATAAGGAATCATTGTGTTTGTCAAAAAGTAATATTCTTTGTTGATCACAGCAATCCTGCTTTTTGTTTATATAAAAGCACTGTGAACTGATAGAGGCGTCCTTCACTATCTTTCAATATTGGCTATGAACTTAGAGACAGTCTATATAAAACTGGGGGGGGGGGGGGGTATCTCCAATATGGTGAATGCAGAGAAGATTTTATTCCTGAAGCAAATGTTTTTCAATATATATACTTTTTGTCACTTATGAATTATGTTTCAGCTGCATCAGGCTTTAATGAGATTACAGCTGGAATATTGTTTTCAAGTGTGGAGTCAGTTTGTGGAAAAAAGTAATTAAGCTGACAGAGAAAGAGCAGAAAGCAATTGCAGAAAATATAAGGGGGAATGGATCAGCTGTCATATGAAGTTAAGGTACAGAGTTTGTGAAAATTTACTCGGGAGAAGAGAAAGGAGGAGCATGACGTACATATTGTAAGGGTAAGAGCAGGAACAGTGTGGCTAAATGTAAGGCCGGGACAAAAAAAACTACCTGTGGCTGGCAGAAATATATTTACAATCCATACAAGGAAGTAGACACTGAACTATCACAACATCATACAGAATGCAGTGTTTGCTAAGTAGTATAATTAATAATAAAAAAAAGATGTAAAACACTGTTCCATGCTTTTTTCTTTTCTGACAAGCTTTTGAAGAAAAAATACCTTACTACATGTACATAAGAGGTGGGCTTTATAAAGAATTGTTTTCTGTTGTGTAGGTCTGTCTCATGTTGTGCACTATACCACCTAGTATGCTATGGATTAATATATTTTTACAATTCCAACCTGATGATGCAGTGTTGTATGTCACACCACCAGTCATGCCACACATGCATTAAAGTTAGCTTAACTAGGCACTCCAGATATGATTTAAAATCATGCATATGTATATAAATCACATACCATTAGGTCACTATAGACAATGCACTCTGCATAATATGACAGGACCCCACATTTCAGCGTGGAACAGCTGCAGAGTAGGGGAGGGAAAACAGGAGATGAGGAAACTCCAGGAGGTAAGAAGGCCCATCACTGCAATTATATGCAACAACTCGAGTATGTATGGCATGCAACACAGGAGAAGGGCCACTCCCTTGCTGTAGTGACAAGACAATGTTTTCTGCCCTAAAAATTACAGTATGGCATCAGTTTCTGAGCTGTGGTGGTACTTGTATTTAAGACCTAGAAAAAGAATTATAACAATATAGCAGACTGCTCATTATTATCCCTCCGTACGGCAGGCTTTGGCCTTATTCACAAAGAATGCACAACCACTTGTGGATTTCAGTGATATAATCTAAACTGCTTTCATCCAGGGTATAAAGGAGGACTTCATCAGATAAAGACTGCAAGTGGTGGTTTTAGCTTCTTTTTGTCTTATTCTTTGGTTCTATGGAAATAGTATTGCACCTTTAAATGGTCCCAGGTATCTTGTCTCATAGCAGGCACTAGGATTTCCTGCTGCTAGCCCAATGCACTGCTTAGTTCTGCTCCTGTATTTTCTCCCTCCACATCTGCCAAATCTATTGCAATACTTGCATCTTCTTTTTGCAATAAAAATGCTTCACATTATGCCTTTCAACTCCATGTTACAATCTCTTTTGCTTATGCATCTATTTTTTCTGAATGTTAAGTCTTCTGGTCCTGAGTCTAAGTGTTTGAGAATATGTTCATTTCCAGATTTTGCAGTGTTCTACCAGCCTTTGCTGAATTCAGTATTTTCAATAATGTATGCGTCCTGCAGTAAAGGACATAGTACTCCAAATACAACTTGAGAATGGATGTCATAGATACAGCGCATCTTCACCAACAGGCTATCATGGGCTGTGGATAAAGTAGATTTACCCACGACCAGCATAGTTTGCCCATGAGGCTAAAACTCATATGGATAATACTATCATAGTGGGTAAATTCCACTTCAGCAATGGTCGAGAGTGGGCTATTGCTACTATATAACTAATTAATATTTTCAATATATATTTTACATACATTGTTATTTATACAGATTTTTTGGCTTCCTGTTTGGTTATACTAATATTGGAGACCATATACTGCACATGCTTATGTCAGCATGCACTGTGATATGATAAGCATTAATTGATTAATTGCTATTTATGTCGCTTTTTTGGTCATCACATTTTTAGCTGTGCACTTCAGTCTAAGAGTTTGGGTAAGAAACTGCTCTTTCACTTTCTTTTTGTACTTAGTGGGTTATCAACTATTTTTGTGTGTATCCTCATTTGATAATTAACAGAAAAGATGGTTGTACATTTTTAAGTAGCTTATTGTAATGTTACATTTATTATATTATTTTATGAGACTAATTTTATTCTACTATGTTATTTATAAGGGTGGCACTCTGATACATTGGTTAGTATTTCTGCTTCACATCTCTTAGTTGTGCAGGTCAATTCCTAGCTGGGGTGCCTTGTGGGAAAATTCTGTCCACTCTTTGCCCAGGTGAGGTTCTGGCATGGTCTCTGGTTTCTCCCACATCCTGTAGACATGCAGGTAGGTGAACCAGCAATTATTTAAATTGTCTCTAGGTGTGTGTTCAGTGTATATTTCACTGGGATGTGTTCTGTGACAGACTGCTGTCTTACCCAGCATTGAAATCTTACTTTTTTGCTGTGATAAGCAACATCTCTCCTCAGCTCTAAGTTAAATTTAAAAAGTTGCAAATGGATTGCTGTTTACACCAAGCAGAATTGGTCATTTAATCAGGCTCAGTGTTGCATTGGTCACTGGGAGAGTATTCATTTATATAATATGGGTTGTACCTCTGCTCTTTTACATCCTACCAACCAATAAGCTATTTCTGTTGACTTGAGAAAGTCACATGACATCACTTAGATCTCAGTTCTATGTGCTGACTATTGCTATAACATCTCATCTATCTGTCTGGTGGTCTGTCTGTCTATCTACCTACCTATCTGTCTCTCAAGTAACTATCTCCTATCTTTTCCGATCTTCAGGGATCTAACCTTGCAGTTACTGAATGTAATGTACTTCACTGTTTTAATGTGTGCTCTGTTATGCATTGTATTTACATGCATAACCACAGCTTTTGCAGTTCTTTGATAAGCTACAAAAGCCATTTTTGTATTAATGGATTCATTGTTGATACCACCCCCCCAAAGAAATGTAAAGAGCTCTGCCAAACTTGTGTTCATGTTGCTTATAAATTAAATTAAAAAAATCACCAATGTAATATTTATTGGACCAAAAAGTTAAAATAAATATTCAATGTTTACATAAATCAAGGGATATGGGCTTCAGACCAGTTGTTTTGCATTAAGAAGGTTTGTAGTCTGCACTGTTGTGGCAGGACAGGTAGCTTACATCCTTCTAAGTTGGGAATTGCTGATTGAAGGCTTAGTGTCTGTTATTCTAAAAGTGTATTAGTTCTGGTTTAAGCACTTTGGCTTCAGGCCAGTTATTTTGCATTAAGAAGGTTTGTGGTCTGCACTCTTGTGGGAGGAGAAGCTAGATTCTGCCCTTCTGAGCTGGGAATTTCTGGTTAAAGGCTTATTATGCCTGTTTATTTGAACTGTTTCTTTCTGAAATTGGTGCACCTGGTTTGCTGTAGCATAGACTAGATTCAGGCCTGCTGAATCTAGTTTTGTTTGTATAACTTCAGGACTGATACAGGCCATCTTTTTTGGAGAAGGTTCCCCTGCACCCTAGTGGCAGGAGTGTGCAGTTAGAACTTGTCGGATTGAGGACTGTTGGAACAGGGCTCAATTTTGAGCTTTTATTGGTTAATTGGGTACTTTGTTTAAATCAGTTTGCTCGTTTTCTATTGTTATATATAAAAAAGAAAAAACATTGCACTTTATTCATCTGCTTTTACTGTATTTGTGTTTCTTCCTACTTTATTTTGCTTTTGCTGCCTGTTCTTAAAGGTACTTAATTGCATTTATTCTGCTGCATTTATTACTGCTTGTTAGTAGCCAATTAAACTGTAAGTTATTCTAAGCCTTTGGTTTATGCACTTGGGCTTCAGACCAGTTGTTTTACATTAAGACGGTTTGCAGTCTGCACTGTTGTGGCAGAACAGGTAACTTACATCCTTCTAAGTTGGGAGTTGCTGACTGAAGGCTTAGTGTCTGTTATTCTAAAGTATATTAGTTCTAGTTTAAGCACTTGGGCTTTGGGCCAGTTATTTTACATTAAGAAGGTGTGATCTGTACTCTTGTGGGAGGAGAGGGAAGAGTCTGCCCTTCTGAGCTGGGAGTTTCTGGTTAAAGGCTTATTTTGCCTCCTTATTTGAACTGCTTCTTTCTGAAATTGGTACACCTTGTTTGTTGTAGCATAGACTAGATTCAGACCTGCTGAATCTAGCTTTGTTTGTATAACTTGAGCACTAACTCAGGCCATCTTTTTTGGAGAAGGTTCCCCTGCACCCTAGTGGCAGAAGTGTGCAGTTACAACTTGTCTGATCGAAGACTGCTGAAACAGGGCTCAGTTTTTAGCTTTTATTGGTTAGTTTGTTTAAATCAGTTTGCTCATTTGATACTGTTATATATATAACATATATATATATATATATATATATATATATATATATATATATATATATATATACACATACACACTTTATGCATTGCCGCTTAGTTAGGGTTAAACTATTCCCGGCACCATAAAGTCTGCTCTTCAAATTTTCCCTTAGAACTAGTCAGTTTTTAGTTCTAGCACTCAAACCTGTTTCTTTGAGTTCAGCACTTGTTCAGAACTCGTTCTAAGCACTAAATAAGCTTCTAATTTCTACGGCACTCAACTTTCCTCACTTATCTAGAGGAAAACAGTTTTTAGTACTTAATAAATAGCACCTATCCAGGCATGTCTAAGGGTCAGCTCCAGGTGTTTTCCTCCTGTCTACCTGATGAATCTGGGAATCCTGGGGCAATGCAGCAGTTGCTTCATGTACACAGACAGCCCTCTCCTCCTACCACCCAACACTATAACCTGTGTGAGATGCACTTACATAGCCAAACTGGAAGCAAAGCTCTCTTCACTCAAGACTGGACTACACAGTCAAGAGGAGAAGCACCACACCACACTCATCACATAGTCCCTCAAAACCTACACCACCAAAACACACACATAGAAACACAAAACACACAGCTACATTCGTGGAGGCTCTCAATAAAAACCTACCCAAGCAACAGAGGCCTCTAAAGCAGAAATGCAAGCAACCTCCACCCCCAACACAAACCAAATGACACATAGCTCACAAACGCAGTGTGCCACTCAAACACAGCCCATAAGGCATAACAACGTACCCAATACTCTAGTCATAGGTGACTCCATAGTCAGGCACACTGATGTTCCACTCACCAGGCTAAACAAGGAGAAAGTTACTGTCAGCTGCCTGCCAGGTGCCAGGATCCACCACATAACACATGCACTCAGGTCACTCCACAACAAATACAAATATGGCTCTGTCATTGTCCATGTTGGTGTGAATGACCTGAGATGTACCTTCCTGGACTACATGAAAAGGGACATGGAGGAGCTCTCCGATCTTGTAGCCCAGGCAGGTATGACCCTAGCCCTCAGTAGCATCCTGCCATCACCCAGAATGACACCACAGTACAAGGACAAAATTATTGATTACAATTGGTTAAGCTTCTGGTGTCATTCTAAGGGGATCCAGTATCTGTTGGCTGGGATGACACAATCGACAGACCACGATGCTTTGCCTTAGATGGCCTGCACCTGTCGCCCTTGGGATTCTGGATACTGGCTAAGGCTCTTGCCATCCCTATAATGCCTTTTTTAGGCAAGGTTCAAATGACAAATTCACCACCATAACAGGTAAAAGCAAGCAAAATCTGAGGGTATTGCTACTCAGTGCTAGAAGTCTAAACCTCAAAATGCACTCACTCAAGGCACTCCTTAAAATGGACAACATCGACATCTGTGCAGTGTCAGAGACCTGGTTCAAGGCACCAGAGAGCACCTCACATTACCAGGCTGCAATTCATACCTCACCTTTCGACCACCTAACCTTGACCGAAACACTAAAGGCGGAGGTGTGTCTATATTCATTAAGGATATCCACACCTCTAGGCTAGTTGCTCAGCATAATGCATCCAAGATTATCCAAGTGAAATTAACTCTGGGCAAGACCGCAATCTACAGATCCACCACCATGCCCAAGGATTCCCACTCCTCATTTCTTGATACACTGGAAACTATTAGGGTACAACCCAACACCCAAATAATGGGTGATTTCAACTACCCCACCATTAACTGGGTAATCTACTCATGTTCCAACTCATTTGCTCAAAGTTTTCTAGAATTCATAAATTCCAACGCCTTGGATCAGCTTATCCACACCCCCACCAGGGGCAGCAATATCCTAGACCTGGTCATTACCAACATGGGTGACCGGTGTTCCACACCAAAGGTCAATTCCTCGTTGGTCAGATCCAACCACAAGCTAATCACCCTAAACATCCACATCCCAACCCCACACCCCACTAGGGAAACTACCATAAAACATTTCTCCAAAGCCAACTTCATGCTTCTTAAGACAGAAGTGGTAAACTTTGCGACACCCATGCAGATGGACAATAGATGTACGACTGCTGAATCCTACACAAATGCACTTTATAAGCACTTACACAAGTGCATGGATCGTGGCTATCCCTAACAGAACCAAGATGCTATTCTCCAAAAAATGAAGCCAATTTGGTGGCCCCCTACCATAAACAAACTCTACAACTGAAGAAAGAAACTGTTGCAAAAAGAGTAAAATCCCATGATTGGAGGAACTCCTTGGTTAGCCTCAGTAAGAAGCTAAGATCCCTCATAAAATCCTCCAAAGCTAGTTACGAAAACAAAATTGCCAATGATTCTAAAGACAACCGCAAAGCATTCTATAGCTATGCCAAGAATCTCAATGGCAACACTCAGATCTGCTCTGAGTTACAGCACAATGGCACTAAATATACAGAACCAACTGATATTGCCAACATCCTGGTAGATAGGTTCAGTGCTAACCTTATCCCCCTCTCACCTCCTAAAGGTTCAGTGCTAACCTTACCCCCCTCTCACCCCCTAAAGGACCCATCTCTATACTGGAAGAATGGAAAGTTCCTGTAATCACGGCTGCACAGGTTAAAAAAAAAAAACACATTCTCCAAAGCCAAGAACACAACATCCATGGGACCTGACAACATCCCAGGCTGTGTTCTACACGAACTACAGAATGAACAGGCACCACACCTAAGTACCATGTTCAATCATAGCCTCACCTCAGGCTTTGTGCCCACTGAGTGGCACACAGCGATGGTGATTCCACTCCACAAAAGAGGAGCCACCATGGACCCTGGGAACTACCGCCTCATTAGCCTGATGAGCCTGGTCTGCAAGGCCATGGAATGTATAATCATGGAACTTAACAACAAAGACATTGGTAATCTCCAAACTCTGGATCCTACCCAGTTTGGGTTTGTAAAAGGCAGATCATGTCTCCTAAACCTGACAGACTTCTTTGAAGCAGTCACCAAAGCTGTAGATGAGGGTAAGGTGGTTCACACAGCCTATCTAGATCTCACCAAGGCTTTCAACACCATCCTCCACTCTGGAATTATAACTAAACTAGGTATAAATCCCTATGTCACAAGATGGGTTGCCAACTGGCTCACTGACAGAACCCACACTGTGAAAGTAGCCGACTCCAAATCCGACTTCAGACCAGTGACAAGTGGAGTACCACAGGGTTCAGTCCTGGGTCCTCTACTGTTTGGTATCTACTTTTCTGAAGTACAGGCTAACACAGAAGGTCTTTGGCTTACAAAGTTCGCCAAAACTGCAAACTAGGAGCCATAATCGAAACTCCTAATGATGTGGACATCCTACAAAAGGGCCTCACTGAGCCAGATGCCTGGTGTCAAAGCCATGGCCTCAAGCTCAATGCCAAAAAGTGCATTGTCATTCCCTTTGGTTAAAAACTCTGTACCTGTGAACTACCACACAGGTGGTAGTCTACTTAACACTGAAAGTGTGATAAGAGACCTTGGGACACAGGTGGACAGTAGTCTCTCCTTTGATAATCACATCGCCACAGTAGTCAGGAAATCCTTCTTCATGGCACACCTCATCACAAAAGGTTTCTCATCCAGGAAAAAAGAGGTCATTGTTCCCCTCTACTTGTCACTCATTAGACCCATTATAGAGTACAACGCCCCTTTTGGTATGTACCTCACAAGACATCTACAACAACTGGAAAGGCCGCAGAAATACCTCACAAAGATGATTACCGGCCTCAAACAGATGCCCTACACAGACCATCTCAAAAAACTCCAGCTTTACTCCATCGCATATTGCCTACTCAGAGGTGATCTCTGCCTAACATACAAAGCTATGTCAAACCCAGAGCTGTTGGACATGTTCCACTTAAAGAAATCCCAATCCCTCCATGCTACACGCTCTAGGGACCAAAACCAGGTCACCACAATAAACAGAACATGCTGGAGGGATAGATTCCTGTCCCAGAGACTCCCCATACTCTGGAACAAACTATCTATCTGTATCAAATAAAGCTCCTCATTAGCACTCTTCAAGAAAAATCTTGATAATTGGATGAGAAATAGGAAATTCATCCCGGGGATCACTTCTGTGGCTCTGCTCGACAGTGGCACAGGAAAATAATTTTCTTGGATGCTGAAAGCCAAGGTACCATTTTGGCTAGGCTTATATAGGCCCTAGGGCTAATAGCCTAGTACCTACCTATGAACCTATGTAGTGAAACTCATGCCTGAAGTTAAAATAAAAATGTTTTGTTCATCTGCTGAAACATTTACCTTTGACATTGCTGCCTGTGAAAATGTACTACATTATTTTAGTACCATAAACAAGGATACAGAGTTAAGTAACGTAACATATTTTAATTCATACTCTGATATGGTATACACATAATTCTGCCATAATGTCTGTGGCATGTCATTGTATTGCCATTTTGTATATTTCTCATTGTATTTACTACTTCTTAATTGTGGAGCTTTTCTTCCTGGGCCTCCACTGAAAATGGACCTGGTCCAGCTGGCTTTTCCTGGTAAACAAATGTAAAATAAATGTTTTTACTAGCACTTGGCCAGTGGGTTTGAAGCAATCATCTCTAAGGAACTTCCATTCATAGGTAGCTTAGATTCCTCATGTCCATCTCAGAAGGAAATCAGCATATTTAAATAGAAGACTTCCACAGCAGTAGTAACTAAGTGCTGTTTGTACACAGCCCACTAAAAATGTCCCTATTGTTTGGACATGGTAATGTTAAACATTAGACTGCCATTGTAGTCAAATTAATACATTGTTATTTCTGCTTGTTATAGAAATAATGCCTTTTAATGGTATTGCTAAAATCCTGAAGACTCTTGCATTTGTGATTGCTCATTCATGCATGTTGATGCTACTTGGCTGCTACCCCTCGGACATCTGAAATGCAGTCTTTCATTTGATCACTGATCAAGAACCAAAGTTTTTCCCGCACACGTTGTAATCATTCTTTGGCAAAGATCTGTTGGTATTCCAGTTGCTGTATTTAACTTTCATTAGATGAACCATCATATGATGAGTTCTTCTCTCAACTGTGGTACACATGCAACAGTGCCCCATCCTTCATTCAACACATTTAAATGGGAGCTGCTTTCATTTAGGTGCAGAACTTCATTACTGTCACAAGCACATGAGGCTAGCTGGTGGTACTTATAGTAATGAGAAGAATGTACCATGTAACCCCCCACCAAACCAACACAGTCATGATATCACTTATAGGGCAGAGCTTTTGTGCTACTCCACTATAAGGGATTAGGAATTTGGCATGTTCTGGTTAAGGACAAAGATAAACCTTTTCTCTATGTCATAACTGCTTGTAACTCACATTTTGGTCCGTTATATTAAGGAATTGGTTCATGTAACAGTTTGCTATATTAATATAACTTTGAAAGACTCATTTGGTCTGTACCATATGAATCATGTGCAAAATGCAAGCTATTTCATTTTAGACTAGATCATAGGCCCAGCAAAGAGCTATAATTTCAACTGCATTCAGAAGTACACATACTAATTTAATAAATAATAAAGACTATCAGAAGGCAAATTCAGCAGCACTACACTTCAGAAGAAGCGTTATTCATTGTAAATGGAGGTGATAAGGACAATCAAGAGACTATTACGCCACTATCCAGTTTCTAACATACAAACATAACATCTCACGGATGACATATGTTCAGTGCTATCCTTGACCAGCAGGTCCTCTATGCACATAAGTGCATGCACAATACAGTTTGCTGTGCTTGATAGACAGACAGATACATACACACATGCTCACACACACCAATACCCACACTTCCAGTTCCAGGAAAAGCATGTATCAAAAATTAAACAAGGAAAAATAAGAAAACTTATTTATTAAAAATGAGAAATCCATGGCAAAAAAAGAAAGCATGGAATGTTGACCGAAAATGATGAAAACTAACACTGGTAGATGAGACATTTTCATTACAATCCAGACAGCCAAGGTATTCTGCAACACTCAGTTATCTTTCTTCTATATGTAAAAAGGCGAGAGTCCACTATATATCTGATAAAATGTAATGAATAAAGTATGTTTAGACAGGTACCCTGCAATTAAGGAGTGTTTTTTCCATTTAACAGTGATAGCATATGAGGTGGCTAGTCATTACAACATCACATTTTTGCAAACTGGAAGTACTGTAGCACATGGACATGGGTACACAGCTTGCATAACTGATGAATGCCACTCAGCACATCATAAATACATACGTGTTGTTTGGCTGTCATAAAGCTACCACTGTTTTGCTATCCAAGGTCATATCTATTTGAAGGGTCGTTCAGTTTTGTACTTCTGTTATCACAATATTAGTAAGATAAAGGTCTACCATGGACTGTTAAAACATAACAAGTCAATGAACCACATCACAGAACACAAGTGCCAAAAACACCAAAAAAAAAAACAAAAAGTCAAACAATGTTTTTTGCACCTCCCACAAAGGGCAAGTCCTCCTCAGCACCACTACTTATATATGCCACCTCCACAGTCACACCAACATAATGAAGGGATCAGGAATCCATCTTCTGCCTTCTGGCTGTGTTAGTGAGGATAAGCAATAAGAAAGGAGGATTAAACAATGTGCACATCTACTTTATTTTCACAGTTGTGACTAATTTAGAATCCCTGATTTCATCAGCCAGCTATGGAAGTCAGGCTTTCGACTGTTGAATGATAAACGAGTTTATTCAGAAGGCACTACTCAAATATATATATATATATATATATATATATAAAGGGCATGCATTAATTTCTTTATATTTCATTTGTTGGCCAAGTAGAACAATTTTCTGCCACGACCCAGTCCAAAGTCAAACAAACAAGTTGACATGCAAGCACCGATACAAAATATCTATCCAGGTTTATGAAAACACACAAAATCATACAATGAAGAAATGTGAAGCAGCTGAGGTAGGCTTACTGAGAATAAAGCAGTAGAACCAGGATCGGATCCAGCACTAGGTGACCTAGACAGCTGCCTCGATCCCCATGCTGGCAGGTAATCCCAGTCACAACATTAAATAATAAAAAAAAAGAAATCTTACTCTGTTCAGCAACCATGTACTGTCACTTTACGAATTAATGCATTTCTTATATCTACATCCTACCCTGCTACTTCCAGCCAATGCATCAGGAGTAAGCAGAGGTGTGTGTGTGTGTGTGTGTGTGTGTGTGTGTGTGTGTGTGTGTGTGTGTGTGTGTGTGTGTGTGTGTGTGTCCGCAAAATGCCCCAATTGCTGCTTGCTCAGAGGCAAACCCAGTACCTTAGGTACAGGGGGAAAGAGACAATGCAACTGCCAGACCCAATTTCTAGGTACAAGATCAATATCTGGTACATAAAATACATATTGATACAAAACTAAAGTTATGTGCTCACCATAACAATAGATCTGTGTTGTCTGTTTCCATCCTTCCTCAAAGTATAGATCCAGGATTTGACTTCATATCAAGCTTTAACCACTTCTAAGCTTTGGATCCAGTGTTCAGGGTCCTCCCCTACCCATATTCCCTTGTGTAAGGAATAAGCTACCTCAGATCGAGTTTGCTGGATGATAAAAGTGAATTTAAAATTATGAGGGTGCTAACAGATAAAACAACTTAACTAACCTAAACACTGACTGACTTTGAAAACAGAATGAGAAGCGAAAATCACTACCTTCATGAGCCAAGCAAGGTCAGCTAGAATCATCTTGGAATGGAAATATAAGAAAAATAAGGAGGGGATGGTGGGAGGGTAGTTGAGAAAGGACAGAAACAGACAACACAGATCTATCATTATAGTGAGTGCGCAACTTTCTATATGAGGTTGTCTTTTCCATCTGTGTCTCAATGCATGGGACAGAGTGCCCAGCTACCTTCTCACTTGGGAGGCCTTAACGAAGGATATTCCAGAGCACAGCTGAACCAAAGCAGGCTCTAGACCTGGATTGCAAATCTAATTTATAATATGAGATGAAGGTATGTACCTTAGACCATCTAGCTGCAGCACATATGTCATCAGTTGGGACACTAGAGAAGAAGGCTGTAGAAGAAGCCACAGAGCTGGTGGAATGAGCCTTTGGAGTCAAAGGAAGTGGCAGTCATCTTTCTTGATAAACAAAGGAAATACACTGTGACAACCAGCAGGAAAGGGTGACTTTGTACACTGATATTCTCAGTTCAGCTGAGGAAAAGGACACAACTCATCAGATTTCTTGAAAGGTTTCATCCAATTGTAAATAAAAATGTAACTGATAACAGAAATCTAGCAAATGCAAAGTATATTCACCCGAGTTTGAAAACTTATGGAAGAATACTGGAAGATTTATGGATGGATTAATGGATAACTCACAAACCATCTTTAGGAAGAAAAGAGGGGATGGTTCTTAGTGACACTGTCCTTGTGAAAAATTAGGTACGGAGTTTTTGAAATTAGGGCTTGTAGCTAAGACATTCTCCTGGCAGAAGTGATAGCCACCAGAAATAAAGTCGTCCATGATACTACTAACCTACCCCACTTTAAAAAAATACTCAAAGCACACCTATACAAAACATGGCTATGTTCATGCAATAACCAAGGATAAGTAAAACGTCTTGACCAGCATCTACACAAACACCAATATCCATCTGACTGCCACAGCACCAAATTGAAAAAGTCTCTTCCTAATTCTACTAACTTTGTGTCAGTGTAAGCAACATGCCTTCTCCTATTTCATCTGTAACCTATATGATAACCGTTAACATGGTCTGTAATGGGTAATACTGACCTACTAATTTATAACCCACATACATGTCAACTGACTATAGTCAAAGTACGAAACATGCAATATGTCAGCTGTCTTCTTTCACAGGCTCTGTAACCTATATTGCAATTGCTTCCACTGACTGAAATGCGCAATATGTGATTTGCTCATATGATCTCTTACTCCAGTATAAATTGTAAATTGTCTGTATGTTGAGTTTACTTATATACGTTAAAGTACACACTTTGCTTTATGTGGAGCCTTTCTCCCAGGGCCTCCACTGAAAAAGGACTTGCGTCTAGTCGGACTTTCCCGATCAACAAATATAAAATAAAATAACTAAATAAATAAAAATTTTAGATCAGCCCTAGAAGCAGGTTTGAATGGGGACCCAGTCAAAGCCTGTAACACAATGGCAATATCTCATGAAGGGACTGGGTCTCTGGAGCAGAGGATGTAGTGAAAAAGTACCTTGAAGAAAAGCCTTGGATAATCTGATAGATGCAATTGGTGTATGGTTTTCACCCATATCAAAGGAGGATACAGCAGCTAACTGTACCTTGATTGCAGAACAGCTGGCTCCACATTGGAAGAGGGTCAGAGAAAGGGTCAATATTGTTTTTGTTTGTCCAAACAGAAAACCTTTTCAATTTGTTCTTATAAATTTTCCTAGTCGAGGTGTTTTGGGAGGAAGGCAAAACATGGATATCTAAAGATGAAAATATGGACTGCTGCAACCATCACTGGAACTGGAGAAACCATGTGGTCCATTTGAGGGATGAATGTTCAGGTGAGGCGATCCAGACAGGTGAGACAGCAAATTTGGGTCCGAGCCCAGTATCCAGGGGAGTCGACTTGATGAGGCCAGAGGAAGGGAAACCACACTTGTCAAGGCCAACAAGAAGCCATGAGCATGATTGTGACCTTCATTGCAGAAGCCTTCTGTAGAAACTTTGGAATCAGGGGCATCAGAGGAAATACATAGCAGAGTCCAGGGGCCAAGGGTGTGTTAGAGCATTCCTGGGCGACTCCACCACTCTGGGAATTAGAGACAAGAATTTGTCACATTTGGTGTTGTGGGGAGGGTTGAAGAAGTCACAACAAGGTCAGCCCCAACAGCTGAAAATCTATTCTGTTACTAATGGATTCAGAGACCACGCATGAGGAAGTAGAATAGATCTACTCAGTCTGTCCACAAGTATATTGGCTCTTCCCAAGACTAGCAAAGCTATTAGAAAGTGGTGAGAAGTTACCACCCATTGCCAAACTGTTATGGTCTCTCAAGACAAATGATAAGATATGTTTCCTCCCTGTTTGTTGATGTACCAAACAACTGTCATGTTGTCTCTCTGAATAGGTATCACACCCAAAGGAAGAGAGTCCTGAAAAGTCTGAAAAGCTAGGAGGACTGCTCTCATCTCCAATATATTGATGTGAAGTACGGTCTCTGTTTGGGACCAAGTGGCTTGAACTGCCTTTTCCATAAAGTGCCCCCCACCACACTAGGGAAGCATCTGTGGTCACTGTGGCTTGGGAAAAAAGGAAGAATGAAAGGCCATCCCTGTAGAACATGTGGATATTCTAGCCACAACTGTATGTGAGTTCTGTAGATGTTCATTAGAATCACTAGAAAAGACATGGGTTGTTTCCTGATTGACCACTGAACCACCAGAGTCCATATAAGAAACTGGATGTAGCTCTGACTAGTGGCACTAATGTGATTGAAGCTGCCATGGAGCCTAGAAAGTGAAGAATTAGTCTCACTGGTGGCTTTTGGTGAGATAAGACTTCTTGTGGTTGCTGGTAAAGGGAAGTAATTCTTTTTTGAGGGAATTTTGATATTTGAAGTCTTGTGTCCAAAAATGTTCTGATGAATTCTAAAGACTGCACTGGTTGTACCTTGGACTTTTCTAGAGTCACTGTAATCCCTAAGTCTATGCATAGTTGGAACAAAGAGTTCCTGATTTGGATAAGTTGATTCCTAAAAGGGGGCAGTAATGAGCATGTCTTTCAAATACAGTAATACCTGGAAGCCCTGCAGTCGTAGATGAGCTTCCACTACTGCTACACACTTGGTAAACACTCAGGTGGCTGTAGTGAGACCAGAGCTCTGAACTGGTAATGACCGTCTCCAAGCCAGAACTGAAGATGCTTCCTAGGGCATCTGTCCATCTTATGTGGTAGTACGCATCCTGAAGGTCTGTCAAGCATATTCAGTCATTCTTCCTCAGTAATGGAAGAATGGACTGAACCATGACCATCCGAAATTTTGTTCACTTGACAAACTTGTTCAAGCGACTCAGTCCCAAAATTGGCCTTAGGTCCCTGTTTTTCTTTGACACTAAAATGAATTTTGACTAAATTCCAGATCCTCTCCTTTCTGGAGGAAACTCTTGGATGACTCGGTTTTTTAGAAGCTTCCTTATTTCTGAAGCAGATTCTAACCCTTGTAAGAATGGAAAAACCACAAATTCTTTTGGGAAACAAAGGAGGATATGGAAGGGAATGAAATAGCCTCTGGTTATGATCCTCTGCACCCATTTCTTTTGAGTGAAGGACATCCATGTTGCTGAGTGCAGAGATAATAGTCACGTCAACTGTCTGAAGAGTGCAACAGTTGGGCAAACATTCAGGAGCACTGGAAAGGCTTCTCTAAGAAAGGACCCCTGAAGTCTTGGTTTATCAGGCCACCTCTGCCACTTGGGCAATGTCCATTATAACAGTTTCCCCTCTGCCTCAGGGAGCTCTCTCTCCAAAAGTGCCAGATGCAAAACCTTGGGATTTACAAAGCCACATTCTCTTTCCTACATTCTGGTTTCTACAGAAGGTCCTTTGAGGGGTAGAAAATTTGACCCCTACAGCAGATTTAACATCCTTCTCACTTCTTGAGATAGTCTCTTTTGCTTTAGGACCAAACAATGTTGATCCATCATATTGGGCATTGACAAAGGATGTCTTGAAATGCTCCACAAAATCAAACTGCAACATCTAGGCATGCCTTCTTATGGAAATGTCTGTGCCAGCTGCTCTATATGCATCTTCTGTGGCATTAGAGATTAGATGCATAAAGGCACTACATAGGGACTGTAGGGTAGCCAACTGTGAATCAATGGAGTTTCTTTGATCTGCATTTAAGCTCCCTGAGAGAGAATTGGTGATTTTGTCAAATCTCTCTGGGAACAAGTGATGTGTGTCAGTTATTAAGCATTCTCTTCAAAAAAGTAGATGATCTGTAGACACACACTTCCCAAACCTGTTCAATACATGCAACGCTCTATTTGGTGGATGGACAGAGGAACTTTCTTCCACAAGCTCCTCCTTAGTGGCTGCCCTAAATATCATACCATACACTGTAGGAACTTTGCTGTAGGTAGGACGGTCTTTGTGAGCAATGAAAAACTTGTCAGAATTTTTGCAGACAGGTTCAGATGTGCCTGGTTCCTTCCATGCCTGGGTGGAGCTATGGTCCATTATCTCATCAGCCAGAGAGACCTCCCAAGAAGTAGATGGGCTAGAACAAAAAGTCTGAAGAAAAACAGATTCCTTCAAAGAATGGGCTTTTGAGGACAAACCCCCTTTCTGTCTAAGAAACTCAAGAATCTGTCTGAATGAGACATCCTGAATAGGGAATCTGAGAACACCTTTTCCATCATCAAAATCACTGGCAGTTGTTGTGATTCCTCAGGGGAATCCAAGTGTCTCTTCTTACACTTATACTTCCCATGAACCACCTCTGTAGCTTATTCAGGGGAGAATTCAGAAACAAACATTACCTCACTTTGGAGAACAGACTCAAGGCTTTCAGAAACTGGCTGTCCTGAGAGGGCAGCAGAGTGGGCTGTGCATCCTAGGAAATCCTATAGGGAGCTTGGATCTGGTTCTGAAAAGGTAGATCTCTCTCTAGGTTGAGAGAGTACTCTCTTGAAAGCTATAAATGCCAAACTTGACAGAGATCTGAGAAGTGCTGCTGTTGCAGCCAAAACTCTTGAAGATGGCTCAAACCAAAAAGCCATTCAACTGTGAACAGAGGCTGTAGCCAAAGCCAAACCATAAAGCACTGATGTCCCTTGAGGAAGGAAGGAATCTGAAGACCTCAGGTACGACCCTACCCTGTTGGAGTAAGTGTCAACAGTTTTAGGCTCCAAGACTCCAAATGAAGTTGACTTCATCAGAGAACTCACTGAAGTTGAGGAAGTATGAAGCCTCAGTTCTGGTGCAGCCCCACACTGATTAAAAATCTGATCCAGAAGCTGCACTATGAGAGGTTGGATTGGAAAAGAAGCCATTACGTTAGGGGAATAAATGATAGGTGGAGCTGGAAGTACCCCCAGCTGGATTTGGATCCAAAGGAAATGCCTCATCATATTGTCCACCGCTGCTTCAGTGAGGTTTCAAGAGGACCTAGATGACCTCAGAAAGGAAGGGTCTATAAGAATAACATGGTCTATCTTTCTGGATTGGAGACAAGAGTGTAGGGAAGATAGGTTCCAGGAAGACCTAGGTGAAGTTGCAGATCCAATAATTATCAGATCTGAAAAGAGAGCTGGCTCCAAAGGTCTAAAGATCTTAGCTGGTGGAGCCGATGAGGGTGTGGGATCTGGAGATCTCTTTTTTTGTTAATTTTGATTTTTTTTTGTCTTTCTCTTTCTTTGTCTCCATCTCTTTATGCTTTTCTCTGGATTTATCAGTCTTTTAAGGATGAAGATGGGGAAAGGGAAAAAGCAGCAACAGCCACAAACATCCTCCAATCCTGAAGAGGGCTTCTCTCATGTGGTGGGCTGTAGGAGACCCTTTAAGATCCATTGATCAATTTGTTTCTTCTCTCTACAATGGTTCATTGACGAAAAGCCTCACAGACGAAGCAGGCAACATCAAGATGAGAAGGCCGTAGGCAATAAATGCACTGCTCATGCGCATCAAATTAAATAGCTTGGGGGAACAAGCTGTGCACTTTTTTGAAGCTAGAGGACTTCCAAAGTTTATAAATGGCCAAAGCTGGGTCTGGGGTCAGATCCGAGACCCATATGTTGAGGAATGAATGAAAAAGACAGCACCAGATCCTGCTGTTCTGTTAACTTTTAAGTGATTTAGAGTAGTCTGCTAATCTAACAGAGAACTAATAGGGAGGTTAAAAATGAGATGTGGGCATCATGCAAGCATGTAAGCCCTCCGCAGAAAGATAACATAAAATAAAACAGTATGCTATATGCAGTAATGTTTCTGATTTTTATATGACTTGTGGGTTGCTGAACAAATGCTACTGCTGCACCATTTATATTGTCTGTAATTGTTTCCCTTTATTAAGTGCGCTAAAGAATTAATTCATTTATAGGCCTGGATTGTGTAAAATAGTCTCAACATGTTGCATTTTAGCAATATATTTTGCAGTACTTTTGTAGAGCTTCCAGCAAATGCAGAGAGACATTTCTCAGGTCATACAGGCTGCATTGTTTTGGGTAATGATCACAATTGTTTGATCTTCAGTATCCATTATGTAGCTCACTGCTGCATATTACAGTGGTACAGTCTTCTCTACAAGACTGGATTTGTAGGATTTCTGCATTTAGTTAAAAACTGTTAGGCTGGCAGTTAGCACTAAAGCTCTACCTGGTTAAGTAGCTGCTTTGTGTGCCAAAAGTGCAGGGTCTGAATCTTTCTACCTTCATTTACTTCCCAGTTGACACTAAGTCTTTTAACCAGACAGTGCTTTGGAGCAAGTGTAAATTTGTGCTAGGCTCCTTAATGGTCTCCAGGACTGCATACCTAGTGACTATGAACCTGCTGTCATTAGACATTTCCTATCGCGTAGCTGATGTACTTCAGGAAATTTTATGGTAATATCACCAATAAACTATGTGTAATGCAATGCAGGCAATTTTGTTCTTCAAGTGCAGTAGGCACTGCATTTACAGATGAAGGACTTAAATGCAAAGTTGTTTGCAGCAGCAAACTCTCCATTAGTAATAGTTCTCTTTAATGTGAAACTATTTAGATGATTTTTGCTTCTGTAGAGATTGTGCTTACTGGCATATATTATCAGGTAGTTATTAATTCTCATCTTTCATAAATACTCATATTTGAACTGTGTTACACATGGTTGGATCTTATAATATGCTGCTAGTGATCTTTATACAATTTCATGTTGTTAATCCAAAGCTACCAACAAAATTTATTTCTTCATAATAATAATAATAATAATAATAATGGGTTACACAGTCAACAAAGTGGCTGTAACTGTTGGTGGTAGTGGTTGGTGTTGTCTGTGGATGAAAGTACTTTATCCACTAATCTGGTCATTTTTAAATGGCCACTAGTTTGGTTTTGCAGGACAAGTGTGTGTGTGTGTGTGTGTGTGTGTGTGTGTGTATACACATGTGAATTATGTTGGAATACTTTGGCTAGTGATTGTTTGACTTTGGCTATTTTCTTTATCACAGGCATCTAAAAGTATGCAGTCAAAAATGTAGCAATAGTTGTTGGGTTTGGGGGATGTCTGTGTTTAAAAATAATTGACCCTGCTGAACTAGTAAAAGTTAAAAAGTGATTAGCTGTCTTTGTAGGACTAGTATGCATTTGTGTAAAGTTAATTGGAATACTTTACCACAACTATATTTACCACAATCATGCATGTGATGTGTACATGGTTGATGATAAAGTGGCTACAATTGTTGTGTACAGATATCAGTAGATTATAAAAACAGTAGCTTGAGTGTCTTTTTTATGGCTGAAAAGTTCTGGAATGAGGATTTTTTTGTCATTATTGGTTCATACATTTTGTTTCACTAATTACTAGTAATAAAATATTCAGAACTACAATTAAAAATGCACTCTGACAAATGTTGCTGTATTAAACATGAAATATAACTTAAAAATAAGGATGGAGCTACAGTGGCACAGCAGATAACATTGTTGCCTTACAGCAAAAGGTTCTCTGGCTTGATTCATGACTGGGGTGCCTTCTGTGCGAGTCTGCATGTCTTCCCTGTGTTTGCATGGGTTTCATTTGAGTGCTCCAGTTTCCTCCCACATCCCAAGGACATGCAGTAGGCAGACTGGATGCTCTAAGTTGTCCATAGGTGTGAGTGTACATGTGAGTGTGTGATAAGGAATAACAACAGTGGGAGGGATAGCAGCCGGGTGGTGTAAACACTGGCTCTAAATGATTGTCACTGTTAAAGTGACACCACGACCTTGTCTGCAAAAATGGGAAAAGGAGATCTGGATGGATGGCAGAAGGTAAATCAATGAATGCATGCATTTATGCATGGTCCTAAAATGTGTTCAGGGGACCCAAGGTTTGAAAACAGACCAGGGCCCAAGATACAACTAATCCATTACTAGATGCATTTTTAATGAATGTGAGTTTCAAGGAAAGTGAAGTTTACTGCTGCCAAGTATGTTTTCAACGTGACTGTTTTGCTTTTTTAAGCAAATGTCCATCAGTGTTTGTGCAATAACGTTAATCAAAATGCCTGTAATCATTGTAAAAGTAAAGAAGAAAAGAGAATGCACACCGACAAGTTTGAACAGTGTTTATGATTACTGGGGAAAGACAGCCAAATAATGGGACAGCAGAATGGCTGTGGTGAGGGTCTGGTCCATTACCCTGCCTAGGGCCCCATCTGACCATAATCCAGGACTGAGTAGAACTATCAGAAAATAATACAGAAGAAGAGTCTAAGCATAGTTTGCATAATGTATAAATGCACATGTAAAAGTAATTTGTATTTGCCTTAGAAGTACTACAATAACAAAATTACAATAACCTCAGCAGATATTCATTAATACTATAGTAATGCAACCTAAACCTGAATAAAATGTGGTCAGGGTTAATTCTGGAGAGAGGGTGGTGGGGAGTGACAGAGAGTGAGATAGAGAGATCTTTATGGAGAAGACAGCAGATACTATAAAGTGGCAGAAGAGAGTAAGGATATTACTGTAGCATTAGCTAGAGTGTGGAGAAGGGGGAAGCCAAACCTAAAGGAGGTTTATTAACAAGAGACAAGAATAAAAATTGCATGAAACTTAATAATTACTATCAGGTGGAAAAGAGGTTGTAACTGTCACAGCAAATTAACCAGTTCTCTGATGCAGAGGGATAAAGCTCTGAATGCAGTGAAGATGACCGGGGTTGAAGAATCAACCCAGCCAATAACAGTAGCCAGATGGAGAGGGACTAGAATGAGTGGCCAATACTACCTCATGAAGGGGATGATATTACTGCAGCACAGGTTAAAACAGCACTGTCCAAGGCCAAGAAATACAGCTTCTATGGGACCTGACAATATCCCTGGCTGTGTTCTACATGAACTACAGAGTGAACTGACACCTGACTTGTGTGCCCTGTTCAACCTCAGGCTCTGTCCCTAATGAATGGCACACTGCTACAGTCATCCCTCTCCACAAAGGAAAAATGACTACAGACCCTGGGAACTATCACCCCATTAGCCTGGCGAGTCTGATATGCAAAGCTATGGAACGCATCATCATGGACCTAATAAACAAGGATATAGGGAATCCCCAAACTCTGAATGCCACGCAGTTTGGTTTTGTGAAGGGTAGATCATGCCTGCTCAATCTGGTTGACTTCTTTGAGTCAGTCACCAGAGCTATGGATGAAGGCAAGGTAGTTCATTCAGGAATCATAGAAAAACTCACTAAGCTAGGCATCAACCCCTATATCACTAGGTGCATTGCAAACTGGCTCACAGACAGAACCCTCAGTGTGAAAGTAGCTGACTTCAAGTCAGACTGACGACCAGTCACGAGTGGAGTCCCACAGGGTTCATCCTGGGTCCTCTCCTGTTTGGTATCTACTTCTCTGAAGTCCAGGCCAACCTGAAGGGACTCTGGCTGATGAAGCTCACAGACTATTGCAAGTTGGGAGCTATTATTAACCCCCCAAGTAAAGTTGACATCCTACAGAAAGGTCTCACTGAGACCAACGGCTGGTGTCAGAACCACGGCCTTAAGCTCAATGCAAAAAATGTGTCATCATCCCCTTTGGGAAAAACACGGCTCCCATGAATTACCACATCAATGGTAGTCCACTAAACACAGAAGGCATTATAAGAGATCTGGGAACTCAGGTTGACAGCAACCTCTCTTTTGACCACCACATTGACACTGTGGTCAGAAAGTCTATGTGGCACATCTCATTACTAATGGTTTTGTATCCAGGAAGAAAGAGGTCATTGTCTCCCTCTACTCTTCCCTCATTAGGCCAATCATTGAGTACAATGCCCCATTTGGCATGTACCTCACAAGACACCTGCAACAACTGGAGAGGCTGCAAAAGTACCTCACAAAGAGGATCCTTGGCCTTAAACACTTGTCCTATATGGACAGACTCAAAAACTCCAGCTATTCTCTGTCTCATATTGCCTACTTAGAGACAATCTCTGCTTGACTTACAAAGCCATGTCTGACCCAGCTCTGTTAGAAATGCTACATCTAAAGAAATCTCAATCCCGCTGCACCATGTGCTCCAGAGACCTCAACCTCATTACCACAATCAACAGAACATGCTAGAGGGACAGGTTCATAACCCAGAGACTGCCCATGCTATGGAATAAACTTCCCATACATGTCAATCAGAGCACCTCACTGGCCCTCTTCAAGAGAAAGGTTGATGAGTGGAAGGGAAATAGAAAATTCACCCCAGGGATCACTCCAGTGGGTCTACTAGACTGAGGCACTGGGAACTAAGGTCGAGTGGCATGATGCCAAGTCAATCCTATGGGCTAGGCTTGTAAAGGCTCCAGGGCCATTAGCCTAGTACACACCTATGAAACTATGAGAAGAAACTGTCTAAGTCCCACTGCAGGAGCGCCCACTAGGAAAGGCCCTGAAAGTGCAATCCCTACTCACTAGATCTGCGATGTGAGAGCCAATCCAAAGAGTGCTTGCATTTCAGTTCAATACTGTGGGGGTACAGAAGTACACAGACTGTCATGTAATTAGGGAAGAAAGTATGCATTATGCCTTGCTTGCTGGTCATGGTAGAGAGTGGTAAGCCTATAATACAAAAATTCCAGTGGTTGACAATGACCTTCTCCAGCAAGATTATTACAGAATCCCATTTCTTTAGCAAGCCCGTGGATGTGAGATATCAAGGCCTCATTTTCCCCCTCCTTGACTGGAGTTCTAGTCTGGGGCAGCAAACCAGACTCGTAAGCCAGTGAGAAAAGGATGGTTACTGGGAATTACTGATAGAGTGCACTGGTGCCCAAAAAACAAGATAAGAAAGGAAAAGAAGGAAAAATATACAAGGTTTCTGAAATTTCTGTAGGTAGATACTTAACATGGGTATGTAGTTTCAGAATTAATGGCGCTACTGCTGTTGTTGTCATGCTTTAGCAAAGGGATAAGGCAGATATTTACTTGCCATATTGTTGAATCCTTTCATCCAGTTCCGTCTGATATAACTTATGGGTAATGAGCCACTTGACAGATCCAGTCTGGGATAACTGTTGTTCCAGCCTTGATATCCTTTAAAGTTTTATTCCAGCATAATTCCCTAGTGCTGTAACCTCCTTAGATCAAATTAGATGCCTTCACTGCACTCTGAAACATAGGGAATCAATGGATGATGGATACTAAAGAACAGCTTTAAGCCATCCTTCAGATATTCAGAAAATGACAATTTGGAAGGGAGATGGAAAGAAAAATGGTATATTGGATGAACCTGGATGAAAGGATCCAGACTTATGGTAAGGATATGACTAGTGTATCCTAATCATCCAATCCATCCGATCTGATTTATGAGTCAGAATCCCAAGCTACCTAACACCCTTTGGAGGCATCATGACAGGACACACTTACGAATTGTAGCCCCAAAGGAAGCTCTAAATCTGGATATTCATTTCAGTGTTAATGTTTGGCAAAGGTGTGCAAAATATACCAAGCTTCTGCAGCACAGATCTCATCTACAGAGGAATTCTTGAAAAAGGGCAGTGTAAGTAGCTGGTGATCTGGTTGAATGAGCCTTTGGTTTAATGGGCAAGGACTTATGAGATGTAGAAACAAAAACAATGCAGTCAGGTAGCCATCTAAATGTAAATTCAGAAACTTTTTTCATAGTCTGATGGTTGGACAAGAGACAAAAAAAATGAATATCCTTTCTAAATGGTTTAGTTCTTTGGAGACAAAACTCTTAGTTGCCTGTGAACTTTTAAAGTATGAAGAGTGTATTCTCCTTTATTGAAATGGT
The DNA here is from genome assembly GCF_019279795.1 of Protopterus annectens. Taxonomy (NCBI): domain Eukaryota; kingdom Metazoa; phylum Chordata; order Ceratodontiformes; family Protopteridae; genus Protopterus; species Protopterus annectens. The sequence continues at coordinate 59,858,194 of NC_056738.1, forward strand.
TTGGAAAAACAATGGTAAATGAATAGGCTGATGCAAATTTGATTCTGATGCAACTTGGGGAATGAATGAAGGTTTAGTTTGTAGGGACATTTTAGCCTTACAGATACCAAATACACAGGTGGAGGAGATGATAATGCAAGTAATTCAGAAATTATTTCAGTAGAAGTAATTGCTACCAAAAATAGGGTTTTCTGAGACAGGTTGTGCAGATATTGATGGCTCAAAAGGTCTTTTTGTTAAAGTCTGTAAGTAAAAATTAATATCCCAAGGAGGAATTGCCTCTTTAACTGATAGTTGCAGAAGTGTTTCTTTTAAAAAAAGGTCTTACTTAATCTACAGGATGCTACAGAAGGTGATTCAAAACCATTGTGATGTTGGATACTGAGGATAACTGAACTTTAATGGTGGATTAACTTGAGTCAGAGTGAAATAAATATGCAAGAAACTGTAAAATGTTTGTAACTGAAGCAAAGTATGGGTCAAGTCCATGATTGATAGCCCATACTGAGAATCACTTTCATTTTCTCCTGCACATCTTGAGTCAATTTATTCTGTGAGGTAGAAAGTATGGAACTGACACTGGATGACAAGGCAGGATCTGATGAAGTTCCACTCGGGTTCGGAATGAAAGTGCTCAACTTTTATTAAAGTGGTAGCATTTTAGTGCCATATTTTTCTTCAGCTAGCCTGTTGTTTTGTGGATTCTCAGTTTGTTTTGTACTGGTTGGAGTTTGAGCTTATCAAAAGTAGCAGTATGTACTGAACACTGACTGCTACCATTGAGGGATCTGATATTGTGTGACAGCAATGTTACTGGATACATAGAAGCAAACTGGGGTACCTGAAGATATGTACAGTTGAAGACGCACACTATATTACAAAGACATGCCAGTGAGATAGGCCTATTATCAAATGAACATGCTGTGGTTTGTGTCAGGCAGATGATTAAGAATAAAAAATGAGAAAGGCTGCCTGTGTGCTGATTAGTCAGTAAAAGTCATCCAATAGTGTTGTAGAGGACATATAATCTAAAACAGAAATGAAGAGTGAAGACAATGCAGTGTGTAACAGGCAAGTTTGGTGATAAGCATTCTGTGAAGCAGACACAATATGCAGCTCGACTTCAGAAAAGCAATTCGGGATCACCTGGATGAAGCTCAGTCATGCATTAAAAGCAGGGATTTCCATAAGTCACAAAAACAGGAAAGACTAAGCAGCAGCAGCTAAGATAAATGTTAACACTAACTCACTACAGACAGCGCCAACCAGTACAGAGTATGGTAAGTATGTTGCACCGTAGAAATGCTAGAAGTAAAACAGTGATGGAGTACATGCAGGCATGTGCAAAGTGTCATGCAAAATGGTGGTTACTGCAAAAATAAAGGATGAAAGAAAAAAAAAAAACATGGCTCATGGAACTCCTACATGAGCCAGGAACTGGTTACCTTCAACAAGTAATAAGATTTGAAGAACTATAAGGTAGAAAGTTCACAACAGGTGAGGTGTAACATAAATTAATTTAGAAAAAGCTGTCTTGATTGTATCAGTAAATGTGGATGCAATATTATGCTTCTGATCTGCTGTAGTAAAACTTGTACTGATTACTCATTGCACATAATGGAAAACGGGTGCAACTCCTCAAAACCAAACCAGGAGAAGGAAAGGAAGTTAGCATTCTTTCGTGTTGGGAACAATGTTTTTAAACAACAGAGTAAACTGCTGTTTACAGTTTTACCAACACGTCATGTGCAGTGTGCTATGTCCAAGAAATTATACAAAGCATTTTGTGATAGAGCAAGAAATACAAATCTGGAAAAATTTTGCCAAAGCTGGTAACAGAAAATCAAATCAGTAATGAGCTTCAGACACTGACATGAAGAAATGTAGGGATGAGAGCTATGTAGAGCAGGCATAAACAGACAGCACAGACGATAACTGTGAAATGAATGGAATAAAGAACCCGATTAGTATAGTCATAATTTTATGGCTGTTCTTTATATCTTCTGGTATGTTATTTCAGTAGACAGGAGCCTGCTTTGCAAATATCCTTTCAGTGGTTACTAATTTGAAAGGGGGGTTTGCACACTTGTAATTGATCTGTGCTTCTGAGAACAAATCTTTGCAGTGTCTAGAAAAGTATTTTTGTAATGGTAGACAGTTGCTATCATTAAGCAATCTATAAGTGAGGGATTTCAGAAGTAGTGAAGATGTGGCTTCCACTGGGAGCCACTTGCATTTTACTATGGTGGTACATTTTTCATAGTTTGGTTAAGGGTAGTGTTATGACAGGATAAAAATTAAATAACTGGTACAGAGTATTCCAGCCTGGGTATCCATACATTGATTGTTATGGCTTCCCTTGCTTCCACAGTGAGTAAATGAGTACATTTATGTGAGACCTTTAGTTAGGATCAGATTTTTTATCTTAGTGTATGGAGTAAAAGTTACAGTTGGGTTTCAGGTAAGCCTCAAGTATCTCTAGGATGTGGTGGTTAGAAGAGGTTAACCAATGGGGTCAGTATTAATTTAACTTGCTGACAGATCATAAAAAAAGTGTTATTAGTTTTGAATGAGATGTTTATAATTGATTTATTAACATTATCATTATCCATCAATGACCTTTCTGAGAAAATGTATTTGAAACAAAAGAAAATAAATCAGAAGCCTTTAGGGTAGGGGTGTGTTTCTTGACGAGATTTTTTTTCCTTTTTCTTCTATAGTACCTAGGTGCCTCTGATTACTAGAAAGCTATATGTCCTTTGGGTAGCGTTAGAGCTCATCATTACAATGAGCTTATCTTTGTAGAGCTCTTTCACGGTCTTCTGGTCATGTCATCTCAGCTTCCATTGCACAGAGGATCCAAAAGTCCAGTGAAGAAATGAATGGAGGAGGATGCAGACTGGTGAAGGTATAGTAGTACAGAAGTTACCATTGCTGTCAGACAGCACTTGGGACTGTAGCTAGTTTTCTGGCGGGAGGTATGTTCTGAGCAAAGTTTGATATATTCCACAAATCTGTGTGGCTTTTTTCTAGGGTATCTCTTCTCTTTCTACAATCAACAACATGCTAACAGCTGAACTGGTGTTCCTCCAAATTACCCACATACATGTGCACAATGTGGATGTGTGACTGTGTCCATCTTATAATTAATAATTGGAGCTCTGTCAAGCAATGAGTCTATACTTTGCATCTACCATTTACCAGGAAAGGATCCAGCTGCCCCCAGAAGCCTGAACAGGATAAAGTTACAATCAGAGTGAAATGAACGAGGTTACAGGTCAGCCACTCAGCAAATAAGGCTCAGGAGGAGATCCTGCTCTCACTTGGGGACACCTGTTAACAGCATATATTTTATACTCCTCTGTGTCATTGATTTCATTAATGTCTTAGTTTTATGTATTTATTTATTTCCTTTTATGTGTAGCATTACTTTGGCTGGTGTTGCTGCTTCACTTCTCTAGATAGTAGATCTTGGTCCTTACCTTGAGTCACTTTCTATATATATTTTGCATGTTCTTTGTGTGTCTTAATCAAGTTCCACTGACTATTCTGGATTATCTGCAAAGACAATGTATTCATTGTTCTTTATATTCTAGCCATACTCCGTGTTTGGTATTGACCATGTGGCATAGCAGTAAAGGGTATGTAAGAATTAGTTAACATGTTATTAAAGGTATATTTTGCTAGCCAGGCAACTTTCTTTATGAGATTGCTCTTAGCTGCATGTGATAACACCCAGAGAACTATTGAAATTCTCTCCATAAAGAGTACATTGATATTTTGCAATGTGTGATAAAAAAACTGACATTACTAGGAATGTAGCCTGAGTGACCAAAGATCATTGTGTAATCCCACAAAATGAGAGGTGATGAATACATGTTCTGCTTTATTATTTTGAAACAGAAAGCAAGTTTCTGAGATGACATTTAAAGTAAAGTGAATTGTTCAGTTTTACAAGTTACTTACCCTGTTTTCATATGATTTGCACTGATTAGAATTTATTTAACCAGAATGCACAACATAATGATGTCATTGCAGAGGCTGCATACTTACAAGCCCACAGTGTTACTGTGGTAAAAGAACTGCAACAACATTATTTCTGGCTAGCTGGGACTGCTGCCATACGCTAACTACAACCCCCATTGCCACCCTGACCCCAGTAATGAGACAATTTCTCAGTTTGGATGCCACACACAAAGTGCAACATCGTAAGTCAAGTAAAGTTAGTCTTTTTAAAATATATGTCTTATTTAAGAGAAAAAAATTCTTAAAGGTATTCTAAACATCTTTAAAACAGTAAAACAGTAAAATATCATATAAACATTGTGCGCGTGTGCCTTTTAAAATATGATTAAAATCAACAGAAACTGTGCATCTCAAAGAAACTATGTACTAGTTTAATACACGCAGCAGGTACCAATTGAAAAAATGTGGTGTAGGTATATCAGAGAAAAATATCAGCTCATGAGAGCATTTAAGAATATTTGTCAGTTACTCCAGAATACCAGAAAGATACATACAAAAAAAAAAAAACGTTGTAAGGACCTCATAAGAAAAAAAACTCACTAAAATCAAAGTCAAAGTAAATTTTATTGTTGATCAGATATACACAGCAGTGGAAGCTGAACGAAATGACGTTGCTTTGGTCCCCGTGCAAAACATAACAGTAAACACATTGAGTGACAGTAAGACTAATGCATATATAGTAATTAAAATATTAACAACACAATAAATTACTACAACTGGACAGGAAGACATTAGACAATATTATACTAGTAGGTATTGCAAAAATTATGGACTTCACATTGTGATTACTTAGAATATTGCACTTCATCAGTTGTAGTATGATATAGTCTGATGCTCATAGTACACATGTATGGTGTAGTGACTCACTCCTGACTAATGCACATTCAGGAAGTAATGCATAGACAGAATAGAGAAATATAAAATGAAATAAAAAAACAAACAAAATCCATAAATAATAGTGTGGATCCAATTATTTAGTCACTAAATGTACTGCAGAGAAGAAATATCACAGTGAATCATCAGAATATTCAAGGAGAAAGCAAGATAGATGGGGGTACAATGTGCTAAGGTCTTATGTCAACTTGTTCATTAGAAACTTCAAACAAAAAAGTATGACTACCCTGGGAAAAATACACAGACAGACAGAGAGAGAGAGGTAGAAAAAATTTCAAACCAGCACAATAAGCTGGCAAGCTGACAGATATTAACAGACACAGACTCACATGCTAATAGCCAATAAAATGCATTCAAAATTTCTTTCCAGCCCAAGGAGGGCAACGCAAATCAGATCAGAGATGAATCTGAGGCTGTCTGTCTGATTATCTATGTTTACCTTAAAGGTGGCAGGGGTGATACTCTTTACTAGAAGTTTGTTCCAGAGGTGGGGGATATAGTGGAATATCACACCAACATGTCTTATGTATCTGTTGATGAAGGTTTAGGACCTTTAACTGAGTATTTGAGGATACATTTGTTCTTCAAAGAATAGGAGATAAACGAAGGTTGGATTCTTCATGGCTCTAAAGGCTAGATGCATACCCCACAGGTAAATGTATAATAACTAAGTACAGTGAGGGTTGCTAGTCTGCCTGGGTAACTGAGGGGCTTGAGGCTATTGATCTTTTTAGTTATGAATCTGTGAGTTCTGTCAAACTGAATGTTATATCTAGGTAAATATATCCCAAAAAGATGGAGTATACTAAATAATGGGTCTCACGAATTATGAGTAAAAGTGAGATATGACTTTTTTGAATCTAGAGGAGATGCCTATGGAACTTAGATAAGCCAGAAAAAAGGCTTTCTGAATTACTGTGAAGACATAATGGCCAAAAGATAAGGACCATCTTATTTATGTGAACCCTGTAAAGACCAGAAATACAAATATACAAACCTCCTTACAGAGTGTCCCACTTACTATACCTGATAATTGCATCTGGCTAGAAAACATCATATATTGTATATTAGCATTTTCAAAAAGTCATAAAACACAAACAAGTTCCCTTCTTTTTGCAACATATCAGTTCTTCAAAAATAGTTCTCATCATCAGCCATTTAAATCCCCTTCCCATGGAATAGCTGTATAGCACAGTTAGCAGTAAACTTTTAATTTAAAAATAAGTTCAGTGAAAGGTACAACATGTAAGCACACCATGGCACAGAGAAACAGTTAAATAAAAATAGGTGAAGTGAAACACAGCAAGACATGGAAATCGCTAACCCTGAACTTTCACATATTCAAACAGCGAGATAAGGGATATAATCAAAGAGCTGCAACAAGCTAGTTTCTGACCAAACTATTAACATGATGATATAGGTGGTTCAGCTTATACAGTGTTAGTGTTCCGAAAAACATGTTATTTGTACAGGCACTATTTCAGGGCAATTATGCTATTTGTTGTTGTTTATGAGCTTCAGTAGCTTTTGTAAGCTCAATATAAAGCAGCATATTTTGTACTGCTGCCGCTAGGTAAATCAATGTTCCTTTTGATGACTTACTTTTATACATGTAGGTACTCATAGTATTCGGCTTATACTCCACATCCAGATTTAGAATACTTCCTTAAATTAAGAAATTGTGTAGAAACAAAAGTTATGTACTTCCCAGAATGATATATCTATGTTGTTTATTTTTTCACTCGGTTCAACCTTTGGATTGTCGGATTCAATCAGATCCGACCATGGCACCTTCTCCTAGATCTGTGGATCCAAGGCTCTGACTCCACCATTACCCATAATCCCCTCAAGTTTGCTTATTTTACCTAAATTATAGATCTATTCTTGTAACAGCAGCAACCTGTAGGACTTGTTGATAAACCTGTTAATATCACAGAAGAATCAAGAGAACATTTTGAAGCAGACAGAGTCTTAGGTGTGGTCTGTCTGAACATCAGAAGCTGTCAGTGACAATTTTGGAAGGGGGAAGGAGGGAGAGATGGATGTTGAACTAGATGAAAATGAAACCACACAGATCTATCATTATGCTAAGTACATAACTTTTGTATCCAATGTTGTCTAATTTTATCTGTATCCAATGTTGTCTAATTTTATCTGATTCAATGTTTTGGACAAATTTCCAAGCTGCCAAAAAGACACCTGTGTGGTATCAAGAAAAGACATTCCTGAGAATAGTGGAACCAAAGGATGAATGTGCTCTGGACTGCACATCCAGTTTGTAATGAGATACAAAGGTGTGAACTGTGGACCATGTTGTTACTGCAAAAATGTCATCAATAGGAACTCTCTTCATGAACACAGTGGAGGTAGCTATCGATCTTCTGGAATGGGCTTTTGATTTTGTGTGTAACGGCTAAACTCACAGTCATTATACAGAAAGGAAATGCAGGCCAACAGCCATTAAGAAATTGTGACTTTTGATATATTTCTTCCCAATTTTACTTTAAAAAAGGACACAAACAGTTGATCTGACTTTCTTATATCTTTGATATGGTGCAAGTAGAATCTGAGCTGCCTGTGAACATTTTATGTGGCAGATATTCCCCTTTGTTTGAGAACTCAGGAAAAGACTGGCAAATCAACAGAGTAATTCAAATTTGCTTCAGATGTCACCTTTGGTAGAAAAGAAGAATTTGTCCTCAAGCTTACTCTGTCTTTATGTAAAATAAGAGAAGGTGGTTTGCATGATAGTGTTTCTAATTCAGAAATCCATATAGCAGTGGTAATTGCAACCAGAAAAACAGTTTTCCAAGAGAGATACTTAAAATCTACTGAGGCTGCCAGCTCAAAGGGGTTTCTGAGTTAGGGTTTGAAGTATGACTATGACGTCCCATGGGGGAACTGGGTACCTGAATGGGGGGGGGGGTGCTCTTAGAAGGAATGTTCCCTTAAGAAAAGTTTTGGAGATTTTAAGAGAGGCAGTGGAGGTGTAATTATGCCTTATGCGCCAATCTGAAATGGCAGTCAGTGGCACATTGATAATAGAAAAACTAGACCTTTGCTGAAAAATTCTGATAGAAAATCCAAGATCAATGGGAGAGGAGTGGAGAGTGGATCCAATCATCTTGAAGATTCTCTGACAGAAAATCTTTTCCACTTGCTCTAATAAATCTTTTTTGTTGACTATTTTTGTGAGAAAGAAATAATGTGAACCACCAATGAGAAATCCTGGCCTGTCCAGCTGTTGTCAAAATTGGAGTAACCGTGCAGTCAACTTTAGGGCTTGTAGATCCAGCAGAGGTAACCCAGAAGATCTGGGCTAGGATCCAACGTCCAAGGTTAACGTGTTACATGAGGCCAAAGGAAGAGGAACCAAACATTCCAGAACCAGAATGGAGCAATGAGGATCACACTGGTCTTGCACCATGGAGCTTTCTGAATAAATTGTGTCAAGAGTGATATAGGGGAAAGGAGTAAAGAAGACCTGGGGCCCAATTGTGTCCTACAGCATCCCTTGGTGGCTGTCCCTGTGGAGAGATTATGGTGAACTAACTGCTGTACTTGTAGGTTTAGGTATGAGGTGAAAAGATCATAGCAAGGTTGGGCCCAGAGTCTGAAAATTTCCACTGCCACTTTCTGGTTGAGAGACAACAGGAATGGCCTGCTCAACTTGTCTCATAGAACATATGACAACCCAGGTATGTGCATTAGTCAGAAAATGATGGGAAGGCATCTCCCATTGCCATACACTCAAGGCCTCTCAGCAAAAAGGATATGACCATGTTCCTCCTTGTTTGTTGATGTACCAGATTCATTGACATATTTTCTGTTTGGATGAATACCACACCATTGGGTAGGTAATCCTGAAAAGCCAGTAATGCTAGAAGGACCACTCTCATGTCCAAGATATTGATAAGAAGGTTATTGTTTACAGGTTACCAAAAACATGAATATTCCTGCCCTTGAAATGCTACGCCACCCTAGAAGGGAAGTGTCTGTAGTCCCTCTAATCTGGGGATTGGTGGGCAAAAAGTTCTCCCTTCTGTCACTGATGGGGTGGTTATCTACCATTTGATACAATCTCTGCAAATGTGTATGAGGCAAAATTCTGGCATGGAGACAGTGTAGACTCTGTGACCACTGGACTGAGACACTCCACTGTAACACTCTCATGTGGTATCTCAGCAGTGAAACTAACATGATTGTGGAGGCCATCAAGAGAATCAATCTTGTTTGAGGAAGGGGATGCTGAACTACCACAGAGGCCATTATTCATAGGTACAGTACCCTGGCATCTGGAATTTTGGCAATTTGTAGAACTGTGTTGATATGACATCCATTAAATTCAACCTGTTGCATGGGAGACATCTGACTTTTTGCTTTATTTACAGGGATCCACAGTAGATCTATAGGATGGAGTAAAAGTGCCTGTTGTTGTACCACCAAATTCCAGGAAGTAACAGTTAGCCTATCATCTAGCTATGGGAAGACCTGGATACCCTGCAGTTTGAGATGAGCTGCTATCACTGTCATAATCTTAGTGAATACTCAGGGGGTCTATGGTGAGACCAAAGGACAGTGAGCTGAAAATGACTGCCCCCAGCCAGAAATGGAGAAATCTCCTGAACTGCCTCTGTATCTTTACCTGATAGTAGGCATCTTGGAGATCTACAGAGCACATCCAAGCTTCCTTTCTCAACATACCACCCAGAACTTTGTCTATCTCACAAATTTGTTGCCATGTCTGAGGTCAAAAACTGGCCTGAGGTTCCCTCTCTTGTTCAGAACTAACAAGAACCTAGAACAGACTCTGGATCTTAACTGATCTGGGGGAACCTGTTGAATGACTCCTTTTTCTAGCAACTTTGAAACTTTTCAGTAAAATAAAACTCGCTGGATACACACGGCACATACCTCTTTATTTAGAAAAAAATGTGAGCGTTTTCGCAGAGTCCTCTCTGCTTCATCAGACAAATTATAGCAGTTAAAACTTCATTTAAATAGTGATGCATCATGATGCATCCAGCAAGTTTTATTTTACTTATTGCTTCTTCTTTATTATCGCTGGTTACTTTATCCACAGTCGAGGACTTTATTTCTGTATTTTGAAACTTTTGTTGCTGCAGATTCTGGGTGGAACATCACGAAGCTTTAACTTCTTTTTTGGACGGTACAAAAAGAGAACAGTATTAGTCTTTGGTGATTATCCTTAGCATCCAGGAATCTGATGTAATGTTCGTTCAGGCTTGTGGGTATAAGGTTAAGCACCTCCCAACTGCCTCTAGAGTGTGGCAGATGGGTAACCCTTCAGGAGTGATGATAGGGTTTGTCTGTGAAGGGACTGCAAAAAGCTGGATTATACAGCCCACCTGTGCGTCCCTGGGACCACATCTATTTGTGTTACCTCCTCCTCTGCCACTGGGGGGAGACTGTTTCTTGGTGATAACTCTGTGATTTTCTGAACTACATCTTCTTACCACCCCTTTGGTTCCTGGAATAGGACCTCCAAGGGGTGGAGAAACAGATTGCTATGGTAAACAGGGTCTTACAGTCCTATTCACTGCTAGTAAGAATTTTTTTAACTTTTGGTCCAAAAAGGCTAGAGCCATTGAACAGGGCATTAATAAATTACACTTTGAAGCTTTCAACAAAATTGCAGAGATGCATCCAGGCATGACAATGCATGGTAATGCCTGTGCCTGCTGCTCTAGCTGTACCAGCTGCATTAGAAGGCACACAGATTGTCACATTAGAAGTGGGCAGTAGGATAGACAGTTGGGTATGCAATATTTTTGAACACCTGGTGATAAGTTACCTGGGAGGGATTTGGAAATCTCCTTGGTCAGATCCCTCTGAAAACAAGGCCTACGTGAAAAATAATTCAGCACTCTGAGTGTGAAAGTCAGTAAAGCATAAGTCCATTTCCCTGGTCTGACCAATGCCCTTGACTTCCTGTTAGGGGAATGAACAGAATAACTGTACTCAGACACTTTTTTTCATTGCTGCTGCTACTACCATAGTGCCCACTGGTAGCCCCTTAGTCCAATGTTTCTTGTCTTTTGATGCCACTAGAATCCTGTCAGGATTTTTGGGGATGGGTTCCACTATGTCGGAGTCCTTCCATGTCTGCTGTGCTACAGTCTCTATGAGGGAATCTGCAGGGGGGTACCACCCAGGGAGTAAATGGGCCAATACCAAAAGCTTCAATAAACACAGATTTGTCTGGAAAAGGGTTTTACTGAACCAATCCCCTCTTTGCTTCATAAATTCTAGGATGTCACCAAATGTGAAGTTTTCCAGGGGAGAGGTAGGGGGACCCTTGACCCTTATCCAAATCTGTGTCTTCAGTAACAGACTCAAGAGATGAGTCTAGGTGCTTCTGTTTGCAAGTCTTTTTACCAAGAGCTTCTCTCTGTAGTGTCTCTGGAGATAGGTCTGAATCACACTGGGAACTTTAGTGTCAAGTACCCTCCAAGCTTATAGGTACTGACTGTCTCCATTGATCAGAATGAGAAGTACAAGTCATAGAATCCACTGGGAGTTGGGACAAATCCAAGCTCAAGGTCTGCACATGCCTTTTAGGTCCAGCCAAGGCATTTTCAACAGCCTCAAAAGCCAGTGCCACAATTGGAGCTGAGGAAGTGTTCTCCCTATCAAAGGCTCAGGAACTTTTCTTGGTCCAACTGAGATCAGCTTCCAAGGATGACCTTGTACCCGAGCTATCAAGTACAAAAGCCCTGACAGGAAAAGATGGCTCTGAAAACTTTAGAGTCGACTCCAACACCTGGAATCCAAAACTGATGCTTTGGTTCTGAGACTCATCCCAATCCAAAAGAATCAGAGTCAATAGTAAGGGATGTAGCCAATGCCAAAATTCTCTGAACTGTCCGATCCAAGTAAGGTGCACAGAAAGGGTTCGGATCCATGGGAACAGGATCTAAAGAGTGAACTGGTACCAGAGAAAAGGGTGAAAGGGGTTGATTGGCCTGTACCAGAGCTTCCGTCAGGGAAGGCAACAGGAGGGGTCCCAGTTGGATTTGTGTACTTAAGAGTTTCCTCATCATACGGTCAATGTCCATTTCAGTAAGACTTCTGGTGGATCGGGCCAACCTCAAGGATGATGATGCCAATGATGAGGGCCCAGAAAATTATCTTTCTTGCAAGACAGGCAAATGCAGCTGAGGGCTCACCAACTCCAGTGAGAATCTAAAGAAGAGTGAGTTTGGATCTGACTAGTTGGTGGATCTGACTTCCTTGGTAATATAGGGTCTTTGTCTTTCACATATGTATGTTCCAGTTGATCATGATTCAGATGACAGCAGATGAACATTCATCTGTGGATCTAAGTGCAGCAAACTCAGATACACAGAACCAATCTGTAAATATGCTTTCTCCGTGTTAATGTGACCTCAAAAGCAGTATGTTTAGTGATTGGAGGAATGGGAACAGACCTCACAAGTTGCAGAGTGCTGCAGAAACATTGCTTATTAACTTGCTACCAACTGTATGTACAAGCGCTTTTGAGTGATCAGTAACAGTATAGTGGAACTTATGAGAAAAGTACTCAAGTTAATCAAGTTCATCGTATATATGTATACATATATACATTTTATATATATATATATATATATATATATATATATATATATATATATATATATATATATATACATACACATATATACACATACACGTGCGTGTATACATGTAGCTTCCTTCTTGTTTTCCTATCTAATCTATCCAACACGTTTTAGGGCCAGGCAGTCACTCCAAAACTGTAAGTTAGGACAGGAAGAGCAAATTAGTTTATAGCATGGACTTTGTTCCTAGATGTTAGTGATGTTTTTAGGATTAATTTAAGTCGTCTTAAGTTCTCCTTACCAATTTTTATTCGCATCTGTTCGTGTTTTATTGTTGAACCTTCATCAATTTCCAAATATTTATACACTCCTTCTTGCTCAAGTTCTTTTATAGCACATTCTTTTTCCAAACTGACGTTTTCCTGCTTTGAAGGTTGCTTTTCAGCATTTATCAAGACCAAATGACATTCTTATATCATCTGAAAAAGTTTTGACAACCTGCAGTTGTGCTTTAAATTACTCATCTGATGAACTATACAGTTTTAAATCATCGACAAAGAGAAGATAAGAAGTCTTTGCACTTTGTTGTTTTCTAGGAGCCAAATTATAGCCATGGCCTAAGCTGTTAAGTAAACAGCTTAATGGGTTAAGGGCAAGGCAAAATAGCAGCGGTGACAGAGAGTCACCTGGAATATCCCCCTTTGAATTAATCTTTAACTGAAGAGCTGAGGTGGTGGAGTTCCAGATCAGGAACCAACACCAGGCGCTACATAAGCCATCTATGGCTACTGCACAGTCATCACTAACAACTGTTATTTATTTCACTTTTCACCTAAATTGTTGTTGTCCGACAGCTGGTTCTGGACAGGCAACACATCACATTGCTGACTATGATAAAAATGACCATGGCAAAGTATTCCAGTTTGCTTTAAACAAATACACACTAGTTCTACTTTTATCAGCTCAGCAGGGTTAGTCATTTTTAAACACAGACATCTCCCCAAACACAGCAATTATAGTTACATTGTTGACTGCATTCTTCTCAGATGTCTGTGTCAAAAAATAATAACCAAAGGCTCACATTTAAAATTATTTTAACTTAAACACACACTAGTCAAAGTATTCCAGAATAATTCACACACACACACACACACACACACACAGACACACACTAGTCCTAGAAAGCCAGATTAAAGACCATTTAAAAATGACCAGATGAGACCGTAAGGCACTTTCATCTACAGAGTCTCCCTACCACCTCCAATGGTGGCAGCCACTTGGCTGACTGTGCACACCCCTTAGTGTTATAGAGAAATAAATTACTCTTACTTTATTGGTAGCTTTGGATTAACTACATGAAACTGTATAAAGATCACTATCATTATTTCATACGATCCAGCCATGATAGCACAGTTCAAACAGAAGAGTATTTATGACAGCATAAGAAATATTAACCACCTGATAATATACAAGTCAATATGCACAATCTCTAAAGAAGTAAAAGTAATTTAAATAATTCAACATTAAAGAAAACTAAAAAAACTAAACTGTACTAATACAGAGGTTGCTGCTGGCAAACAACGTTGCATTTAAGTGCTTTATCTATAAAATACAGTCCCTGCTGGCCTTGAAGAATAATTTGCCTGTGTTGTATAATTGTGTGAACCTTTCCTAAAGCAGATCAGCTATGCAATAGGAAATGTCTTTCAAACAATGACAACAGGCTCATATAGTCAGTAGGTATGAAGTCCTGGAGACCATTAAGGAGCCTAGCACAAATTTCAAATTACTCCATAGCATTGTCTGTTTAAATGACTTGCTCAATGTCACACAGGAGGTAAATGAAGTTAGAAAGATTCAAACTCCACACCCTTGCTACAGAAAAGTAGTTCATTAGCAAGTCACAGCTTTAGTTCACTGTGCTAACTCCAGACTGTCTTAAACTAAATGCAGAAATATTTTCAATCCGTTCTTGTAGAGAAGACTGTGCCACAATAATATACAGCAATGATTACATAAGGGATGCTAAAGATCAGATGGGTTATGATCACTCTAAATAATGCAGACTGTATGACCTGACAAATGTTAAACTCTACATTTGGAGGCTTTAAAGAAGGCACTGCAAAAATATATTACTAAAATGCAACATGTTTAGACTACATTATACAAGACAGGCCTATTAATGAATTAATTCATTCTTTAGTGCAGTGAATAACGCAAAACAATTATAGACAATATAAATGAAGCAGTAGCATTTGTTCAAAACCCGCAAGGCAAACAAAAACCAGAAATATTACTCCATATATATATTTTTTTTTTGGGGGGGGGGGGGGGCAGTTACATCTCATTTTTGACCTCTCTATGTCTTCTCTGTCAGACTAGCAGACTACTCTAAATCATTTAAAATGTTAACAGAACAACGGGTTTTGAATCAACATATATTTTGTGTACCAGATACTGAGTTTGTAACTATGAAATTGGGTCTGACAGTTGCATTAAGGCTCTTACTCCGGTACCTAAGGTACAGGGTTGGACTCTGAGCAAGCCCCAGTTGGGGCATTTTACACACAAACACACACCTCTCATGCCATCTCTATGTGCACACTTGCTCCTATTTCATTAGCTGGAAGTGGCAGGATAAGATGTGGAAATCTTGCACCTTTCTTCTGTGGAATTTCATGGTGAAGTTGTGTGATTAGTGTGGACATTGTTGATGTGGCCTACCTGGGTCTATACCCTGTCCCTTTGTACCATCAAATCCAACCCCTCTACTCCTGGAAAACAAATGTTTTAAAGAACCGTGGCTTAACCTCAGCACACCTTAATTTCTGTCCCTTCTGGTTTCCTTGTACTCCCAAACCAACTATAGCTTGACTCAACACTTCTAAACACTGTCTTACGAACCTTTTTTTCTGTCCACTTTGTAAATAAATGGCTCTAAGAATTATCAGCTGTGTGATTAATAATATACCATTTGCCAGGATGGATACTTTACAAAATGTATTTCTAACAGACGGTCATAAAGTACAGTTGTGTACCTACCATAAATGTAGATGTTCAAATGTATTCACTGTTGCAGTCATTACACTTGGGTTATCCTGCTGGCAGGCTACCCGCAGTCGGCCTGAATTCCAAAGTCCTGGTCCGGTGTCAGTTGCTGTCGCCTCTTTCTTGATGTCAGTGCGCCAGGGGTATAAAAGATGCAGCCGACGCCATTTTCTTCAGTTTTTCTTGCCCGAGATGTTAGGTGCCCCCAAAAGGGTAGGCTAAAAATTTGCAAATAAAAAAGCATGCACTAACATAAACATTACCTTCCTCTACAAGCAAATACACCACAAAGGTTGTATAGAACAGAGAAGTACAGATAAGTCCCAGCAATGAAAGGGGGATGGTGGGAGGGTAACCTGGACTGCAACAGTGAATACACTCGAACATCTACATTTATGGTAGGTACACAACTGTACTATGTTCATCGTGTTTCACTATTGCAGTCATTACACTTGGATTGAATCTCAAAGCTGAGGTTGGGCGGCTGGGCCTAAATAGGATTAGGAGTGGCTATGAGGCCCTGCAGAATTGCAGTGGCAAAGCCAACTCTGGATTTAGAGTAAAGAGGTAAGTGATAGTGCTTGGTAAAAGTGTGCACTGAACTCCAAGTTGCAGCCTCCAAAATTTCCTTGGTTGGTACTCCTCTGAGAAAGGCTGCTGATGTGGCTACTGCCCTGGTAGAATGTGGCCTAATATTCTTAGGCACTGACTTGCCATGCTGTGCATAGCAGAAATGAATGCAGTGCCCTATACATTTTGAAACAGTCTGCTTTGAAATAGCTTTTCCTTGTGATCCTGCAGCGTATGCCACAAAAAGTTGCTCCGTTTTTCTGAAAGTCTTTATTTTGTCCAAGTAGAAGCGTAGCTGCCTGTATATGTCCAAAGAGTGCAGAAGTCTCTCCCCTTTATTCTGGAGATTTGGATAAAAGGTTGGTAAATGAATGGTTTGGTTAAGAGCCACACTAGATACTACCTTTGGCATGAATGTCGGGTTTGTCCTTAGAAAAACCCTGTCCAGATGAAAAATGATAAAAAGTTCCACTGTCATTAATGCCTGTAACTCTGAGACTCGTCTTGCTGAAGTTATTGCTAGGACCAGAGCAGTTTTCCATGATAAGAATTTTATCTCAGCTGTATTGGCTGGCTCAAAAGGAGGCAGTGTGAGCTTTTCCAAGACAAAGTTGAGGTCCCATGTTGGTATTGGTGCTCTCCTTGGGGGACTTATGTTTTTTGCCCCTCTGAGGTACTGTCTTAGTAGTGCATGAGAGAAAATAGGAGGTTCCGTATTGTAATGAGCTGAAATGGCAGAGGCATGGATCTTAATTGATGAGAAGGATAGGCCTTTGTCCAGCATCTCAGTTAGGTATTGTAAAATCTGAGGAATATTAGGAACAAGCGGTTCAAGTCCTCATGCCTGGTTCCAAGCACAGAATCTCTTCCATTTTTCTGCATAAGATTTCCTGGTGCTGGACCTCCTGGCTTCCAAAATGACATCCATAACTGCTTTAGAGAGAGGTGTGTTCTGAGTGGCTATATTATTCGCCATGCAGCCAGATTTAAGGTTCTGTGTTGGCTATGCAGGATCTGCTTGTTTTGTTGGGTCAGCAGATGAGGAATTTGAGGTAAAGTCCAGGCTGGCGCTTGAGACAAGTTCTTTAGGATTGGGTACCAGTGCTGGCGTGGCCAGTCTGGGGCAATCAGAATCATTCTTGGCTTCTCTTGTCTGACTTTTAGAAGTACCTTGGGGAGTAGAGGTAGTGGTGGATAGGCATAAACTGTTAGGCTTTTCCAGCTGAATGATAGAGCATCCACCTTCCATGCTTGTGAGTGATAAGTCCTTGTGCAGAATCTCTGTAGTTGGCAGTTGTGAGGGGAGGCAACTAGATCTATGTCTGGGCATTCCCATTTCTTTGTTATCATGCTGAAGACTTGTGGATCTAGTTTCCACTCGTGAGGGTCCATGAGGTTTCTGCTTAGTTCGTCTGCCAGAGTATTTTTCTTTCCTGGCAGAAATTGTGCCTGCAGATGTACTTGATAGGCCAGTGCTGTGTTCCACAAAGTCATGGCTTGCCTGCAGAGGGGGTAGGAATGTGTGCCCCCTTGCTTGTTTATGTACCACATGACTGTAGTATTGTCCATCTTTAATAATAGTTGTCCTGGATGTAGTAGATCCTTGAAGGCTGTCAGGGCATTCTGGACAGCTAGCATCTCTTTTTGATTGATATGAAGATGCATTTGGTCTGTGGGCCACTTGCCCTGTATACATTGTCTTGCCACGTGTGCTCCCCAGGCATAATCCGATGCATTTGTTGTTAGTGTCTGCCTGGCTGTGGGTAAAGTGAAAGGCTGTCCCTTGTTGTGGTGACAGGCCAGTGCCCACCATCGAAACTCTTGTTGCAGGCAGGGAATGAGAGTAATTATTGTTTCCAGGCTGTGGCAATGTTGAGTCCAAACACTTTTTAGATACCATTGTAGCTTCCTCATATGCAGTCTTGCATATGGAATTAGCAGGATGCAGGATGCCATGAAGCCCAAAGCCTGCAGAATTTTTCTTGCAGGTAGCTGGGTCTTTGTTGCCATCATTTGAAAGTAATGAGTCAGTTGCCTTTGTTTGTCTGGCGTGAGATAAGCCATCTGGGCAGTTGTATTTAAGCTTGCACCCAGGAATATCATCTCTTGAAAGGGCTGTATTCTGCTGTATTGGGTAAAAATTCATCTTTGGTAAACCCTTTTAGAATAGCCAGCCTATTTAATCCACCCTTGGTTAATAACCTTAAGACTTTTGAAAAGTCTTGCGAATTAGCCTTGAGATTTTTGGATGCCAGTAAAACATATAGTAGCAAAGACAAGCTCAACATTACAAGTGACCAGCGGGACTTCCTTAAATTATTGCAGGATTGCAACATTCGAGTAATGAAACCCGACAAGGGTAGCGGTCTTATATTTATGGACCAAACTGATTATATTAATAAATTATCCACCCATTTGGACACTGGTCCATATGAGGAGATCAGTCTAAACGAGGTAAACATAGCATATAGTAAGATCAGGGGCACTATTGAGGACTTGTTTTTAGAAAACTTGATTGACACAGACATTTATAGTTATTTGAACGTCTTAGCACCCAGATTGTCATCTTTCTTTGGCGCGCCAAAGATTCACAGATCCATTGATAACCCCCCATATAGACCTATCGTAGATGGTAGAGGATCTATTCTGGTAGCTTGTGCCAAATATGTAGATACAATTTTAAAACCATTTATTGAAAAGGAAAGCCAGATATGTAGAGACTCATGGAGTTTCCTTGCAGATATTAATAAGATTCCTTTTGACCCCAGTTTAATCCTATTGACTATTGACGTGAAGGACTTATACACTGTCATTCCGCAACAATTAGGACTGGAATAGGTCAGCAACTTCCTTGAAAACAAAAAAGTTGAACAGAACATCATTAGTATAACAGAAACTTTATTGGAGCTTGTTTTAAAATACAACTTTGTTGCTTTCAATGGTAGAATATATAGACAGACTTCAGGAGTCGCTATGGGATCTCCGTGTGGGGGGGCATTCGCTAATTGCGTTATGGCCCATTGGGAGAACACACTGTTATTCAATAATGTTCTGTTTAAAAAACATGTCGCCTGGTATACCAGGTACCAGGACGACATGTTTTTGTTATGGAAAGGGCCTCTAGAAATGGTAACAGTCTTCATTGAAGACATAAAAACACTTACTCAATTTTTAGACTTTACATATGAAGCACACAGTAATGAAATCAGCTTTTTAGTTATAATGTTAAGCAAAGACAATATGGAGTCTAGATTTATTAGTAAAATTCATCGCAAACCTACTTACTCTAACGGTTTTCTTCACTTTAGTAGCTGTCACCCTTACCATCAAAAAAGAGTGGTAGCCAAAGGACAGATGGTAAGGGCAGCCCGTATGATTACTAAGGATTCCGATTTTTTGGACGAATGTAATAACCTGAGTAATATGTTTAGAAACAGAGGTTACCCTGGACCCTTGATAATAGAAGTTAAAGCTGAAGTTATGTTTAAGAGGCAATCAGGATATTTTAAACCCATTTTAGGTAAACAAGTGTTGCCCTCCGTTTTAACTCCTAATGGGGCTATTGACAATGACAATAGCACTGATGCCATTAATATTGGCATTAGATTCTTATGTACTTTTTCAGTTGACCATCACTTTATAAGAAACATTCTACAAAAGAACTGGGCGATTATTGTAGAGGACAAACATTTATACCAGCTGTTGGGTCCTTCACCAAAAATAACTTATAGAAAAGGTTTCAGTTTGAAATCCCTATTAGAAAGAAACAAGAGAACTTCCTTTCAAAAGATAAAAGGGTTGACCAAGTGTGGATCTTGCCATCAATGTAAGTCTATACAAGAAGGTAATGACGTGTTTATCAATAGACAGAAATACAAGATTTTAGGTAATTTCAGTTGTGCCTCAAAAGCTGTGGTTTATGTAGCTATTTGCAATAAATGTCCGGCTTTCTATATAGGAAAGACCGAGTGGGTGCAATAACCAAGAAGGACATGAACAATGCACTAGCTTGCCACATTATTGAACATCAAGAACATGTTTTTAAATTTGCTGTTTTAAAACAAATTAAAGATGATCCTAAGTCAGGCCCATGGCAAATCCTACTAGAAAAAGAGGAATTGTTTTGGCAAATAAGGACGGCAGCACATACTGATCCCGGCTTAAATGAATCGATTTCCTTAATCCTTAATCTTTAATTTCCTTAATTAATTTCCTTAATCGATTTTCTTTACTTGTATATTGAGACATTTAGCACTAAGGAGGTAGCAATAATAACAAGAACATTTAGAAATCATAATAGCATCAACATTGTTAATATTATAGCTAAAGGAATGGTTTAAGACACCATCAATGTTAGCTATCAAATTGTGTGATTTTTAAAAAACAAAATAAGAATGACTGTTTAACGTAAATATTCATAATTGTTATGAAGTCAAGAAAAACTTCTGTTTTTAATTTTCAGAAAGTACTTTTTAGATATATTTATATGAACATTAATATTAATATTAATTGACTTACAATTATATAAGTTTTTAAAGTAGAATTGATCTATAATGAACACACACTAATAGATTAAAATTAGAAATGAAATAGATATTACCATTTTTATTATTATTATTATTATTATTTTTATTAAACACATGAGCATATTTATTTGCTTTTTATGACTGTGATACTGTTATTGTTTTTGCTGACGCTATGTCCTTTAGGATCGTGTCTTATAAAATCTGTTACTGAGTTGCATATAATTCATGGTTTTCCTTTTGAATGGAGGTGAATGTCATTGCACTTTATAGCATGTTAAATACAATTTAACATAAGATAAGAGATATTGGTTAAGCGTTTTAATAATATTTTAACAGTCTGGTTTAACATGTTTAGGAGGGTTGTAGGTTGGCAGCTAGAATAGCTTATTAAATAGCTTATTAAATAGCACAATTTATCGAGAATTTTACAGGAGTTTTTATAACAATATTTGGGCACTTCTTAGTAATTTTATGGTAATTTTGTAATGGTTGACAATTTGTGATGTCACTAATTGTTTAATCATGAGCCTATTTAATGGGCTGACTTTTGTAATTCAGTGTTTCGTCTGAGGAAGGAAGGATACAAAGTCTTCCGAAAGTGCTTGTCAATAAAGTGAAGTTCTAACGTTATATATTCTAGTTGCTGCATCTGTGAATACATTTTCTGATTGGACATATCGCATCCGTTGGATTATTGAATTCCGTGGGGGCGCTTCCTTCATTTTTTTGTGTTTTTCTAAAGTTTGTTTGGTGCTTTTAGATTCTATCTCTTGAAAGGGCACTAATTTTGATTTCTTTTCGGTTACTGTGTACCCTAGGCAAATTAGTAATCTTTTTACAAACGCCAGATGCTTTAGTAGAATGTCCTTGCTGTCCGCTTGAATAAGGCAGTCGTCCAAGTAGGGATATATTTGAATTCCTTTTTGTCTGCAAAATGCAATTACTGGTGCCAGGCATTTTGTGAAGACCCTGGGCGAAGTAGATAAGCCAAAGGGCAGTGCATAGAATTGGTAATGCATTGAGCCAGCTATGAATCTGAGGTATCTTCTGCAAGATTGTCTGATTGGGACATGCAGGTATGCCTCTTTGAGGTCCAAGGTAACTATGCAGGTATGCCTCTTTGAGGTCCAAGGTAACTAGCCAAGCCCTCTTGCCCAGCATGGGTAGAAGTTGCTGCAGTGTCAACATTTTGAATTTTGGAACGTCCATGAAAGTATTTAGTGTAGACAGGTCCAGTATTGGTCTCCAAGCTTTGTCCTTTCTGGGTACCAAGAAAAGTCTTGAGTAAAATACTTGTCCCTGCTCTTGCACTTGTACTTTTTGGATAGCCCTCATGTCCATGAGAGCAGAAATTTGTTTTTGTGCCTCTGCCCATTGATTGTATGTGGCAGGTCTGGCATACATTTTGACCTTAGTAGGGTGTGAAAGTGGAACCTGTAACCCTGGGAAACAATATTCAGTACCCATTTATCCTGGGTGATCGTGTGCCAATTTTGTGAGAAAAGTGCTAGTTTTCCCCCTAAGGGAGCTGCGAAAAGGAAAGAGCTTGGCATTGGTAGAGGAAAGTCATTGGAACCGTTTCCTATAAGGTTGTGATTTGTCTTCTCTGCCTTTGGGGGCTGAAGCACCCCATTGCTTAGGTCTGTATGAGCCTTGGGGTTGAGATCTGCCTCTTGGGCATCTGTATCTGCCTCTTTGTGGCCTGTCTGACACTGGAAAGGAACAATTTTTAGAAGGCCAGTTCCTGCTAAATCTGGGTGGCTGAACCTGTAAGAAATCCTTTACTGTCTGCATTGATTTTGCTTTATCCTCCATTTTCTTTAACACCTCTTCTGCCTTAACACCAAACAAAGTATCATGTTGTAATGGAGCATCCAACAATTTTGCTTTAACATGATCAGGTAAACTTTGTTCTTTTAACCAAGCATGCCTTCGAATGACAGAACCTGTAACTGCGGCTCTGCAAGAAGCCTTTAATGAATCAAAACCAAATTGCAAAGTATGCTTTCCCACTTGTTCAGCTGCATGCAATAAATCCTGCATTTCCTTATTTTCAGAACATTCTGAGCTTGTAAGCATTTTCTGTTTTAGCAAAGACATTAGGTATTGTTGATATTTAAGCATGTGAAACTGGCAGTTTAAAGCCCTTACAGCTAAAGTAGCAGAGGTGTAAACTTTTTTCCCCCCATCTGTCCAGTGCTCTAGAATCCCTATCAGAGGGAACAGGGTTTTTTGCAGAGGAAGCCTTGACCCCTTTGGGACCCTGAGAAATTGTTTCTGGGTCAGCTGCAGGGTTTTTATAAAGACATTTATGAGAATCTGGGACCCTGTAGTACCTATCTGGCTTAACTGGTGCAGGGGGTAAAGAATCAGGAGACAAACTGGATTCAGAAAATATATCATCAACAATATCTAGTACAGAGGGAATAGCAAGGGGGCTGTGCTGAGGCAGTAAAAGAAAGTCTCCGAGCCTTTTCTTGGATTCTGAATAATCCTGGCTCTCCCAATGGAACAGCTCCCTCATGCTGTGCAGGGTTTCCCCAAAAGAGTAATCCTCAAGAGGAGAGGCTGAAGGGATAGATTCTTCAGCGTCAGAGTCCTCATAGGGAGGAAGAGTATATCCCTGTTCTGAAGAGGAATCAGAGGAAATAGACACCTGGTCAGAGGAATCATAGTCAGTATCTTGCCTAGGCCTTTTATCAGGAGGGGGATAGGATCCCCTGATCAGAGTAATTAGGTCCTCGGCCATTTTAAGCACCTGTTTCTTTGGCATTGTTTCTTTGACTTTAAAGGTGTTTTGGACTTTGCCTTGGCTGCTGAAGTGGTCTTGATAGTAAGCTGTGAAGGTCTGAAAACGCCCTCAGAAGCCGATGCCTGCTCAGCAGCTCTGGACCCATCTGAGGGAATAGTTTCCGTAGGCCCAATACCTTGAGTTTCCAGAGGCCTAGTTGTCTCCACATGGGAGTCGGAGGCAGCCTGTGGCTCTGAGGTAGTGGGTGTCAGGGGCTGCGAAAGTGCCTCACTGAGCACCGGCGACTGGCCTAGAAGAGGCTTCATCATCGGTTTTGGACCTCAGATGCCTGTCCTTTTCTTTATCCTTGCACTTTTTATAAACTCAGGTCGTCGGTTGTTCTGACGGCATTATATAGTTAAACCTTCTGCCAAAGTAGTGTAAAGCAAAATCGAACCGACACCTAACAGTGCGTAGGTTGAATCTAGTGCAAAACCGACAACTAGCAACATCGTGGTCAGGGCCTAGGCAAGGCATACAGTAAGAATGAAAATCCTTATGAGGTATTTGCTTCCCACAAGAAATACAATTGTTAACTTTGACTGACATCGGTCTGGAGAAAGAAAAAGTTTCCCCAGCGGGGTACTTAGCTTTATTGAAGACTTCGGATCTGAAATTCAATTTTGAAAATCTCAGGAGTCTGCCGACCGGCACTTGCGAACTGCTTTTGCTTCGGGCACCACGCCGCAAGAAAGACTGAAGAAAATGGCGTCAGCTGCATCTTTTATACCCCTGGCGCATTGACGTCAGGGAAGAGGTGACAGCAACCGACGCCGGACCAGGACTTTGGAATTCAGGCCGACTGCGGGTAGCCTGCCAGCAGGATAACCCAAGTGTAATGACTGCAACAGTGAAACACGATGAATATCTGTAGCTATTTGTTACCTTACACAAATTAAATGCTTAACCTATACATATATTCCAATTGTTTTAGTGCTATTTTTATATCTTGGAGCTTTTCTCCCTGCATCTCTGCTAAAAAGGGGACTTTGCCAAGTCAGACTTCAGAGGTCAACAAATGTAAATGAGAATAAATAAATTTAATATTTCTCGGATAAAGGTTAACTCTGGACACAATGCAGAAGAGCACATTCGTTGTGACAGAGTACTTTCAAAGACGTCAAGATTTAGGCAACATGATGGAATATAGTATGCAGTGAATGAAGATTAAGACTGTCTGTATGCTAGCACTGACATGTTCAACCTCTTCAGATGATTATATCAGGGATTATACCGACTAGTTTCAGATAATTGTAGATTCTGCTATCAATGGCTACAAAGTGGAGAGGTAGGAATTAAGGAAAGATGACAATTAATGAAAACTACCTGACTGAAACCGGCTATGCTATGTTTGTTTATTTATTTTACTTTGTTCTTGTGGCCTGGTTCATAGCTGAAATGTGTCTGAGAAGGACACTTACCAGGTCAACAAATGAAATTAAGCAAAACATTAAAATCATGCTAAGAGTAGATTTCCAGAAATTTTACCACAAAATTTGATTTGGTATGGTATAAACACAGGATATCAAAACATTTACTCTGAGAATGCCAGTTTGAGCTCTCAGGTTAAAAGTCACTGAAGGTCACATGTATCGGATGAATGTGTGCATTCATTTAGTTTATCTAGCATTGTCATCACCCTTTTTGTCATCTCAGCATCACTACAAGTCCATGAATGAGTGCAGAGTGATATTAGAATTGCATTTATTCATCAATTTGTGGCTGATAAGAGAATGGAAGCCTTTGCTAACAGTTTATCTGCTAAAATGGGTTGTTGAAGAGACAGAAAACTGTAACATGGTACAGTGGAATGGAATGTGGATGTGCTATTATCAGTAATGCAGGCAACAGGCATGATACAATATATAGGCAAGAGGTTTGCGAGGTCTTTATATGGAGAAATATTTGAGGCATATAGCCCCTGTTTTCTTACACACTGCAGTGGTTAGTAAGTTTAGTTTTCGAAAGGACAACTTTGCACTCAGGTTATGCTACTTTCATATATTCCTACAAGCCAGCCATGTTGCCTGTTGCCAAATGCAATTGACAAAAGGAAATGAAAGCATGTATAGCGAGCGAAGGCAAAGCAATCACTGACCTTGAAATCATAAATAAATGAATGGAAAGATAAAAAAAGAATATTGAAATTATGAGACATATTAAAAATCTTAAATTCAGATGTACATTTAAGAAGTTCACCCTTTTTCTGCCATCATTTCTTATAGTATGTATCATACAGTGAAGCTTTCCTGACAGAATTAGTGTAGTTATACAAATCCCAAAGCAGAAGTTTATGTCATAGCTTTCCCTTTGGGAAGTAGCAACAATCATTTTTAGACTTTTTTTCAAGAGGCTTGGGAGTATGAAGTGAGAGGTGCATGGATAAATGTTCTGCTCTGTGTATTCTACAGTCATCTGCTTTCTTATCTTCCTTCATTTGGTAAGTTAATCTGGAACATACTTGTCTTCAGCTGAGCCCTCTCACGCTCCAGGGCTGTACTCCCTCCATTTCTCATGCACACAAGAGGACAACAGTGTTGTTTCTCCAAATACTCAACATATATAGTTGTCAATGGCATGCAGGCACAGCGTCCATCAGCTCCACTGGCAATCTCAGTTCAGAAATGGATTCAGGTCACTGGAAGGGATAAGATGAAGTTGATGATGGCTCACTCTGCTATCCCTTTGGGAAGGTGGGGAAGGGTTCACTGCCTGTGTCACCAGTCTTGGAGACCAGGAGTCTTGCAGGCCAGCAACATAATTAAAAACAACAACACAATATCTCGGAGGATAGAAAGGAGGTGTTAGGATCAGCTGGAGGTCTAGTCATGGGTCAGAGAGGTAAAAAAATAAAAATTTCAGACCCATAGCATAACTAATGCAAAGGCAGATAATCCTCGATATATATTTCACAGCAAAGTTATAACTGATCAAAGATAATTATAGATTTACACTGTTATGCAAACAGATAATATGGAAAACTAGAACTGAAATAGTACAGTGAGGTCTGATTCAGCAAAGCTGACTCTGAGGTTTGGTGTTTTGTGATAGTAGGGAACTTTAGTGGCTTCAAAGGCTGTTACCCCTTTACAAAAGGCATAACAAGATTGATTCCTTCTGTAAAATGTATGCACACATATGCACGTATTATAGAAGGACAGTGAGCACAGTAACATAAATTATTCTCACCTCACTGCATGATCAGTGATCAGACCACACTATATCCACAGCGTTTTAAAAAAAAGACACAATTTTGGATAATCCTTCAAAAATTATTTTCTATAAATTGCATTTATGACAGAAGGGGTAGTATATAACAGCTGTTTAAACTAAGGATTAGCAGTACAAATGAATTCCAAAAAAATGCAAGCATATTAAACAATGAGCTATGATAAAAACAAACAGATACAAACTTTCCCCTGCTTGGTTTAATATCAAACATAACTATTTTGCATATCTGATACATATGGTTCTAAAGCATTCCACCAATCATGACCACTGTGATGTACCACTTCATATCTGATGTACAGCTTATACACTTAGCATGAACACGACTACACACACACACACACACACACACACACACACACACACACACACAGATGGTCCAAAGTTATGGTTTCAGCTCAACTTTTCAGATTCCAATTCACAAATACCACTTAAAATTTCTAACACAGACTACAGTAAAATCTAAAGATTAGAAGTGCAATGATGTTCATAGAAACAAAACACACCTGCCTGCATTCTCTCTTAACCCAGAGATAAACACATTCAATATACATACATAAATAAACCACATATGGGGGTGCAGGTGTATCGATTCCCTATACAAATACCTTTAGTCTATCTTAAGTAAGTAATATGTAACAGGTGAATTTTAGGGATTTGCAAGCAAGGAAGTACAACTTGACTCATCAGAGTTTTATTAGTAATAAAAGTATCAGAGGTCACCAGGAGCTTATTTTAGTTAGTTAGTGTAGATCAGAATGCAAGTGAAGTGTGCTGTAACTTTAAGAAGCATGTCAAGGCTGTACGTGCACATATACATTCCAGACATGTGCCACCCCTAGTGTCATTTTGTAAGAGCAGTCAGAATGAGAGCATGTATGATCACAGTTGTTAGTTTGTATATGTTACTTATGTTAAAGTCAATAAACTTCTATAGTGATGTGTTTGTATAAAATAAAGCTGCTTGAAGAGAACCCATGAAGACTCTTCTATTATATGCAAAGTAGGAGAGCGACATGGTGTCAGAACTGGGATCAAAGAGAATAAAATACAGAGCCATGAGGTGCAGAGATGACAGTGAAGTTTAAACTAAGAGAAATGAGCATAAAAAGAGCCAGAAAAGAATCAAAGGTAATGAGAAGTAGCACAAACTGTTAAAAGAGACAAAGCAGGGCATTACAAGGGCACGAACCACATTATTAAGTAAGAGGAAGGAACGAAAAGTCTGTTTGCTAAAAAGAAATGTTTTAAATAAAGGTATTCAATAAAATGATTAACAGTAAAGCAAAACAAGCATGTTTAAAGCAAAACAAATATGTTTAAAGATAAAATGAGTATGTTTAAAGCAACACTGGGAATGTTTAGAGTAAAACGAGCACAAGAAAAGTATATTAGGCATGAAAAGGGCTTAAACTAGCAAAACAAACATAATAAGGGCAAAAAGGGTACATTAAGCAAAAACAAAGCAAGGTGATTGCATGTGTTTTGGCAAAGGGCTAGGTTTTGGAATAACCACAACTTTGTATTGTATCAAGGGCATAAGTTCTTCAAAGTATCTCAAAGTGTGTAAAAGTGCTTACGGTGCATGCTTATTACTGTGCATGTATTTATTGTGTGCGAAGTGCAACTATTTCATGAAATACACTCAAAATATAGCAATTTCGAAAGGTTTCTTGAGCTGGGAATGCCTATTCGCAAATTGCCACCATTACAGAGTGTTTCTTGCACTGTAAAGAGTTGCCTAACATGGTATAGCCATTTTGGGGACATTTCAGTGTGTTGTATGCAGTTATACGCAAAGTGCAGCTACTTTGAAATTTTACTGACTTTTGGGCAGGAGAGGTCCAGTTTATTCCCCTTGTGCAGTTATTTGATAGGTTTCGTACACTGATGAGGTGATTTATTGCAAAATGATATTACAAGAGTATTACAGTGTCCAAGAGTTTATTTCACTCACATCGTAAAGTTGTTTGAGATGTTTCTTAAAATAAGCAACTTTAGCAAAATTATGATAAATGACTTTAGCATTTTTCAAGAGAGTGTTAAAGTGCCTGAAAAGTTTATTTTGCAAAGTCCAATTATTCAAAAGTACTACGAGTTTGTTCATTAGCATTATTTTGAAAAGTCTAAAAGATGTAAATTCAGAAGCACAAAGGCATTGGACTAATTTACAAATACTGGCATAAGTTTATGGCATATGTTCATGAGTGTATGTTTGTGCTTATTTGCAAAACCCTACACTGGTATGTGTTAATATGGCAGATGGACTTTGAAAGCCCCTACCACTTGTATTTGATCAGAATATTACAGAGAATTGGAGAATATTTGAGCAAGAGTATGATATTTTTATACATGCAGCTTATACAGATAGAGATGCACATGCCAGGGCATTCATTTTGCTAAAGCTAGCTGGGTCAGAGGTCATAGAAAGAGAGCGTCCATTTGTGTATGCACCTGCAGTATATGAAGGAGAAGGTGAAACACGCCATATTGTTGTACAGGCTGAATCCAGAGAAGACCCAGAGTGTTTGAAGCGCAAGTTCAGAGAAATGTGTAGCCGTCAGACAAATATTACATTAGAGAGGCATTTGTTTTATACGAGAGATCAGAAATCAGTGGAAATATTTGCAGCTTATATAACTGACCTGAGAAACAAAGTTAAGATGTGTTGGTTTGGTGACTTAAAAGAGAAGGTAATAAAGGACTGGCTTGTCTGTGGTATTAACAGTGCTGCTGTGAGAAAGATTTTACTTTGTGATAGTGATTTAACATTGAGCAAGGCCACAGAGATTTGTCAAATCCATGACATGACAGAAAAACACACAAGTATGCTTGCGAATGACAAGGGCATGGTTTCAGTTGCCTCCAGAGGAAATGCAGATAGTATGCAACACGTGGCAAACAAAAGTAGGCCCAAGCAAATGGCAGCTACAAGGTTTCCAGGGAAGACACGTAGCTTTCCAGTAAGTTCTAAAAAGGGGAGCGTGCTCTAGCTCAGTGTAGTACAAGCATGAATCAGCAAAACCCAAGTCCAGCTTTATTGTCAACTGTCGCAATTGAGGTGCAAATCATGAGTCTAAAGAGAGAAGTGCTTAGAATTGGGTCAACAATGCTACAAGTGTAAAAAATGGAACCACTTCCAAAAGTTTTACAAATCAAGTAAGCCTCACACATTTATAAAGAAAGGTCACATAAAGAAGCAATTTTATCAAGTAGAGCCCAAGCAGACAGCTTTCTACGTAGATGGTGTATCAGTGCTTGATGAAAGAGCTGATGCTGTGAATTTAACAAGAAGTGAAGTGTTTTGTACTGTCCAGATTAATGGTAAATCCACAGAGTTTAAAGTAGACACTGGTTCAAAGTGTGATGTTATATCAGCAGATACATTTGGTAAAGTGAGAACTAAGGAACAACTCAATGTAGTCAGCAGTGCGAGACTTGTTGCTTATGGAGGTGAAGAAATTCAAACCGAAGGTTCAGTGATGCTTTCATGTTATTTGGCAGAGAACTGTTACAACTTGTAATTCTATGTAGTTCAAAGACCAGTGCAATCTTTACCGGGTCTCAAAGATAGTTTGAGAATGAATCTGCTTTTTTTTGCTAAAGAAGTTCGTCATGTAAGTGCATTTCCGAGTTCTAATTTTCTCAGAGTATGCTGATGTTTTCGATGACAAGTTGGATAAACTTCCAGTTGGGTATTCCATGAAGTTAGACCCAGAGGTCACCCCCATACTCAGACCAGCAAGAAGAGTTTTGATAGCTATGCAGGACAAATTTAAAACTCAGTTGGATAAAATGGTGCAGGAAGGTGTGATTTGCCCAGTCACAGAACCAACTGAATGGGTGCCGTACATGGTAGCAGCTCACAAAAAAGGTTCAGACAAAATCAGAATATGTATTGACCCAAGAGATCTGAACAAAGCATTAAAGAAAGCATATTATCCAATCTGCACAGTCGAAGAGGTCACAGACTTAATACCGAATGACACTGTTTTCTCTTGTCTTTGTCTTGGATGCAGATAGTTCATTTTGGCAAGTGATGCTTGATCACAAATCTTAATTTCTAACTACTTTTGGTACTCCATTTGGCAGATACAGATTCCTAAGGATGCCATTTGAAATAAATTCTGAAAACGAAGTCTTCCAGTGTGCAATGGAGCACATTTTTTGGGTTATCCTTGTGCCATATTAGTAGATGACTTATTGGTTGGAGGCAATGGTGAAGCAGAACATGACAGAAATGTCAGGAAAGTTCGAGACAGAGCACATGAAGTAAACTTGAAGCTCAATCCTCTGAAGTGCAAATTCAGACTTCCAGAAGTTACATACATAGATCATTTGTTCACAATTACAGGCTTGAGACCAGACCCGAACAAGCAAGCAGCTATTCTTCAGATGTCAGCACCAGATAATATACAAGCTCTACAACAGTTTTTAGGCATGGTCAACTATTTAGACAAGTTTATACCAGACTTCAGTGAGTTGACAGCACCTTTAAGAGAGCTAACATGCAAAAATGTTGCATGGTCATGGTTGGAACAGCACCAGACGGCATTTGAAGACCTTAAGCAGAAAATTGCCAACCCACCTACCTTAAGATACTATGATATGAACAAACCAGTTACTCTTTCTTGTGATGCTTCAAAATGTGGTCTTGGTGCAGTTATACTTCAAGAGGGCAGACCAGTAGTGTATGCATCTAGAACACTAACCCAAACTGAGATGCAGTATGCTCAGATTGAGAAGGAGCTTTTGGCAATAGTATTTGCATGTTCTAAGTTTCATGATTATATTTATGGCCGAGTTATTCAGATTGAAACTGACCACCAACCTCTAGTTACTATTCTAAAGAAGCCTATGCATTCCGCTCCAGCGAGATTAGAAAGAATGATGCTCATATTGCAAAAGTACAATTTCAAAATGGTATACATGAAAGGCAAATTGCTGTATATGGCTGATACCTATTCCAGATCGCCCAGAAATATGACAGAACAGCTTTACGCACAGAATTTTGACTTTAATGTGATGTCAGTGCATAATTTTTCTACCACTAGACTTGATGAGTTGAGAGATCATAATCAGACTGATCCAATTTTGCAGAAGCTCAATCACTACATTAATGTTGGATGGCTTTAAAAGCAATCTAGTGTACAACCTGAAGTGCAAACCTATTTTCCTTACAGAGATGAACTGTTGATGGAAGATGTCATTATTTTCAAAGGTCCTAAAATTATTGTTCCTGCTTCCTTACAACAAGAATATATCCAGATTTTAAATCATGGTCACCCAGGTTCTGCATCCAATAAGAGATTGGTGAGAGTGTTAGTATTTTGGCCTTCTTTACCAAAAGACATTGATAAAGTATTTTCTTCCTGTTCAGTATGCGATAGTACTAGACCGCATTTGCAAACAGAACCACTTTAGCTAAGTCCAGTCCCTGAACTAACTTGGTCAACAGTTGTAGCTGATATGTTTGAGTAGAACAATCAACAATACTTGGTTTGGTAGACTCTTATTCAAATTGTTTGAGATTGATCTACTACCTAACCTAACATCCACTTCTGTTATTACTAAGTTGAAACATAATTTTTCAGTTCATGGTAGTCCACACAAAGTTCTCTCTGACAATGGTACTCAATTTAGTAACCAGCTGTTTCAGAAATTTGCAAAAGACTGGCACTTTGTACATGTTACTAGTAGTCCTGAATATCAAATGGTCTAGCTGAACACACAGTGCAGAGTGCAAAGCAATTGCTTGAAAGGTCAAATCATGACAACACTAATGTGGTCTTGAATTTGCTTAATCTCAGAAACATACCCAGTGATGATATTCTTGGCTCACCTGCTCAAAGACTACTTTCCAGGCAAACTAGATCTATACTACTCATTACTTTCAGTTTATTGAAGCCTAAACCAAAAAACAAAAAAATCATCAAAACCATCGAGATTCAATTGTTTAAGAAGCACAACATCCAGAAATCTAGTTACAACAGATCAAGCAGATTAAAGGAGAGACACTATGAAACCAGATAACAAAGGGTTTTGATCGAATTGGACAGATTACAGGCATCTGTGCTGAGCCAAGACTCTACCTGGTAAACTCCGAGGGTGTGGAATAGAGCGGGAACTGTAAACATCTCCTTCCTGTACCAGAATCATCATCACCATCACAACATTGTTTCTGTGATACAGACTACAAATATAAGAGCGAATTGGACACCATTTCCATACCAGAATGTGTTCAAAATTTTGATTCCATTCCAGAAAATGTTCCAGATAATCCACAAGTCAAAACAGTTTGCAGAGACATTTTCAGTTGCTAAATCTAATTCCCAGTTTTACGTCACATGATATGGGCAAGTATCAAAGCCTAGTGTTAAATATGCAGCAACGTGGACTTAATTGTAT
The DNA here is from genome assembly GCF_019279795.1 of Protopterus annectens. Lineage (NCBI taxonomy): Eukaryota > Metazoa > Chordata > Ceratodontiformes > Protopteridae > Protopterus > Protopterus annectens. The sequence goes on from NC_056738.1 coordinate 59,891,265, forward strand.
ATATGTGTGTGTGCTTTGTATTGCGTAATGCATGACAAAGAATTGCCTTTGATTTCTGCATGCTAAATTCACCCCGGGGATCATTTCTGTGGCTCTGCTTGACAGGGGCACAGGAAAATAATCTTCTTGGGTGGCAAAAGCCAGGGTACCATTTGGCTAGGCTTATATAGGGCCCTAGGGCCAATAGCCTAGTACCTACCTATGAACCTAAATAGACTCATAGAATTATATGATCTAGTTCTCAAAGAGGGAAGATGTAAATCAGAATGCAAGTGAAGTGTGCTGTATCCTTAAGAAACATGTCAAGGCTGTACATGCACGCCTAAATTCCAGACACGTGCAACCCCTAGTGCCATTTTGTAAGAGCAGCCAGAGTGACAGCATGCATGATCACAGTTGTTAGTTTCTATATAAGTTACTTAAGTTAAAGTCAGTAAACTTCTATAGTGATGTACTATGTATAAAAATGCACTCAACTTACACAACCAAAGGCTCTTTAATGAAAAATAAAAAATAATTTATTTTTTATTTATTTTTATTATTATTTTTTATTTATTTATTATTTATTTTTTATTGTTTTTCATTAAAGAGCCTTTGGTTGTGTAAGTTGAGTGCATTTTTATACATAGTTTTTCTTGTCTTATTGCACTCAGCCCCATCCATGAAGCCATTTTGTTTTATTTCTAGAGTGATGTTTGTTTGTGTCTTTCAGCTTTTCCCGGTTAGGGGTTGCCACAGCGGAACTCCGGTCCGCTAATGATTGGTAGTAAATTTTTACGTGCTGGCTTGCCGGGCCTAACGCCCAACCTTCAACGAAGGAACGCCCATTCACGCATGTCGCCACACAGAAGACGCTCTAACTAAGAATCGAACAGGCAATGTCTAACTGTGAGGCGACAACACTACCGCAGCACCACCACCTAGTGATGTGTTTGTATAAAATAAAGCTGCTTGAACCAAACCCATGAAGACTCTTCTATTGTGTCCAAAGTAGGAGAGCAACAATTAGTTAAAATAAATAATATCTAGGTTATCAGTGACTGAACTCTGAGCATACATGAACTCTGAGCATACAGGAACTACACACCTCATTAGTATAGGAGCTAGAAGATGTAAGTAAGTTAAAACTTTCTAAACTAGACCCTTTAGAATTAGTCTAGCATTACAGCTGTCCTTATGAAGGACTGCCCCTGTTTAGCTAGTTGTGTCCTATGGGAAAAAATAAGAAAATTTGACAGAAGTCCTGAGATTGTAGGACAAGCAATATTTTCTAACTTTACCATAACTGCTTCATAAAACAGTTATTCTATATCTGAAGCGCCTTAATAGGCTACAAAACAATGAAAACAACACATTAATTAAAAACTTAAGCTTTTATTTTGATAAAGGAGAGGTCCATTCCTTTTCATCTGATTATGAATGTGGTTTGTCCTACAAAATGCCATGCTTCTGTTGAAAGAAAGAGAAAGTGTGTCCTACTTTCAACAGTTGAAAAGGTTTAAGCCCAGTGGTATTCTGGTCTTGTGATGTATTGATTTGATATTACAATTTATCACAGAATTGTATTCTTTAAATTAAATTTCTAACCTCCAATGTTGGGGTCTATATTAGAAGACTGAATGTTTAGGTGATCGAACACCTAAACATCGATCTTCTAATATCAAAAGCAAAAAATGGCGAACGGCCGATTTAACGCAGGGAAAGATTTCCCTTGGCCGTTTGCCGGAGTTTGCTATTTTGCTACTGTTGCGCGATCTCGGAGTTGGTATATTTAGTTAGGGGGGTGAAGCCTCCCACTTTTAGATGTAAAGTATGTTTTTTGTGTTGTGGCTGAAAGACGCGTTTCCCCAGGACGTTCGACATTGTGCGATTTGATATTAGAAGTTTGATGTTTAGGTGTTCAATCACCTAAACATTCTGTCTTCTAATATAGACCGCAATGTTGTTAATCTTGCTCCTCAAGTTATTTTTCTCTTCATAATATTACTTACATTTTGTTTAGTGCTCAGAAAGCCATTAGGACATTTTTTTTTTATTTTCATTTGTTTCCTTGCCATAAACTAGGAAAGTCAAGTCCCATGATTTTCCCTGTTCAGATCTCAAAGACAGAAAGAAAATCTGTCTCAGCCTGCATGACCTAGGTTGGATATTAAAAATTCTGCAGTTTGTGGAGTTGGTTATTACCCACAATTTTACATCACAAGACTGCATTGCTGAGATCAGCAAAGGTATCTAAACAGCTGAAGTCAAATTATAAAATAGTTAATTGCTGGATAAATCATTAAATGAAGAATATGAATCAATCAGGTGGAAGTGCTACATAAACAAACTGGTCAATACCCTTTTTTGCCAGTGAAATGTGACTTATTTATTTATACAGTAAACTAAGCAAAGGACAAGTAGCTGTCATTTAACTTTACCTTTAACTCTTTTAAAAGACAAGCTTCAGTTAGTCATGGCACTGCAAAGCTGACTACTTTTTCACCCTGTAAGTATGTAACAGAAGTTTGGAATTTTTATTATGACAGATGGATAGAGTTCTGTGGTGGTGATTAAATAAAATAAAATTACAGGTTCCACTTGCAGGTATCTGACAGTGAAGGAAAGGAATAAAGGGATATTCATAGGACAAGTTCAATTTGCAGTAACTGAATGTGAGGTTGCATACCATCAGATGAGAAATGGCTGTAACAGTCAGTGTTGCAGCTTCACTGTAGAAGTACTAACAATAGTGTTTTATAGTCTTATAGAAGTGTCTATATGCAGGTTGTAGATCAAAAATGAGTTTCCATTAACTGGCAAGCTTTTTGTATTAGTAATAAATAGTAAGTTGAAGTCAATGCACAACACAGAGAAAAACTACTGATTTGTCATACTCACTGATTTCTGGTTTAGGTGAAACAGCAAAATAAAATATGAAAAAAGTAGTTTAAATGTAATGAAAGGTGATGTGTGCTTAAGAAAAATCTAGAATATTTTCCCTTCCTGAATGGTTTTGTTATATGATGGAGACCATCCTGTATCTATTTTTCACTTTCTTAATTAACTAGTTAGGGTTGCTTTTACAGCATCCAATGCATGGAAGTAATGTTAGATTTTTACCTCTAACTCTGCAACCCCTTTTCCCAATGCCCAATCAATCAAAGCTGGCAAGGATGTTGTTCATGTCCTATCTACACTCTACATCCTTAGCATGAACTATGACATGCAGCTGCCTTACACAGAAAGTCAAGTACAGTACTGCTGTTCCTCATTTCTCACCCTACTTCCATTCCCAGCCATCCCATATCGAAACTTTTATAGTTAAACAGCCACTCCTCCCTGCCAAAACAAAAAAGTCAGTTAATTTCTCTTCAGTTCTTTATTTCAGCCTTTCAGTATATAGCCAATCATTTCTTAATTACTCTTTGCTTCTCCATTCAGCCACTCTTCAGCTACGTCAGCATTTTTAAATGTCTTTTATCACTTTATTTTAAAATATTACCTCCTTACTGACAATATCTAGACTCACTCTCACTCCTGCTCTCCTTACTGCAATCTTTACAATATGTGCATGCACCACTACTGCCAAATCAAAGACCCATGCACTAATAAACATATATCCAACATATAAAGACTACTTAAAAGTAATAACTTCAATCACCAGAAGACAATTTATTCTACAGGTCTATCTGCACCAAAAATTAAACCTTCCCTATCTAAAATTAAATAACTATTGCATAAATTATTTCACCTGGCATAAAAAAAATCTTCTTATGTGGGATATACAACTAAACCCAGGTTTACCTACCTCACAGAGAATCCCCTTATGCAAAGGACAAGCAAATATGCACCTTTAAAAATAGCTTACCTCAATGCTTGTATTAATAACAAGTGGACAATGCTCAAAGTATGGATCCACACTCAAAACTCCCATGTTATACTCATTACAGAAACCTGGCTAAGGATAATTTCTGCCCCTCAACATACATTCAGGAAAAAATTGCCATAATAAAAATAATAGGCCAGGCTCAAAATTTGGAGATGGCACCATGCTTCTAGTTTGTTTGTGTCTTTCGGCTTTTCCCGGTTAGGGGTCACCACAGCGGAATTCTGGTCCGCTAATGATTGGCAGTAGATTTTTACATGCCAAGTTGCCAGCCCTGACACACAACCTTCAATGAAGGTACGCCCATTCACGCATGTCCCCACACAGAAGACACTCTAGCTGAGAATCGAACAGGATAGCACCATGCTTCTAGTAAAAAAAAAAATCCTTTAAAATTTCATGACAGACCTCTTCCACAGCAAAAGAGGATAAGAGTCCAAATCGGTCACTTTGTCACATAACCCTTGGTAACCATCTAAATTTTTTCATGGGTGTAGTTTACCTTCCACCCCACTAATATAAACTTGCTACAGCAAATTCTAGAGGCTATAATTCCTGCTAAAAATATGCAAAAACTGCATCATACTTGCTGACTTCAATTTTAATGCATGCAGTCCAACATTACAAAAAATTCTTAACTTTGCTGTTTATAAAAACTAATCACACAACCAGCAAGCCTAAATATATAAATAGATAATCATACAGTGATTGGTCTGCTAATAACTAATATTAAATACATCATCAGTTACCACTCTCTAGTAATATCTACTTGGGCTTTCAAATAAAAAAATGTCCTCCAGTGATATCAGGAAAACCTTTTCCACGTAAAAAACAACAACTCCTACATACTTACCTTAACAACACAGACTGGGAACCACTGTACAGAAACTATATTTGCTTTACAATATGTTATTAGTAATCTATCAGATATATAGAACACCCTCTTTCCCATAACACAAATATGACTTGGAGCACAGAAATGTCCCTGGCTTACCAAAAACATCTAACAAAAAAAATTTAAGGAAAGAGACAAAGCATGATATACTGGAAAACAACAACCCTCAAATCAATATCTTCAACAATACCTGATATTAAGACAAGCAGCTAATTTAGATACCAATAGCACAAACCTCAGTTTAGATATAGTCAGAACTCCCTCATGTCTAGACCTAGGCTATTCTGGGAGGATACCAAACAGCTATCAGTTAACGTTACTGATGCTAATGCACATGCAAATAAGCAACATCAAAACTCACCTACCTTAGCCAGTGACTATAGAAGATACATATATGATTCCATTAAATATATTACAAGTACATTTTCTACACTAGCTGGTCAGAATAGTATTATACCTCTACAGATCTATCCCTTAGCCATTTATGCTGCCATCTTTCACTTTAATAGCATAACAGTTAAACAAATCAAATCATGACTCTACAAACTAGAAATCACATGTGCAAAACTCAGCAAATTACATCCAAGATTCCTAATACTTGCAGCTTCAGAAATTGCTAAACCTCTTACACAAACATTTGCTCTATTCATTATTCCTAGACTACTACTACTACCAAGCCTCAAGCATTCCGTTATTCCCCTACCCAAAGTAAACTTGACATCTAATCTGAAAGATTACAGGTCTTTGCCCTGTCACAACAATCTTTGAAAAATGAATATACCAATGATTATTTAAACATATAAATAACTATGGTGTTCTATGAGATCAACAACATGGTTTTAGAAATTCTTTTACAATACTATAGCTTTACTATCACCCAATACAGCAATATCAATGAAGGTCTAATTACTGTGTCTGTTGATATGACTAGGACATTTGATATAGTGAACCACAGCTTAATACTGGGGAAATTACAGAGACTCCGTTTTGGTGAAAACATATACATTGTCGCAAAAATACATATAAGATAGGTCCTTTCAAATCTACAGCAGTAATATGCTATCTGAAGTGGGTACACTTAATACTGGAATAATTAAAGGCAAAGTATCAGGTCCTCTCCTGTTCTCTCTATTTATCAATTATACAACTCAAGACTTACCTATCCACATGCTAACTGTATACAGATGATATATTGCTACTTATAGCCAGAAAAAAAAAAAAAAAACTTTCCAGCAACAAGCAGCACGGATTCAGTTCACAGAACTATACAACTGGCTCCATAAAATCAAACTTGAAATCAGCAGTACAAAAACAAATATGATGCTGTTTGCTTCCAAAAAGAAACTACCTTCACTAACTGCCATACAAATAAATTACTTAAATAAGATTTTAAATGTTACACATCAGAAATACCTTACTACAAGAATGGATTCTTCTCTAAACTTCAATACTTACAAAGAAAATATTGCCTCCAAAGTCCTGCCACAATTAAATATTGCTATAGACTCTCAAATCTTCTCTTCCTAGCAGCAAGAATAGCCTTACCTAAAAGTGTCCTGCATCTTATAACCCACCAATAGCAGAGAATTACATTTTTAGATTTTTTCCAAATTTTTTTTTTAGTTTTTCTTCTTAGTACTGTATGTAACGTTTGAACTGTAATATGTTTTAAGTCACTGTACATGTTCTAGCATGTTTTTTTTTCTCTATTTTGTCATATTTGTTAACTTTAATGTACTTGTTTACTCTGTTATTTGATTACTTTTGTTGCATATACTATTTGGAGCTTTTTTCCTCAGGCTTCCACTGAAAAACAGCTGCTGCTCAGTCGGACTAACCTGGTTAACAAATGTCAAATTAATAAAAATAAAATAGATTTGCCCCTCATGGTAGCTATGAAATACCACCACTGCATCCTCCAAGACAAAGCACAATGGTTGTTCACTACAAACTGAGCTTACCTGCCTATTAAGCACCTTGATGTTTAAAGCTCTGACATTTGGCTTTTGTTCACCCCTTAAAAGAAAACTTCAGATAAGGAAATAAAGTTTCCCTCTTAGAAGAAGGCAAGAAAATATACTCACTCTAGTCAGACCCAGATTCAGACTGACAGTTACAGAAAAAGCTCTCTCTGAATTAGGACCAGCAATGCAGAACCAACTACCCACAGAGAAAAGAAAACCCATCTCCTTAATATCCTTTAAGAAGAATCTTGTACTTAATTTGTAAAATGAATCTACGTGCATCTGCTTCCAAGACACCGTAAATGCATGAAAACATTTTCTATTACAGGTTGTAATTAGGGAAGATCTGTCACATTGGAAAGTCTCTAATAGGTTTGCTGTATAATGATGCAAGTCTGTCTACCTTGTATATAACTTATATTATTATTTAGTAAACTTTAAATTATTTTCCTTTTTGTACAATTGTACCCAGGTTGTGACTGAAAAGGGTCAATAAACCGGCTCACTTATGAGGTTATTAAATTAAAAATAAATAGATAAATAAATAAATAAATAATTTATCACATTTTGTCCTGCGTACTTCCATCTAAGTTTTCTAGTTTGGAAGATCTAGTAAGGAATCCCTGGTTTAATTCCTTTCCTTTATTCTCCTGCTTTCTTTCTTTCTCTTTTAATTCTGTGATAGAAATGGAGATGGGGTTCAATCCTAAGTCAAAACATCATAAAATTCATAAATCAGTACTGCTTTACTCTTTGATGTTTGCCAAGCCACCACTCTTCAATGTCCACAAAATATTTTGGAATTCCTCATTCTGTAGTTCTTATTTATTTATTCATTTTATTTATTTATTTTTTTTTTACTTTTTTTTATTTTTTACTTTACATTTGTTTACTGGGAGGATTCAGACTGGGCCAGAAGCCCATTTACAGTGGAAGCCCGGAGAGAAAAGCTCCACGTAGAATGACAGACGTATTATTACATTACATTAGTAGACAGCTAGAACAGTTGTACATAAGAATCGCACAAACAAATTCATTGATACATACATCAGTCTTCAGATATACAGTTTCACATAAAATTACACTTAGTATTACAGCTTAGATTTGGTAGGAGAAGTAGTTACTTTTTTGTTGGCAGCATAGTTGAGTATGCTTGAATGTCCTAGAGTATTACTTAATTTGCGCAGAGGTCTACTAAAACAGTCTACCTATCCCCGTTACATACGGCACTCATTTCTGCTTGCATGTCCAGATATTTTGTAACTTTATGCCTTTCACTGCACAGAACACTTTAGTCAGCAGGAATAGCCATTTCAGTGAGAAATGCTACCTTTGTTCTTTCCCTACAGCCACGGCATCTGACTTTCACACATCTACGTCCTTAACAGTTGATGCTGAATGATGCCTGCACAGTCTTTACCTGTTCTGCTCTACACCATCTCACTGTAACATTTACAGCTTCTTATGCATCAGCTGTGTCATGTTTTATTTATTTAGTTTTGTTTACTGGTTTTGTCCGACTGGGTTTAGTCAAAAACCCTTTTCAGAAGACGCCTGGGAAGAAAAGTTGCAACATATTACAAACATTTTTAAACAGTCTTTCAGTAATATACATGAACAGGCATATAATAATATACATTAGCAATTACACATACATTTTTATTAGATTACATTCATATGAAAGTAGAGACAACTATTATAATATAAATCAATGTTGAACACTGACTGCTTCTAGGGGTGTATTACTGGATTTGTTAGATAGATAACAAATCATATGATTAGTGCTTAGAAATTAAAAAAAAATTGAGTGAGGGAAAAAACTAGGTAGGGTAAAAATGTTAACATTGTAGTTAAGGGGTGTGGTGTAAACCAAGTTCAGAGACAATCATATACATGTCTTTCACTGTATAAAACCCTTGGAGATATATATAACACAAGCAGCTGTAAGCTAGCCAGCGATGTTTGGCTCTGCATTACTGAATCTACATTTGTTTTTATCTCCAAATTTTATCATGGATTCTGTGAACTATTTAGTATGTCGTCAGATATCTTAAGGCAGCATTATCAGCCTTTCAACTCTATCACAGTAAGAAAACTGTAATATGATTTTCTGTTTCTGCCTCATATCACTGTACTGGTTATTGGGTAGGAGTGTGAATAAGTCAGGAAGGCTATGGTTTGAGACTGGGAGATGGGGGGAGGAGGAGTATGGTATTATAAGTAGAGACCCAAACTTTTGAAATTAACCTTTGCTAATACATAATCATTTCAAAAATATTGTTAATGCATGTATCTCTACATATGAATTCAAGACAAAGACAGATGTTTAATAACTCATTGAATATCATGTATAAAGCAGGCATGTCTAGTATGTGGATGACATAATAATCATGAATACATAGGTGTGAAGTTTGCAGCCCATCATGGCCTGGGGAATAAATCCTGTTTTAGGATCCTGATATGGGATAAGATAAAATATTAAATGACTATATAAACAGCAGTGATATTTTTAATGATATGTGCATTAACCCAACACAACTGTAACATTGCCACACTATGTTATAGCCTGTGACATTATTACCATATGCCTTGCATAATCAAATTAACATACATTATGAATGTCATTTAGAAATTAGACCAAAATGTCCAATGTACACGTCTCAGGTAACCTTCTGGTGGACAAAGTCTGAACACTCGAGCTTCAATTTCCTTTGGTCCAACTAGTCAACATAAAGAGTTCCATAGAAAGTCACTTTTAGTGAGTTGTCCCAACAGTGATGCACTTTTTCGGAGCATTTCTCCCTTCTTTCAATTGGTGTGACTGTGAACTTGGTATATATAGGTTTGAAGGTACTTTTCCCTTGCAAAAAGTGCTCATAGCAAGAGGTTCCCCCATTCGATTCTCAGCTGGGGTGCCTTCTGTGCAAAGTCTGTGTGTCATCCCTGTGTTTCCGTGGGTTTCCTCCAGGTGCTTCAGTTTCTTCCCACATTCCAAAGACATGCAGTAGGTGGATTGGACACTCTTGAGTTGGCCATAATTGTGAATGTGCATGGTACGGACGAACAACATCAGTGGCAGGGCTATGTAAATCTTGGCTCTAGATGATTGTCACTGCTAAAGTGACACCTTGACCCCATGTGCAAAAATAGGAAAATAGGGTGGTGGTTGGATGGACTTCAGCAAATGCAGTTTGGGGATTTTCTGATCCTCAATTCACTTGCTTTCATCCACTCACAGTGGAAGCACTTGTCTCATGTGTGAGCTTGACTTTATCCCAGCAATCTTCCACGGTTTTACAGATGCAAAACTCTATAGTTTCAGGTTCATTCTAAAATGATTTACAACATTCTTAGTTTCAACTAGTCCCTTAAATGCATTTTCCATTACAGTCCTCTATTGCTCAATATACAGTTTGTTTCTTTTCACCATGTCTGTATGTGTGTATGTGTTTTATAATTCTTGCTAAGTTAAATATTTATATTTGCTTTGCACTTAAATTCCAGAACTTACCATTTCTACTGTGAGAACTTTTATAGAGGTTTTATTTTGGTTTTGAAATGGCCTTGTATTTCCACCAGAAACTCAGCAGTAAAGTTTATTCCTATACCTTTTGAGTTTAATCTAATTATAGGTCTCTTTATGCATCGTCAAGTTCTAAAAATCAAATAAACTGTGCTGTAAGACTACATATTTACATTTCAATGAGCACACTTTAATGTGCATAAAACACCAGCTGGTCTTCATTTGGTTTTCCTGTTTATGTTATATTCTTGTCAAAATAAAAAATGTTTCTTTAGAACTTTCTGACAATTGCACTTGCTGTTATCAATACTTTTTGCTGTGGTACTGAAGTTAGTTTGCAGACATTGGGAAATGTTGCAATTAGACATTTCTTAAATATGTGTGACTACAATACAGTCACAGTCATAAGATAAAGTATTCAGCTTTTAACATTTTTACATGTCTGAAAAGCCTACAAGTGTCACTTTGAATGGCACAGAAATGTAACACAAGTTCCATATTTCTGTGACATTCCAGAACTGAGATGTTGGACTAAGATTATTAAATCAGTAACCAGTTTTCAAGAATCAAGCCTGATCTCAAACAAAGCTGAATAGTGAATTTAGTCAAACAATTAAATAAACTGAGCGGATAGCTTTTAGCTGAAAAACTTGAAGGAAAGTACCATGTGGTGATTGAACAACTTTTGTTACCTTAATTACTCAAAATGATTAACCCAGTTAACTTATCTGAAAAAAAGTACTTTTTTCCCCTTACAACTCCAAATGTATATTATTAAACCAATTTATGCTTCACAGGTTCAGAGATTAGTACTAGGCTAACTGCCCTTGTGGACCAGTTTAAGCCTAGCCAATTACCCCATGTGAGAATCAAACCCTGCACCTTGTGTTTGTAAGGCAAACGCCTTAACCATTATGCCAACCTCCGACCCCTAAAAGCTTTACTTGTATCAATATTATATCATCCCAGATGGGACTCAAACCCACAATCCCTGGTTTAGGAGGCCAATGCCTTATCCATTAGGCCACTGGGGTTGTCCAGTTTCCTAGTTCGTAGTATAAATATTCCAGTTTTAGTTATGTATTCTATTGGTGTTATAATGGCACTGATCTGCTGTTGTCATAGTAATACTGCAGAAATCTAAAAACCTACCACACACAAAATATTCACTATAATATGTGCTGCTCTCAGTTTGGAATTTGAAATGCTTGTGGATCATGAGACTCCTAGCTAGTAACTTATGTATTACCTTACAAGCATGTTCACTTACAGGCTGCAACGTTTTAGGAGGAGAACCCTCTTATAATCCAGTGAAAAATGCTTCCACACATTTTTGCGCAAACAAAAATTTTAAAAGCAGTAGTAGCCATTTAAAATTAGTTACAACTTCAGATTATTACAGAGTTACAAAGCAAACTCAGCAGTGACTATATTGAGCTGCTATTAATATAACATTTGTAGTGAATAAAAGAAAGCCAAGGAAGAGGAATGTGAAATGCTTTATTTAAATCCTTGAGGCCTTAAAGGAAAGGAATAAATTGGTTTTGTTATTAAACCACATTCTGCCCTAGCACAAATGAACCTTGTGCCCATTTCCTCTGAAACACATGCAGAATAAATCTGGATTAAGGCAGGATTTAAATACTCAGATTTCCGAACAGCTCAGAATGTGAAAGAATACAACGTATGTCTTGCAAGAAACTGGATAGCACTGTACATGGAATACGTCTACTCTGATAGTTTAATAATTTGGAGGTTATTCTGGGAGGCTGTGGGAATCTTCTACTAGATATTTTCACAACTTTCAATTTTTAACTTGCTGGGTTTGCAGCTCTCTGTGCAACTTTCACCTTGCAGTGATTAGCCTGCAAATTCCTGATTCAGGTCACTGGGCAAAATATAGTAATGCAGTAAACTATTAGAGAAATAGTCTTTGGCAGAAAGGGCATAGTCCAAAAAGAAATTGTCTTAATGCCTTTTTTTTTGTGCAGGACATCAGTCCAGTTATATTGTCTCACTGCAACCAATTATATGTCACCCTCTGTCTTCAGATTTAATTTGTTAAAACAGTTACTGCCCTATTTCTGTTACCACAAGTTATATTGCACAGGTGACTTTCAACTAGGTTGGTAAAACATAGGAATGGGGGAAATTTTTTTCTTTCTGAACTAAAAATAAAGTACACAGATACACAGATTGTTCTTTGCTAACACAGCTAACTTTTTTAAGTGATACAGGTTTCACAGTTTGGCTCACACACACACTTACGTGTAGACACAAACATAAACACGTTTGTAAGTTTGCATGGCTGTGTGCATATATGTAGTGCGTGCCTGTATAGCCTGTGTATATGTGTGTGTGTTCACTGCCTGAAAAAATGTGATTGAAATATATTTTTTACATCGATACTTTTCTTTGACATGGCTACTTATCCTATAAAACCAAAAGTATAGTTGCAGCAGAGGGCTTTTCTTTGACATGGCTACTTATCCTATAAAACCAAAAGTATAGTTGCAGCAGAGGGACTTGCACAAAATTACATACGCAGTAAGCTTTTACTTCCCTTTTCACATCCTTCAAAATCATGAATCAACAGTGGGTATTATTTAGAAATATTTTACGCTATCGTAAAACATTATCAGGAAACCAATATCACTGCAGTAAACTAATACAGTATTGAAGTTCACATGTCCAAGATCTGATTTGCAGTTGTGACATATTGGTCATCTGGCATGTTTAGTTTCTTAAGGTGTTAAATTATTTTATTTTCTCTTTGTAGACTGGGTTATTCCCATTAGGCCAGTATCCACTTTTCAGACGACATCCAAGGTGGTATTCAGACTGACAAGGGGAAAGTTGGCCAGGACAATGGAGAATTTCTCCTACTCTTTTTTTTTTTTTCCCCCTGATAAGTGTTGTGGGATCTTTCGCATTCATCTGGCTCCCACTAACTCAGGCAGATGGAATCTCAGTTTAACATTTCATCTGGGGGACAGCGCAATCAAGAATACATCACTCCCCTTATGCTGACTGCAGCGTTAACAGTGGACAATTAATTCAGGCACCTTGCTGTGGGAGTAGAGCAATCAGCCTTTGATCTTACAGCACCAAAGGCATGTGTGAGTGTGTTGTCCGTACAACCACTGACACTACATTTTGTTTTTATATATGTATGTATGTATGTATTATGTATATATTTTCTTTCAACAGAATTACAGCATGCTAAACTTGACAATGCTGTTATAATGTTCTAATGATTTAAGTTGTGAAAGCATTTTTTTTGGAAGTCAGATTGTAAAAGTAAATGATCTGTGGCTTTCTTTAATGCAAATATATTAGTTATCTACAGGAGAGTCATGGTTTCAGTACATACTAAAATAAAATGTGCACTGTGACACTGTTTTATGTTTACACGGTCTAGCTAGTGATTTAGCACTTTTCACTGAATCACACTTATTGAAATAGCTAGATCCTCACTATACTCATACCTCTCAACTGTCCAGATTTTCGGAGAATGTCCAGATTTTTGCCTCATATTTTTGGCCTGTTTATCATAAAACTGTGTTTTTCTGGCAAATCACTGGCAAATCATTGAGGACTACAGTCAGAAAATAATGGTAGACATCTGAGTTTCAGATTTCATAACCAATGTCTTTCAGCTTCTCCCAGTCAGGGGTCGCCACAGCAGATCCACATATTGATTGGCAGTGTTGTTTTTACAGTGTCAAGTTGCCAGCCCGGCACCCATACCCCCCCCCCACACACACACACACACGCACACACACACATATATATGTGCACTTACCTGCATATCTTTAAAAAGACTCACCCAACCACAGGTAGGATATGCAGACCCCACACAGAAGGCACTCCAGCCGAGAATCAATCCAGAGAACCTCTTGCTGTGAGGCAACAACAATAACAGCTGCACCATCACAGCCAGAATTCATTTCATGTTAATGCAAAACCTATTAGTCTATCAACTTTCTAAGTTTCCAAGACCAATATTTAGTAAGTGTCCCTATTTTTGGGCTTTTGTCTCCCCATCATTTGTGACTTTGTCCAGATTTCTTGCTCAAAGAGGCTGAAAAGTATAATCATACTAGATAGAAGACTTTCTGTACTCTCTGCAGAGGATACGGTGACTGCAACTCAACAGACAATAATATTTATTTATATATATATATATATATATATATATATATATATATATATTTTTTTTTTATGGTTGTAGTGATTTTGGTTAGGAAGGGATGCTTTACTTTGTTCATAAAAGCTCTTTTTCAGGTTTTGAGCAAGCATGCTCAGTTGGCTGTGGTTCAAAATTATTACTTTTTTTTCACACTAAAGTACCCTATTACCTTTAGCTAAGTATGCAATGAATGCATTCATCATTGTGAAGTTCACACATTCACTAAAAGTACTGTGAGTGGCACTTATTACGTTAAAGTATTCATACTATGCACCATGTCTTGTCACAACCCATCATTTTTTCATTGTGTTATTCTGAGTTAGTTTCTGCTTATTACTGAGCAGCACTGGGCCAAAGTTGTGCTTACAGCAGCAAAACCAAAATCATAATAGGAGAGAGCAGGAATTTGTATTTTCTAGCACTACTACTTCTGAAATGCAAGAAAGTTCTTTGCAAGCACTGTGACAATAAGGAGACACAAGAAAGACTTTAGTTTCAATATGCCGTACTAGGTGATCTCTCTCAAGATTTGCATGGGATGCAGATTAACTATGGCAGTGTAAATATGCATTAAAAGGTCAGATTTAAATAAATGTCAGCTTAGATTTCGTTTATTTGGTATTGCACATGCATCTCTTTTGAAAGTAAAATGCATGCTACAATGCTGTTATAATGTTCTAATGATTTAAGTTGTGAAAGCATTTTTTTTTGGAAGTCAGATTGTAAAAGTAAATCTGTGTACTAAGGAATCCCAGGAAGTCTGATATAACAGTCACTGTGTAATTATATCATGAACAATAAATGCAGTTATAAAAATTCTAACAATCACTCTGCGATCCTGATGATACCTGCCATTAGAAGAGCTAGAATTTTTACATTAGCTGCTCTTTATGTTGATTTTTCCAGTAGAGATAATCACAACCTTCACTCCCCTGCATCACTTAAAACATGACTCATCAGTTTACTATACAGGAAGAGGTGAACTAAAAAGTAATGTTTGTTACCATCTTTTTAGCACTGCTGCTTTTACATTTTGGTAAAACAGTAATACATTAATTTCTTTTTACTTTATCTCTTCGATATAAATAAGGATGTAGAAGTAGTATTAAATTGCATTAGTGTGCACTGCTATGGTTTAAAACATAACAAAAGGTAAAATGCTATGCTGTCTGCCATGAGACACCTGGTGAAATTCAGTTTAATCTACAGTATCAAGTTAATGCCTATGTCACAAGGGTAAGCTTGCCAAGAATATTAGGCACAGTGACTTTTTTATGTACTGGTTTATGTCATTACTTATAACTTTATCAGTAGCAGATACAACAGAAAGTTTTAAATGCACTGACTTTGCATGTGTTTATGCTATCCCATTTTCTAAACCAGGTTATTGTAAGTCTGTTTTGAACACAATGTTTTTACTGACAAATTTATAATAAACATACATATTATTTCCATGGAATTGAATTTTTAACTGGAGCAAATTTAGATAAAATAATTATACAAATCTGAGTGATTTGCTCTTCATTTAAGAAGTATTAATAATACTTGAATAAAATGTTGCCAGTCTTAAATATCCAGTGATTTTTCCAGTTTTGTTGTACTCATATTTTGCTTAAATATTTTTTATTCCAGGATTTTGCTGATAAAAATTGGCATTGTCTAGGAAACAAATCATCACATCAAACTATCTAGACGCAATGCAAGACAGATCATTTTAAGAGAAACACCTCACACAGTCTTCAGAAGATAAAAGCATCACCACTGGCAGCAGATTACTGTTCTTCAGCATTCCAAAAATAATTTGAATTTCAAGCCTTCCCATTCTTTATAATGAAGAGTATTTGCATGACAAGTGAGCCTTTATCCACTTAAAATACAACAGATCGTAACCACAGTGTTCTAGTTTAGGTCATAGCCTTTAGTTTTTGACATCACAGTCATTTTTGCAGCAGTGGCTGGCATTTCCAAATCAGGACTTGATTTTATGTGTAAAACAGAGATGGCTACATTACAGTTCTTTCTTCTTGTGCAGTAGCATTCCAAGAGTTCAGAAAGTCACAATTGTGGCACACTGCATATGAAAATACAGTGATCATTATATGGTTTAGAAACAGTCTGTATACCTGATCAAACTTCTGTAAACATACTTAGCATATTTTGGGAGTACCACAGTCTGCAAAATGCCCCCTGAAAATCTATGAGCAACCAAAATGTTTTTATTAAGTTGCTTTATTAACTTCTGTGATCCTCATGACATTGATTTAACCATACATGCCAGTTAGCAATTCTGAGAAAATAAGACTGCAAATACTTAAAAATGTTCACAACTCAGCGTACACACTACATTACATTTACTTTGACACTTCTACTACAGGATAGTTGCGATAAAACTTGGAATGTGTAACACAAAAATTTGTTGGTCCACAAATTGTACCTTATATTACAGTTTGTAATGGCCTAAACGTCAACTTGATGGGATTTGTTATGCTTGTATAAATGCAATAGTAACATCTCTTTCAACTGTGGGTGTCATGTACTTCTATGCATGAGATGAGGAGTCTTAGGCCGAAGATCTACGAGACGATCTATATCTACAACAAAGCTGTTGGAATTGCCAGTAGGGGTCCAGTGCTCTGGAAGCATCATCTTTATTTTCTTATGATTATTACAGAGTCACTAAAACATATAAAGTAATCCCCTAATCATCTCTTGCCTTGCATCAGTTGCACATAAGGACCTGTTTTCTTTCTTAAAAATAGCTTGCGCTATTCTTGTTCTGTATGTATTCAACTAATGTTACTTTCGTTTAATAAAGAAACTGAAAGAAAAGATGTATTTTAAACAAAGTGTTATGATCTGCAACATGTTTAAACTGGCTGGTAAAGAATTTCATGTGGCTGCAAGTTTTATACCTACATATCTAAAGACTAGATTGTTGTTTTGCTTTTAAAAAAGCAGACTGACTTTATGTTACTTGTAGCAGTTGTCTCTTGGCTGGTGACAACTGTAAATTATGACATGACTGTGAGCCGATATAATTTTTTAATGCTTTGGATGGTTAAAAATGAAATAATTAAAGCAACTTATTTTGCCTTTGTTACCATAATCGATTACACAAAAGAAAAGCAAATTTGCAGCAGTAGATAACTGCCCTCCATACTATAAAACTGAAATTAGTTTTATGCTTCACCCATTTAGTTTACCAAGGAAAAATGATCAGAATTATAAGACTCATGTAAATGGGGTTTATTCTAATTTTCAACTGTCTATTCATTCCCTACAGTATGAACCATTAGTAAAATTCCATTTCCCAAATGGAAATGAAGATTGCTGCTTTATTACAAATGACTTCACAATGAAACAGCCCAACTCAAATGCCTGTTACTTCTAAATATGGTATGGTTTCATTCTGTCTAATTGTTAACTACTTTACTTCAAGTATTGTTATTTTTTCTGTTTTGTATTTTTGTTTCTGATTTTTGCAACTGATTTCTAAACTGCTAGTTAATCTAAAAAATCCATGCCACTTTTCTGTATGCTTCTGCACATCACATAAATAATAGCTCTGTGAGTCCAAACACCGTGAAAATGCTTGTAGAAAGGCTGGAATCAGTTATTGATGCTGTCAATGAGTGTAGCAAGTGCTTGAAAGCAACTGCACAACTAATATAAGCAAAAGTCTGAATAAGTCAAGAAACTAAAACAGTGTCATGGAATTTTAGAAATGCAACAGTTCTGCCATAATTTCCATTTGGCAGCAGGGTGGGTGGACTGACCTAATGGATTTGATTAATTTAGGACCTTAGTCACTCAGGTAACACAGTGACATGACAAAAGGAATTCTCTCTCAAGAGAACACAGACTGACAGGTACAGCCACTAAATTTTTGAGTAAGTGAATTTATTTTGCTTAGTGTATATAAGTTATTTGGCTTATTTTCTTTTCTCAGTATGCTATACTAGATGCTTTTCTGGGGCAAACTTGAAGCTCTGGTCCAGTAAAATGAATAGTTCAGCATTATGCAATATACCGCTGAGTGATTTACTGCACAGGTCACCAGATTTTGATTGCCAGTCAGTCTGAAACATATCAGATGGATCTGCCAAAAGTGCGTGCGCACGAGCACATACATACATACACATATATACACACACACACACACACACACACACACACACACACACACACACACACACACACTATTTTTTAATGAGAAACAACATTCACAAATAAACATGTTCACCTTCATACTTTCAACACAGCTTTTCATACTTGACTTAAAACAAATAAAACAGATGCATTAAAACGACTAATTTGTATGTGGAACCTGGAAAACAGCATTCACTCCTCATAAACATATAACACCTATAAGGTTTGTTTTAGTTTTCTCTCAGTAGATACAGATACTCTTAGACAGCAGTTGCTTTATAATTAGTTACTTGATTCACTCTAAGAAGCTTAGTCATAAGAGTTGAGCAAAGAAAGAAGATTACAATTTTAGTATGTCTGCTCAGCCCAGCACAGAGCTCCTAATATTAACAGAAAGAGACTTAAAGTTCTGTATCCTAATCAGAATGAGACTGCAATAGCTGTTGAATGTGTATGAACTATTAATGTGTGTTTTTCTAATCAGGAAATAAGAAAGAAGCAAGCATTCCACAGAACAGACTGAGGAGTCTATAAGTGGTAGATTAGCACCAGTAGCCTGTGTTCCATAGATTGCCTGATGATCACATGCTGATTGCCGTTGCCTAGTAACAATAAAGCCCAGAAAAAAAGTTCTCTCTGGGAACTCCAAATCTGCAACTAAGGGAGGCTTTGTGCTACACACTAAACATCTGTTTCTAGATTATATGGCACTGCTTTTCAAACATTTACTGACAAAAAAAAGAAAAAAAAAACATTCAAGTAAACAAATAAATATTACTTCTCCCAACATAAACAGGTGCTTGTGATCTAAAGTGGGAAAGCAAGTTTCTTTTATATCCACAATCAATGTAAATGCCCTTTGCAAAACTTTTATTTACAATTTTATCTTGTTAAAAGGGCTGTTGCAGCTCTTTTGCTTGTACACTATTAGCAATATTTAGCTGACACTACGGACTGTAGTTTTACCTAGCACATTTACTTAGATAAAGAAAAGTAGTGGTTCACTTAAAAATGACTCATTACAGCCAAATAAAATATGTGATGGCATTGTGTTCATGGGTTGATAAAACTATTTAAGCTTTACATGGATACTAACTGTAAATTGAAAAACATGAGTTTCTTTCAAGCAAGTAATTTCATGTTACTGCCCATTAATAGTATGTGCCTTCATTTTCATCCTAAATGTTTAGCAGAGACTGTTAGCTGCCTAGCATCTTCTATTTTAATTTGTTCAGACTGAATAAAGGGGGTCGTATATGAGCAGACTTCATTATGATCTGTACTCCTCTAGTCAGAGGGAAGTGCTCTACTTATTATAAATGCAGATGGTTATTAAGAAAATCAAAGCAAGTTCCTTGCCACAAACCAGGCAGTATCTTTAAGTAAACAAAGATAAAACCAAAATGTTTCCTTACCTTGGGAGCTGGTCAGTACTGCATACAAGGTTAATGTCAGACAAAATGTTAATATCAACTTCCCCTCCATTCTGTAAGGATGTCCCAGCTGGTGCACCCAACTCATCTTGAAGCTGGGCTGATAGAATGGTGTATGAGACTCAGCTTGGGATACTCCTACAATGATATGTTTTGCAATAAGGACAGCCTCCAGTGAGGTCAGGAAGGTGGGGGTGGGCTCTGGGGGAATTAATGCTAGGTGTCTGCGCGGGCTTTTCAGTCCAGCTCAGTTCACTGCATAGGCAGGGTAAGTTATTTAAGTTTGCAGACACCTAGAAACTTTAAAGGAGACAAAATATTCCATTTTGTTTCTCTAATTTTTGGTAGTTTAATTATGTTGATTTAATTGTTGAACTCTAGATTTATTTATTTATTTATTTATTTTAACTAAGTATGTGGGCAGGTCCCCAGACTCTTTGGAGACATAATTCTGAGGAAATGCTTTAAAACAAATTAAACTCCTTCCATTATCAGAGATCTCATAGACAAGTGCCAATAGCTGCAAGAATGAATGAATAAATAAAATCATAAGCAAAACAAAAAGTTACACATGTAAAAACAGAAAGAAACAAGGAGAAAATGGATAAAACCAAATATTTTGTGAATTTTTCACTCTGTTACTTTAATTTTTTTCACAGTATATATTGGCGAAAAATGCACACTCTTTTATTTATGTGTAAAGTCTATCAGGTTTTGGCAAAAGTGTCAATGGTTAATGGGTAGCTCAGAATCATCATGTTATCCACAAAAATGCAAATAATATCACAAGGTTTCAGCTGCAGACCTACTTAAATGGAGGGGGACAAGGTCAAAGGGGTCCAATTCAAATTCAGCCACTTACACTTGTTTCTGCAAATGATAGATAGTTTTTCACCAGCAGCACTGTTGTTCTCAGAGGATGCATCCAGTTATAACAAAGAAACATGACATTGTGAAAGAAACTGGTCACAAATGTGACGTGTCCCCTTTTAACTGCACCAACTACATCATTTGTTGGAAGTTAGAATTTAGATTAGATCATTTAATGGGTGCTTTCACAGTCTGAACTGATGTCTATTATGAAAATAACTGCAGGTGAATCCTTGGCAAATCCTTTTAAAAAACAGGTCCGGGTGTCTCGGAAATTGCATATTGTCTAAAACAAGACAGAGGCCACTTTGATTAAAGTGTAGTTTTGAGTGAGACTGCCACACCAGTACAAAGTATAACAGGCTAGTTAGTATTTGAAGTAGCTAGCATTTTATTAGGTTTCCTGAAACTAATGTAATTCACACGAGTCTTCCACAAGGGAGAGTCGTTTCTTTTTTTACCTTCAGCTTTTGTCCAACACATAAATTTTCACTTTCATTTACCAATTCTAACAAGTTTAAATTAATTGAAAATAGCTGCTGCCACCGCTGTACTTAGCAATTTCTTCCCTGGTTTTGTCACTAGCACATGAAATTAAAAATTCCTGTGGCACCCTTTTATGTGCTTTGCATCAATAAACTCCAGAGATCTACCTTGTTAATCAAGTCCTTACAATGTATAAACCTGCTCCTTAAATCTTGTAAGATATTTTAGATTTTATAAAAAGATACTGGCAAGCAACCCCGCCCTCAATGACTGTCATTGTTTGTTTAAAGCTGGTTTTCACTATCTAGCCTTCAGATACTTACCAGAAATATATTTATTTGTACTTTCTCTTTCTTCTCATACATGACCTTCAGTAGCATCAGTCTTTCCTAGATAATCTGCTTCAGAGGCAGCAGGTAATACCAATAACTTTCTCTTTTAATGTCTTCAAATATTTTGGGTTTCTAATACCTTGACATGGACAGACCAGTTTACTATCATATAGTCAACACTCATATGATAAACCCACCTTAAATGTCGAACAAAACATTGAACACACAAAGTTGCGAAGGTCAGAATGTAGCAAACACACTTCCTATTGTGAACTCGACCTTTCTCGACATCCGTGGTGTGTAGTCCAACACTGCACACCATGTGACGTGATTATTTTGCAGGGGGCAAGCCCCCCTACACATTATATATTCCAACTCCAAGACTGCACTACAGTGGGGAAAGGGTGAATTTCTGGATCCCCACTGAACCGCGATCTCTAGTTAAAAGATTGACTGCATCTGTGCGAATGCACTGTGTATCCACTGAACTGGGACTCACACAACTGAAGGTTCGGCAACACGGGTCAGCGATTCGTAATTCAACATCCCGTGGTCGACGAACCTTCCCTCAAATTTTAAATGTAAACCAGATGGACTAGATTCCTAAGTCAGGGTACAATTACAGTTCAAGAAAATAGTATTGCTTTAGTCTTTAATGTTAGTCAAGAGTGCTTTTCTCAGCACCTAGAATGTACCCAGACTTGATTGCTTCTGCACTTCATACAAGTTGCACTTATCGGAAGCATATTTAAGTACGGTTTTAAATTCTTCTTTATTAGTTCTGTTGCCCATACTACTACCACTGTTGGAACTGTCTGGGTATCTTTACCTTGCAACAATTTCAATTTAGTTTTACATTTCCTCAGACTGAAGAGCTTATAGATAATGCAGATGTTAATGCAAAGCAAATGTGATCAAACTGTGATAAAAACTAATGAGTGTTTGATATTTATTGATAATGCCAATGGGATGAATGGCAATAAGCTACATAAAATAAGTGATGGGTTTGTGGTCCATGACAAACATTATGATGGAAAACGTGAATCTTTTTGTAGCCTGTAATTTGTTTACCATGGTACATAATTTGCAGTTTTAAACTCCTATTTCATCTGTTTTACAGTATCACAGAGTTTGCTGTAGTTATTCAGTGTTTTACCAGTTGCCTTCATGCTTTCATAAGTGTATATGAATAATTTAACATTAAGTTGTACCTCTGTTATATGCACCTTTCCTGTAGCAGTATGTTTTTTGCTCATTATACTTTTTGATTGGTCATTTTTGTCTTTTTACTTCAACACTCAGATTCCTTTACATTTTACTCCCCATCCATTGCAGGTGGTAGTATGTCCAGATTATGCAGTCAATCCCTATTCAGCTGCCCTCACCATAGTGTCCACCTGTTGAATGTTCCATAAGAGGTTTCTACCCAAATGCATTTCACTACATTTTTGCTGGCTGTGTGGCATACAAGGGAAAGTCCTGGCTCCCATCTCTGGATTTGGTGGCTAGACAATGAAGGAGCTTAAACTTACTCTCTTGGGGGTGGGATTTGTGTATTCTTCCTGTGGATACCATGGGATAGCCCAGCATATCTGCTCGTAACAACAAAAAAAAAAGTGGGTGGCACAGAACAGTGAAGATTATACCCTTCAAAGAAGCAGGGAAGACTTCCGTTCCAAGCTCTCACTATACACAAACCTCTGGATTGCTGTTTAATTTAAAAAGTGGCCAGTTAGGACTTAAAAAGAAAGCCTTCTAATGGCTGCTTGATTGACAACCTAGTGGCTGTCCTTGCTCATTGCAGAGAACAAGTGAGCATTGTGGAAATGAGGGCAGAAAACTGCCTAGGAAGACAAGTCGATGTTTGCAGTAAGGAGTGTGTGCACTTTGCACTGAATTTGTTTTAAATGGCATATGTATCTATAAAGCAGTCAAAAAATAAAAAGTTTACATTTCCAGGTGCATTCTGTGAGTCTTCTGCTTCCTTATTTTTGTTATTCATCTTGTCTTACTCATTTTAATGATTTTACGTGTTTTTTTTATCCCGTCGTTGCTTTCCATTTGTATTCTTCCATTATTCTTATTGTATGGCATTCATAAGCAGATTTAATCTCTAACATTTTCAGGGCTTACTGTCTTTAACTTCTGCGTGCTTTTGAACAGCATCTTTTCTCTTCCTTTTTGTTGCTGTATAAAACCTACAGTTGTTCTTCAGTTAAAGTTGTAGCAAGTTTGTAAAATGGAATCACTGTACAAAAAATTATTTTTTTTTTGTAGAGAAACAATAAAACTGTAAAATGTATTAAAATATACAAGAAGCATGCTTTTTTCTGTAAAATGTATTGAGTTTTGGAAGTGAAGCAGATTTCAGATGCGCACAAATTTTTGTTCCCCCAAGCCTACCTTGTCCTACAAAGGGCTTTTTGCCATAAATGGACAAAAACTTCCTACTGAGCTGAATGCCTTTGCAAACAAGATGCTTATATCTGAAATCTAAACCAAAGTGCAAGTTTGGAGCTGTGGACTTATTGAAAGGGGGGTTGTCTAAACAGGATTGAAGTTACTATATATTTTATAGCCTTTCCTTATTCCAGGACACACCTCCAGACTTAATAACTTATAGTGTTCCTAATGAGTTGATTTCAGTTATTCAAGTAGCCAGCTGTAGTCTTCTTGATTCACTCTTGAAGTATACTTTGGTCTTTAGCAAGTGAGTAGAAAAGGCTTGATGACCAGAGAGATATTGTCTTACTTTCTTCTCAGCTGTTAAGTATAACTATGTAGGTGTTCATCATTTGATCACTGTTGCAGCAGCCTTAGCTATATGGTGCTATACTCACCAACAGTAGAACAGTTGGACAGCTTCCGAAGTATAAGGATACTTTCCATGCACCCAATTACTAGATCAAGTAGAGCTGAAGAAAAACAGTTGTTTGGGCATCATGTCCTTCAGAGATTTCTTGTCATCAAAAAACACTTCTCTTGTGGATTTTTGAATATTGACAGTTGGCTAACTGTTCTTCAATGCTGGGCAGATACTCTCCCTTCAGGTATAAAAAAAACTGAACCAACCAAATTGCAAAAGTCACATGTTTAATATAAAAAACATATAAAACATAAACTGAGCACTTTCATCTTAACAATATAAAATATTTCACCAGAGTGATTTGTCTGCCATTGTATAGGCCTATAAATACAAAATTCTCAACCAATCAAAAACAGAAATTATGCAGAATGATTTAACTTACAAAGACAGAAAGCTCCCGCATTACCTAATACATGACAGGAGTTTGCTTATTATGAAACCCAATGAGAGAGGGGGGGGTGAGGGAGAGGAGGAGGGGAGGGGTGATAATAATGAATAATTTTGACTACTCTTTCCAAATGTTTTCATTATTATCTAATGATGTCACTTATAGGAGAGTTTCACTTAACAAAATTAACATTGCACATATCAAGTTAGACTTCACCTTATTAGATATGGTCATGCAGAGGGATATTGACCATGAGCAGTCGGAATTCCTTAATGTTGCCAAACCCAAGATAGTGTCAATCTTCAGTGTTCCAAAGAATCCATAAATGCACTGCTTATCCCCTTTTGAACCAGTTATGTCAGCCAGGGGTGCTAAGACTGAACCCCTAGCTAAATATGGGGATTACAAGTGCAAGGTGATTCTTGAATCTGAATCCTACATCTTAAAGATCTCTTGGCACCTTTTGCATATTTTAAATTTGTTACAGTACAATGATGACATCACCTTTACCACTGTCGATGTACTGGACCTGTTCTTCGTCATTCCCCATGTGATTGGAAGTGAATGTTTTTTTTTTTTTAATTTTCTTTCAGAATATACACCTTTGACCACCCATTATATTTGTGGTGTTACTACTCTCCTTGAATTGGTATTGAACGACAATTTCATTTTTTTCAAGGGAGAGTATTACCAACAGACATCCAGAGTGGCTATGGGCATGGATTGCTTCCCTCTGTATGTCAATGTCATGTTAGCTATGTGGGAGAAAATGGTGGTGCTCAGTCCTCAATTTCACTCCATGGTTTATGGATACTTTAGGTTTATTAATGACATGTTTATCTTATGGCAATCATTCTATTCCCAGTGGAAAAATTCTACATCTTTCCTTAAGTTTTCCTACTGTTATGGTATTAATAGGATAAATTACTTGGACATCATGCTAGAGAAAATCCTGCCAATGGTTGTTATTCTTCCAACATTTATAGAAAGGAGATGTTTTCAAACTCATACCTCCATTTTAACAGTTACCACCCTTTCCACCAAAAAAGTCTGTCATCAAAGGGCAGATGGTTAGGGTTTTGAGATTAATATCAGATGACAGCATCTTTGATAATGAGATACATTACTCAATATGTATATGTTTGTGGAAAGGGGATACCCTATTCAGTTGTTAAACAATATTAGAACTGAAGTGGCTAGTCATCGTAGTTACCGTTTTTCACCTATATTAAAAATCAAGTCAATTACAACAGATAGTGTAGTGTAATCTACTGCGGACAAGATGAAAAACATTTGGTTTGATTTGTCAGTTCCTACTTTTTCTATTCCTTACAGCAAGGATTTTTTATATACCAGTATCCTTCGGTTGAATTGGAGTTTGTTTTTCCCATTGGCATCAAGAAATACATAGGAGCCACTCCAATCATCAATGAAAGTCCATACATTTCAGTAGACAATTTTGCA
Organism: Protopterus annectens; assembly: GCF_019279795.1. Taxonomy (NCBI): domain Eukaryota; kingdom Metazoa; phylum Chordata; order Ceratodontiformes; family Protopteridae; genus Protopterus; species Protopterus annectens. The sequence goes on from NC_056738.1 coordinate 59,917,695, forward strand.
TGAACTATATCTTGCTCTGGGAGGTGTAATTACAACACCTCCCACATAGTCTACATTGACACACGTAGCTCCTGCAGTGCCTTTTAAGTGGCAAAAACATTTAGAAATCTAAAATAAAGAATTTGAGAGCATGTATATGACATCAGAAGAAAGAAAACATCAAATGCTTTGTTCAGACACATTACTGATTGTCCAAATGTTAAAAAGTTTTTTTTTATTTTCATCAATGATAGGGTAGCAGTAGCAAATTTTAGTGGGGATGTTGATAATTTTCTTGAGTGTAAAGAGCTGTGTTGACAGCTGAGTCTTAATGCCTCAGCTGCACCTGGTGTTAATGACACAATTTTAGTTATTAGTGTATTAAAGAAAAGAGTTGCTTTAGTATAAGCAAAGGCAACACATTTTTTTATTTTTTGCATTTTGGTTTTATACTCCATACATTCATTGTGTTTATGGCATTTAACTTCCAGTTTGTATTTATATACTGATCTGTTTTGTTATGCAGTTTATATGCTTGAGATGTTGTGGTTTCTTTAACTTGAGCTTATTTCATTTGGATGACATCACCCTCATTATACATAATTTCTGTTTTTGATAGGTTGAGAATTTTGTATTTATAGCCCCTTACAATGACATACAAATCACTGTGATGAAGTCTTTATATTAAGATGAAAGCTGTCAGTTTTTGGTTTTTAAATTTTGTACATTAAACATGTGACGCTTGCAATTTGGTTGGTTCTGTTTTTTTGCTATTAGTGTGTTTAGTATTTTGATCATGTCTTGGTTAAAAAAACTTCAACATTTTATTTTTATGATGGAAACTTTTTCAATACAATGAAATGAACAGAAATTAGAGAGAGTTCAAGGAAAATAAGGGAGCATTTAGATAATAGGCATGAGTTTAGAAATGTCCCTGTTAAGTATTTTTTGATAACCCTAGCACACAAAAACTATTAGTACAATGATATGGGCAACAGAAAGGGGGTTGCCAAGCTAAAACAGCCAATAACTAAAAAAATAGCCAAACACCCTGATGAGGTATTAGAGATATTTTGGAAGTTTTGGGAAAATCGGATGGAGCAGAGGAATGGGGGAACCAAGAAAAGAGATAAATAAAAACATATATGACAGACCTCATTATTGCTTTTGGTTTTTGATGCAGATCAACATTTGCTACAAATTTACAAATCTAATAAATGTGCAGGACAGAACTTAAACAGCTACTCTCCAGCCATTCTCTGGAACAAGCTTCCCTTGACTCTAAGAAGCCTACCCCATAGCCACACTTTCAAGATCTCTCTTAAACACTACCTTAACCACCTCACAACTTGCCCCTGCAACCTCCCCCTTGAACCTAGTACACATCTTGGCCTCTTCAAACCTCTCTCTCCCGCCCTTCATCAGCCTACTATCCATCTCATCCTCCCTCCCTACTACCTATCAACTCCCCTCTTCTCCTCATGCCTCCTTCCTGCCACCGTTTACCTTTATACCTCAAGGCCTGCTCTCTCCTGCCTACCTCTTGTCCGTAAGTACATAATCTTTCCCAACTTTTTACAGGCTACCAGTGTCATACTAGGACCCTCACCATTGCTAATCCATAAACCTATCTACTCATAATCACCCCTCTACACTAACTCTGCAAACTCCCCCCAAATCCCACTGCTCCTACCTCCCTATTTATCCTACTTATATCACCCTAAACTACCCTCCATCTGCTCTGACTCCATTACAACACTAAGCTGCTATCTAACTGTATCTGTGTTAAACTCTCACTTGCCTTTCCTATTTAAATGCAATTAACACTCATAACACTTTTCATGTATTTAGCAAAATGTGTGTTCCACTATTTTTGCATTCTTCTACTGTGTATTGTGTAAACAGCAGAAGTGTTTGTATTCTTCTACTGTACATTGGAGCTTTTCTCCCCGAGCCTCCAATGAAAAAGGGCCCTGTCCCAGTCGGACTATCCCAGCCAACAAATGTCAAATAAAATAAAATAAAAAATAAATAAATAAAACCATTTGACAGAGTTGTGATTTTATGAGTAGGGTAATGGTAGCATTTGTATTTCCTGATAGAATAGTGGAGTTAATTAGGAAGAATATGAAGGATCAGAGAAGTAAGAATCAAGGTGGAAGGGCTCCTCTCTGACAAGATGGGTTTGAACAGAGGAAGCAGGCAGGGTTGTCCTTTTTCTACTTTATTTGCATTATACTTTGATCTATTGGGAAATAAAATAAGGGACTCACAAATACAAGGGTATGACTGGTGTGGTACTCAAGAAAATTTAGCCTTATTTGCAGATGGTATTATTTTGTATTTGATAAATCCAGAAAAGGATACTTCAGTGTTGTGAAATATCTTGAGACAGGTTCATGTTTTTTTCAGGTTACAATAAAGGCTACAGCAGTAAAGTACATTCCCATACATTAATTGTTTCAGCAATACATAAGATGAAGTATTTGAGTTAAAAAGTATTCTATTATTGCAGCTTTGGATATGTGGGAATAGATTAAATAACAAATGACACACAAAATGAGAAGTTGGAGCTCCTGACAATGGATATGGATACTGTACAAGCAGTGAAAATGTTTCTAATCCCCTTAGTATTCCATACAGGTCAACCAGAGAAGAGGCTGTGGGCCATTATTAATAAAGAACTGAAGGAATTTATTTTGGAGAGAAAGGGGGCAAGAGTTAAGTAGAATACGTTTTTCTCCTCTGCAGAGCAAGGAGCTTTCGGATGATCAAATCTGAATTGAGTACTTTAAAACCATGCAGTTAAAGCTCATATACATACCACACACAGAAGATGTCAAATCAAAGTGGAAAGAAAGGATGTTGTAATGGGGAGTCATGAAATAAGAAAGCATGGTTTTGAATGCAGGCACTTAAGGAGAACAGAAATAACCATATATAATATTATATGTACAATGTAGAAGAACATACTTTGAGAACAAAAGCAATACAGGAATGGATAAATGAAATTTTATCAATAGGGATGGCAGTAAGTGCACAGAAAATAGGCAAAAGGGAGCTGGTATTTATTGGGGAAATTAGCAAAAGAACCAGTATATTGGAAGCAGATAAATAAGGAGGAAAAAGTCATAGAGTGGGATGAGGTCAAACAGAATTCTGGATTGTGGGTTGGAAAACACCTTTCCTAGTAGGGACTGATAAACATATAGGCATACAGAAATGGATAGGGGATTGTTAAATGAAAGACGAGCTCTGGTTGAGTTTATAGTTGAGTCTAAAACAGAAGCTTCAGTAAAAACAATAGATAATTAGTAGGGTATATAAAATAATGTATGATAACTATAAGAATCACTCAAAAGAGATTAGACAAAACTGGGAAATGAGAATAAAAAGGCAATATACAAAGAAACAATGGAAGTATATTTGTATGGGCTCCAAGTATGCAACAAAAACTAGAAGGTTTAGTATTTTTTCATGAAAGTGCTTGCATTGGTATTGTTATACCCCAAACAGACTTCAGAGAATTTTTCAACAGGTAGACTGTAGTTCCTGAAGATATGACAGAGAAAGAGATGGGTAGCTGGGAAATGCTTTTAGGGAATGTAAAGAGTTGATTTACAATCCTGCTGGACTGACAACTGGCTCACAAATAAGATGCAGGAAATCAAAATAGGGGGAGTTAACTCATCAAAGAGACTAATCTCACCAGTGGAATCCCTCCAGGGCTCTGTGCTAGGATCTTTCCTGTTTGACATTTACTTTTCTTAAGTAAAAGCCAATACCGCAGGGCTCTTTTTGCAGGTGACTGCAAGCTAAAAGCAGTCAGTGAATCCCCAGATGACTTAGCCATCCTGCAGGGAGGTTTCTCCTAAATAAATAACTGGTGGCAAAATCATGGACTGAAACTAAATACAAAAATGCATTATTGTATCCTTTAGGAATTCCTCTATCCAAGGGAACCACCATATTAACAATACACCCCAAAAAGTTGACCCATTGGTTTGATTTGGGAACTTATATGGACAGTGACCTAACGTTTGACAAACGTGTGAATTGTTGTAAGAAAGTCCTTCTGTATTACACAGCTTATAAACAAAGGGACTGTGTCTAAATCTAGTGATGTCTTTGTTCCCCTTTACTCGGCCCTTATTAGGCCAATTATTGAATATAATGGCCCATTTGGCTTGTATCTGTCCAGACAAATGCAACAACTGGGATGCCAACATAAATACCTTACCAAAATGATAGAAGGTCTAAACAAAGTGTCTTACACAGACGTACAAAGGGTCCTGTCACTATAACCGGTATCCTACAGACTACTAAGAGATGACCTGTGTTTGTGATACAAGGCATCCTACAACCCAATACTGATGGATTTAATGCACATCAACAAGTCAAATGTCATATAAATACTATGTATAGGGATCTAAACCTCTTCTGCAACATCAACAGAATGGTTTGAAGGGACAGGTATATCTTGCAGAGGACACCGCTGCTCTGGATCAGACTCCTCATCCACATAAAATAAAGTTCATCCCTGTCCTTATTCAAGCATAATTTGGATCTATAGATGGGAAACAGAAAATGTACCCTAGTACTGCCCTCTGTGCTACTAAATGCTTATCCCGTGCATGGCTCCCTTCAAATTATCTATGGTATGATCCAGTTAATATATAATAATATTGACCATAGTGTAGGTAAGACCAATCGATAACCAAATGGAATAGGTAATTCGAGCACAAAAAGGAAACTGGCTAGGCTTAAAATGGCCTTCATGGGCAGCTAGCCCAGTGCTTAACTATGAACCTATGTAGATGTTGGATCACAGCACAGTATGATATAGGTTTGTTTATGGATCAGTCAGAAAACATCCCTTCATTTTTCTAATAAGACTCCCCTTAGCATCTCTGCTGTGTTAGTAGCTCATAGAGCCAACAACAGTCATAATAGTAACAACAAATTTGCATAACAGTATAAAATGTGTGACAAAACAGTGGATTAATCCCAAAAAAAATATTCAGCCTCAGCCATGGTAGACTGACAAAAAAAAACTGAAAACCATTAATGGCCAATAAAACCCATAAAACATAATCATGGCAGAAGCATTACATTATGAGGCATACCATCATGACAGAAAAAGATGGTGGAGACAGACTGCATGTACTGCTTGTTCCTAAACAAAATGTATCAGATTATGTAACAACTTTAGAAAACTGAATACCATACCTTTCAACTGACCAGATTTTCACAGAATGTGCATATTTTTGTATCATATTTTTAGTCTGCTCCTCATAAAATTTGCGGTCTTCTGGCAAATCAATGAGGAATGAATTCATTAAATAATGACAGACATTTGAGTTTTAGACTTCATATCCTTCAGAAAATTCAAGGTAACAAAAACCTTTTGTTCTAGCAACTTTCTAATTTTATAAGACCAGTATTTATAATTTGTCTCTATTTTTGTGCCTTTGTTCCCCCATCATTTTAGGCTTTGTCTGGATTTCTTGTGCTAGAGGTTGAGAGGTATGCTGAATAACATTTCATAGTATGATAACTAACCCATGCCTTTTGCCCAGGCAGTACATCTGAAACTTCTTACAACCAGGCTTTAATTAATGGTATTTTTAAAAGCAGCCGTATAAATAAATTAGGCTACTTGAGGAAGCAAACATCATTTTCAAGTGTTGGTTTCTTTTAGGTACTCCACCAGCACTGATCTAAAGAGTCTAAATAACTTGACCGTCTAAATTGTTGAAGGAAGTCAATATCAAGTGGAGCTAAACACTGAGATGATGCGATCACTTTTTTCTGAACTTTTTTATGTCTTTGAAGTATGAAAGTGTCATTAGTCTATGACTTGCAAGAATACTGAATAGATTCAGGGATGTGTGAGAGTCCTTAAACTACTTTTACTTAATCCATGTGTCTAAACAACATCTTGTCAACAAACACAACGGTATCACACAAATGGCCAACTTATGCTGTGGAGACATATAACCCAGCCCAGAATGAAACCAAACTACAAACCCTCCCAAAAAAACAAGTCCCCACTTTCTGTAAAATTAGCATATGCCTTATCCTCACGCTTGCTCATTTATCTGAAACAAAGTGCGAGCAATATGTAATTGCCATCAACAAGCCTGAAATCCCATCTAAAACAGAAGTTTATTTAAAACCAAAGACCACAAATGAAAAACTTGTACACCCAAATACCATTAAATAATGCAGTAACCTATTTCAGTGAATCATTCTTATGCATATTTAAATTGCTATCTCCTATTCAACAAAACTGTGGAATAAAACAACACCCTGGTTGGTACAATAACCAAAAAAAAGGAAAACAAATACCTTTAAATCTATTAACATAGAGTAGCCTAAGAAATAATGCAAAACATATGGCAAACATTGACACAAAAAGCTAATATAACCACCTACAACACAGTCATAAAAATAAATCAAACCATTTTTGGAATTTACTCAATAATCTCCTAAAACCTGAGAAAAAAACTCAACTAGACCCATTCATACAAGTTTGATTATTCAGTCACCAGTATCCTAAATGCACACTTTATAAAAGCCACAACCTCCAAATTTCAAAATAGAAAAAAAAATAACCACAATATGAGTTATAAGTACTAATTTCAACATTTCCATTTAACATTATACCTACAGAAAGTATCAGAAAATGCTTAAAACCTAAACCCACTAGCACCTTATAAACTACCTTCTAAGTTCCTACTAATCACAAATCACCTTGGACTCAACAGCACACCCAGTTTCAATTCCAATAAATTAATCTGTCGAAGAATGTTATGTTCCTTCACACCGGAAAAAGACTTAAATAATTCCTCTTCACAAGGGAGGATATTCAGTAAAACTCACTAATTTTAGATAAATTGCAATCTTTTCTTCTCTCAAAAATACCTGAAAGATTTTTACATAAAAACTGTTATTATACCTGCAAAACAATAATCTTCCTTTCCCAGTGCAACATGGTTTCAGACCAGGGTATGGTACAGACACTGTATTATGGTCTTTTCTATAGTCATCAAATAGGAGTCAAAGTCATGTACTAGAATCACTTTTTTCTGACCTCTTTAAATTTGATACACTCTCTTACTCAAGTGTGTAAAATAGCAAAGCTAGAATTGTATGTTTTTTCCCTTCCTTGGCTTAGCAGTCATGTTAGTCACAGAACCCTAGTCATTCAATGCCAAACCTCTTACTCTAAAATATGGTAAGTGCATCCCACTAGTGTTTTTCATATTTATCAAGGCAATCTATACTTCCATACCAAAAGGGAAAATTTTACAATATGCACAATATTCAGCATTATTTTGATCTGACTTCAGACTTAAACACTATTTATTTATTTACTGATTGATTGACTGACATTTGATTACTGGGAAAGTCCATCTGGGTAAAACCCATTTTCAGTGATGGCCCATGGAGAAAAGCTCCAAAGTATTACAAAACATTTTAAGAATAATAATTTTACAATCTTCAAAAATAATACAAAACATCCACGGTTTAAATAATTATGCCAAATTAGACATAATATGAAAGAATAAATAGAAGTTATATGACAATAATTTAATATTTAGAGAAATTTTATCTAATTTACAGAGAAATTAAACATAAGTAATATAATACAAACAGGAATTGCAATAAGAAGTGAGAGGAAAAGCAGACATATGGTATATTTAGAGAGAAAGCCAGGGAAGAGAAATTTATACAAGTAAGGAAGTGAGTGAAGAAGAGAGAAAAAGAAGATGAGAGGTACGAATATGTTATTTGTTCACATTTAGGGGATATAGTTTATCCTGATGTTAAACAAGAACAAAGCCAGATTTTGGCAAGGGAGTCTTTCAGAATGGTTTTGAAAGATGGGAGGGAAGATATTGACTTGACAGATACTGGTAAGGAGTTCCAGGTCTTGGCAACATGGTACGAGTATTGTCAATGCATAGCAGATTTCATGGGTTTGTGGCAGACAGGAGTTTTTGGTCATTTGATCATAATGACTGGCTGAGAATATAGCTATGTAAAGTGCTGAACAAGCAAATGGATGTGGGATAATTTTATAGGTGGCAAAAAGCTGTGTATATGTTCGCTGATACAGTAGTTCTAACCAAGTTAGGCTTTTCAGTGGTATACAGTGATGGGTTCTGAAAGGGGTATTTGCTGCAAAATTCGCGACTTTGTTATATCATTGTTCCAATGTTGATATTTCTTTTTCTTGGAGGTTAATAAAGATGGAAGCACCATAAAGAAGTGTGGGAAGTGTAGTTTTAGTTGCGTTGGTGAGAAAGTGGTTCTGGCTCTGTAAAGCATTCCTAATTTTGATGATTTTTTAATGGAATTTTGCGTATGCAGGCCAAATTTAAAATTATCTTCTACTATCAGCCCTAAAAGCTTGCTATGAGAAGTAACTTCAGTGGTTGCATTATCAAGAGAAAGGACTTTATAAATTTTGTTTTTTCATGAGACAGGGATTTAAGGAAAAAGTAGTACTTTGTTTTTTGGGGGTTAAGCTTGAGTTGTGAGTTACAAAGCCATGTTTCAGTGGCTGTTAAAGGTCGCTGAGTAATTAGGTGTTACATGTTGTCATACGTGCAAATGAGTGTAGAGTCGTCTGCATACTGTATTAGGGAGGCCTGTTGTATGGATGTGTGGAGGATGTTGGTGAACATGTTAAAGAGGAGGAGATCAAGGATAGACACTTGGAGGTATATAGAGAGAGACCCAGTGAGCTCATTTGAAATAGAAGTTTTATTTCACTTTATTTGAAAAATGTTTCAAGGACTCTCAACTAATACTAAATGCAAGTAAAGCTAAACTGTATTTGCCCTCCCCACAACTCAAGAAGAACTTCAAAACATGAAAATAATATCTCAGAATAATACTACAATTAAACAGTTAACCCACGCCAAACTCCATGAAGTCATTATAAACCAAAATCTAAAATCTGACCAACATATTAATTATATTATCAGCAGAGAAAATGGAGTCTACTCTACAAGATCAAAACTTATCTGAGAGAAAATGCTGTTTACAACAGCCCAAAAGTTACTACTACTACACATTATTACTACTACTACTACTACACATCATTACTACTACTACACGTTCTAGTCTACTCAAGTCTAGACTAGTCCAGTCTATGCTTCTTCAGTTCTAACATAATAGCTGCACAATCCAATGAAGTGCAAAAAAGCTATCCCAAAAATACACATTCACCTCTGTTTTATAAAGCAGGACACACCACTGTATTGCATTAGAGGAACTACACTTACTTAATCAATAAAATGTGCTTACTCTCTCGTAATTCAAAATGTATTTATTTATATATTCTTGACCAGGTTAGTCCCACAAGACTAGTGGTCTCTTTTCAAGGGAGCCCTTGGTGGCATTTACACTAAGTAAAAGAAATTTGGCCAGAGCACCAATGATATTCCTCTATTCTTTTTCTGTCACATTTTTATAGCCACCTGACCTACCACCAGCTCAGGCAGATGGGACCTCTATTTAACATCTTATCCAAAGAACTGCACATGCAGGAATGCAGTGCCTTCCTCATGCTGCACTACAGTGTCAGAAATTAAAAAAAATGAATGCATACAGAACCCACAGTTTTCAGATTTCCTAGCATCAAAGTTAAGAGGGTTACCTGTAAAGTCATTGATACTGACGTTAACCCTACAGGAATCCAAGGTGGAGACTAACTAGAAGCTTGCACAACTCTAACAGCAGTTGTTAGGACTAATTAACATGATAGCTAAGCCAGGAATGTGCCTGTCATAAAGGAGTTAAGCAAAAAGGATGATCTAGAATCACATTTGGTGACATGTGAATGATATGCCACACAATAAAACTAAGAAGCAAAGATTAGGCTAAGATAATTTCCTCTCACGCTGACAGGGGAAGCACCAAAATCCTTCATGGACATGAAAAGGACTGATTGCACTGACTGTCAGAAACTTAGAAGGAGTCATTAACTACAGCTGGGATAGCTTCTGAATTGCAATTACAACTATACATTTAATGATGATAAACCTCTAAGAGCCCAAATGCATAATTTAAAGCATACTGCATTTTAAACCGTGCTTCGAACCTGATAACAATAAAAGGAAAATGTTAGAAATTCTAGTGGAAGACAGATTTAAGATAGTATTACCTAGTACTGAAAGAAAGCATGCGTTGCAAAGTGACCCCAAGAATTTTAACAAATTATTAACGTTAGTAGAATACTTATTAGTTAATAGCACATGGTTTATAACTGAATTCCTTGGTTGTAGACCTAAAGTTGCAATAGGAAAAATGCACAGTAATGAGTTAATGTGTGTCAAGTGTGGAGGGAAGGATCGCAGAGCCAGATTCCATTCCAGTTCTACTGATACTAAAGAGAATGCTAGCAGCATATATGTAAAAATCAATACATATTCTGCAAATGAAGTTGTTCCTATAAAAAGTGATGCTTCTGCAGCTAGAATAACTGAGTCAACATTATAGCACTTAGCTATAATCAGGCTGGTGAAGTGTTCTGCATTTCTAGAAGGGAAAGAAGTTCGAGCTCTGCTAGATACTGGAAACATGATTACCCTTGCTAAGGTTCCCCTGGTATGTAAGTATAAAATTAGTAACAAACAAAAAATGGAGGTAATATGCATTCATACTGAAAAAATTAATATCTTCCTCAAACATGCAAAAGTTCATACAGATTTATGGAGATTTTTGCAAACTGTGGCTGTAGCCCCTGACTCCTTATGTTGCAGGTGGAAAATATTTCCCACATTTACAGGTACTGTGAAAATACAGCAGGAAAGAGACCCCATAAACACAGTTTGGCAGGGTGACAGAATTCATCTTAACAAAGAGGTAAACCAACAGTCTGATCAGCCCATTCATTTTAAGTAACAGGGGAGTGGATAGCAAGACAGTGACATTCACACAGAGGTCCAGAGTCAAAAACAGGAGAAGGGATTTAGCAATGAAGCTCTAAAAGAGGACATACTCTAGCTGTGATTAGGTGGTAAAAAGAATTCTACATTTTACCAGGAACTTACTCCAGTGGCAGATGCTGTGATAAATGTCACTACAGGAACTGAAGTTAAACTGATTTAAAGTCCTAAAGTAAAAAATCAGTACAAGACAGATGACTACAGAGAAACTTACAAGAGGTGTTAGCATAGAAACAGAGAAGATAAAAAACAGAACAAGAAGGGCATTCAAATAGGGATCCTCACAGCAAAGAAATAGTAGTAACTACTGAAATAGGTGAGATAATGCATAGGTCTAAACTCATTTCTGTTCACAATAATTAAAAAAGGAACCATCAAGATGTTAATTTAGCTAGTCAAAAAGTTAAAAGCAATAGGAGATTTTTTTGTCTAGAAATACCCTTTGTACAAAAATACATAGAAGAGTCAGCAATGCCAGTCTTTTTCAGCGAGGGAGCTATATCTTCCACTACAAAACAAGCTAATAAAGAAAACAACTCAAAGACTTACATGTACGTTATATAAACTTTTAAAAAGTCCAATGGGAAGATATTTTAAGTATGACAGGACAGAATATAACAAAGGTTGTAGGAGAAATAATAAACAAGATGTTCCCAGTATCTTTACTCCTATTTTTGAGCTAAAGGATTATCTCTTTCTCATATATACAGAGTAAGTAAAGTCAGAGAAGAAATGTTACATCCAATATTTGTACAAAACCTTACAAGGCATTAGTACTGGAGTCAGCCCATAGTTACATGTTGTGGGGGAGGGGGTCACCTGGGGTTGGTGTGTGTGTATAAACACACACACACACACATTTATATATTTTATATATATATATATATATAGGTTTAGTAATATTACTATAAACTACATAAAATTAACATGAAAAATAGTCGACACAAAAAGGTCAAAAACAGATCAGGGCTGCAGGCAGTTTTTTCAGTTTGTACTCTAATGTCTGGTACTGCCCCAACCCCAGTGAATAGTTTCATAAGTTGGTACTGGGCTATCGGCCCTAGGGCCTATACAAGCCTAGCCATAACAATTCCTTGACTATTTCTTCCCACAGTATTTACTTCCCTGGACCCCTGTCTAGCAGGGTGACTGACATAATCCCCAGGGTGAATTTCCTATCTCCCATCCAATCATCAAGGTTCCTTTTGAAGACGGCCAAAGAAGCACTCTGCTTGATATGTATGGGCAGTCTATTGCAGAGTATGGGGAGTCTCTGGGTCAGGAACCTATTGCTCCCGCATGTTTTGTTCATTGTAATGACAAAGTTTAGATCCCTGGAGTGTGTCTCTCTGAGGGATTGGGATTTCTTTAAGTGTAGCATGTCCAACAGCTCTGGGTTTGACATGGCCTTGTATGTTAAGCAGAGATTGCCTCTGAGTAGATGATATGTGACAGAGTATAGCTGGAGTTTTTTTAGACAATCAGCAAAGGGCATTTGCTTTAGGCATGTTATTCTTTTAGTGAGGTATTTCTGCGGACTTTCCAGTTGCTGCAGATGTCTTGAGAGGAGCATACCAAACGGGGCGCTGTATTCCATAATGGGTCTAATGAGGGATGAGTACAGTGGGACAATGACCTCCTTTTTTCTGGATGAAAAGCGTTAGTGATGAGGTGTGCCACATAGAAGGATTTCCTGACTGTTGTGGCAATGTGGTTATCGAAGGTGAGACCACTGTCCACCTGTGTCTCTAAGTCTCTTATCACACTTTCGGTGTTTAGTGTACTGCCACCTATGTGGTAATTCATGGGTACATGTTTTATCCCAAAGGTGATAACTATACATTCCTTGGCATTGAGCTTGAGCCCATGGCTCTGGCACCAAGCATCTGTTTCTGTAAGGCCCTTTTGTAGAATATCCACATCATTTGGGGATTCAATAGCGGCTCCCAGTTTGCAGTCAACTGCGAACTTTGTTAGCCAGAGTCCCTTAGTGTTGGCCTGTACCTCAGAAAAGTAGATGCCAAACAAGAGCGGTCCGAGGACTGAACCCTGAGGTACTCCACTTGTCACTTGTCTGGAGATGGACTTGGAGTCGGCTATTTTTACAGTGTGGGTTCTGTCAGTAAGCCAGTTGGCAACCCATCGAGTGACATAGGGATTAATGCCCAGCTTATTAAGTTTATCTATGATTCCAGAGTGGGGGATGATGTCAAAGGCCTTGGTGAGGTCCAGATAGATTGTGTGGACCACCTTACCCTTGTCCACAGCTCTGGAGACTAATTCGAAGAAGTCAATCAGGTTCAGGAGACAAGATCGGCCCTTCATGAAGCCAAACTGCATGGGGTCCAGTGTTTGAAGGTTGCCAATGTCTTGGTTTATAAGTTCCATGATAATACGTTCCATGGCCTTGCAGATCTGGCTCAACAGACTGATGGGGCAGTAGTTCCCATTATCCAAGGTGGATCCCCCCTTGTGGAGTGGGATAACTGTAGCTGTGCACCATTCATTGGGCACAAAGCCTGAGGTGAGGCTATGATTAAACATGACACTTGAGGTGCCAGTTCATTTTGTAGTTCATGTAGTACACAGCCTGGAATGTCGTCTTGTCCCATGGATGTTGTATTCTTAGCTTTGGAGAGTGCGTTTTTTACCTGTGTGGCCGTTATTACCGGAATTTGGCAATCTTTCAGTACTGAGATGGGCCCTTTAGGGGGTGAGAGAGGGGTGAAGTTTGCACTGAATCTATCTGCCAGGATATTGGCAATATCCTTGGGATCAGTATATTTGATGCCATTCTGTTGTAGCTCAGAGCAGATCTGAGCATTGCCATTTAGATTATTGACATAGCTGTAGAATGCCTTGTGGTTGTCTTTGGAATCTTTGGCAATTTTATGTTTGTAACTAGTTTTGGAGGATTTTATGAGGGATCTCAGCTTCTTACTGAGGCTGGTAAGGGAGTTTTTTGCATCCTGGGATTTTCCTCTTTTCTGCAACAGTTTCTACCTTTTGTTGTAAAGTTTGTTTATGGCAAGGAACCACAAGATTGGCTTCCTTTTTTTGGAGGAGAGCATCTTGGTTCTATTTGGGATGGCAAGATTCATGCATGAGTGGATGTGCTCGTACAGTGTCTTAGTGTAGGATTCAGCAGTCGAATTTTCAGTTCCCATCTGCATGGGTGTCATGAAATTTGTCACTTCTGACCTGAGTAGCATGAAGTTGGCTTTGAAGAAGTTTTTTATGGAGGTTTCCTTACTGAGGGGTGGGGGTGGGATGTGGATGTCAAGAGTGATTAGCTTATGGTCAGACCTGACCAATGAGGTGGTGACCATAGGTGTGGAGCATCGATTTCCCATGTGGGTAATGACCAGGTCTAGGATATTGGAGCCCCAGGTGGAACTAAGGCTTAGTTGATCCAGGGCATTGGAATTTATGAATTCCAAGAACCCTTGGGCAAAGGTGTTGGTACACAAGTAGTTTTCCCAGTTAATGGCAGGGTAGTTGAAATCACCCAGTATTAGGATGTTTGGTTGTATCTTAATATTTTCCTGTATATTTAGAAAGGTGTAGTGAGAATCTTGGAGCATGGTGGGGGATCTATAGCAAGCTAAAATCTGGATTGCAGTCTTACCTAGTGTTAGTTGCACCTGGAGAATTTCAGACGCATTGTGTTGGGCAACTAGCCTGGTGTTGTGAATATCCTTGGTGAATATGGACACTCCTCAACCTTTAGTGTTTTGGTCCTGGTTTGATGGCCGAAAAGTGTGGTAAGAGCTGTAGCCTGGTATTGCAGGGGTGCTCTCTGGACCCTTGAACCAGGTCTCAGTTACTGCACAGATACCGATGTTCTCCATTTTTAGGAGTGCCTCAAGAGAGTGCATTTTGAGGTTTAGACTTCTAGCATTGAGTAGCATTACCTTCAGATTTTACATGCTTGTACCTGTTACAGTGGTGGTTTTGTCCTTTGAACTTTGCCTAAAAAAGGCACTATAGGGGTGGCAAGAGCCTTAGCCAGTATCCTGAATCCCAGGGTTGACAAGTGCAGACCATCTCTGGCAAAGCATTGTGGTCTGTCAATCATGTCGTCCCAGGCAGACAGATACTGGATCCCCTTTGAATGACACCAGAAGCTTAGCCAATTGTTGAAGTCAATCATTTTGTTCTTATACTGTGGTATCATTCTGGGCAAAGGCAGGATGCTACTCAGGGCTAGGGCCATACCTGCCTGGGCCACATGATCTGAGAGCTCTTCCATGTCTCTTTTCATGTAGTCCAGGGAGGTACGTCTCAAGTCATTCACTCCAACATGGACAATGACAGAGTCATATTTGTACTTCTTGTGGAGTGACTTGAGATACCCACAGTCACTCTAAACTGGCATTTAATAGCAGTGATTCACTGCAACAAGCCCTGTACCACATCAAAGTAGCCAGACCCAAAGAGGTCCATTTACAACACACACTCAAACCACCACGAACAAACATATGTGCACCAACACACACACACACACACAAACCACCACCAACAAACCACCAGCACCCCCAACACACACACAAAAACTACCAGCACCATCAACAAACACACACACACACACACAAAGCATCAGCAAAACACACACATGCACAACCACCAGCACCACCAACATATACATGCAAACCACAACAACCAACACACACAAACCACCGCCAACACAAACACATAAACAAAAACCACCAACATCAGCAAAACACACACACTACCAAAGCCATCAGAACCACCAACACACACACACACACACACAAAAACCACCAGCAACATACAAACAAAAACACCAACACAACCAGCACACATACACACACAAACCACCAACACACATAAAAATCACCAGCACTCCCACACAAACACACATACACACCACCAACACACACAAACCACCAACACATGCACAAACCACCACCAACACACACACACACGCACGCACACACACACACACACACACACACCACCAGCACCACAAATGCACACACACAAACCACCACTACCACCAATGCACACATACAAACCAGCACAAACACACACACACACACACACACACACAAACAAACCAGCACTACCAACACAAATACAAACCAGCACCACCAACACACACAAACACAAACCACCTTCACCAAATCACACAAGCAAAAAACACCAACAACCATACACACACACAAAAACCAGCAACATATACGCAAAACAACAGCATCACCAACTCATATACACATACAAAAAAAACACCAGCAACACCAACACATGCACAAACTACCACCTCCAGCACCATCAACACACACAAACCACCAGCAGCAACAAAACAAATACACACACAAAACACCAGCACACACAAACTCACAAACCATCACTAACAAAACACACACAAACACAAACCACCACCTCCAGCACCACCAACACACAAACCAGCACCACCGGTAAAACCAACACAAACAAGCACCACCAGCAAAACCAACACACATACACACACACACACAAACAAACCAGCACCACTAACACACACAGACACACACAAGCAAACAAAAACCAGCAGCAGCAGCAACACACTGATGCATCCACACAACTCACCAGCACACACACAAACAAACCACCAGCATCACTACCAACATACACACAAAGCAGCAGCACCAACATACACACAAACCAGCATTACCAACACACACACACTAGCCATCACACACAAACCACACAAACACAAACCACCAGTGCCACCAACACACACAAAAATCACCAACACACAAACACAGACAAAACACCAGCATAACCAACCCATGCACAAATACTCACAAAAAACATCAGCAACACCAACACATAAATACACACACACACACCAAACACCCCCCTGCATCATCAACACAAACCACCAATGTGCCCAAATGCACATAAAAAACACCAGTATCACCAGCACACACACACACACACACACACACACAATCCAAATACCACCACCGACACACAAACAAAAAAAACACCAACACACAAAAAACAACAGCACCACCAACACACAAGCACACAAAACCCACCAGCAGCACCAACATACACATACACACACACAAACCAGAGCCACCAGTACCACCAACACACACACAAACCAAAACCAGTGCCACTAACATACACATACACACACAAACCACCACCAATATGCACATACACAAACTGCCAGCACCACCAACACAAATGCACACAAACTGCCAACAGACACACAGAAAACACTGGCACCAACACACACACACAAAAACACTAGCTCTACCAATGCACACAAAAACTGCCACACCAACACACAAACCACCACCAAAACACACACACAAACTGCCAACCCACAAACACAAACCACCACTACCAAAATCAGCACACACACAAAAGACACACACACACACACACACACACACTACCACACGTGCACATAAAATACCATCACTACCACACACACACAAGCCACCACCAACACACACAAAAACTAGCACCAACAAACAGACAAAGAACCACTAGCACTACCAGCACACACACAAACACAAACCACCATCACCAACATATGCGTACACAAACTGCCAGCACCACGAACACTAACCACCAGCACCACCAACACACACACACACAAAAACCACCAGCACCACCTACACATGCAAAAACCACTAGGACCAACACACACACAAACCACCATCTCCAGCACCACCAACACACACACAAGCCACCAGAATAGCCAACACACATACACACAACCACAACCACCACCAACACACACACACACAACTGCCAAAGCACCACCATCAACACACACAAATACACACAAACCACTGCCAAAGCAGCATCAACACACACAAACACACACACACATACACCAGCTCCAACACACACGCATACACACATACACAAACCAGCACCGCCAACACACACAAACCACCACAAGCACCACCAATGAACACAAAAACCACTAGCACCAATACACATACAAAAACCATCAGCACCAAAACACACCAATCATCAGCACCAACACACACAAACCACCAGCATCAGCAGCACACACACCACAACCACCAGCAACAAACACACACACACACAAACCACCACCAACACACACACGTACACACACACAAACCATCAACATACACATACCCAAATTACCAGCACCACCAACAAACACACAAACCACCAGCACCAACAAACACAAAACACTAGCACCAACACACACACAAAAACCACCACACCAGCAACACACAAACCACCACCAAAACTATCAGACACACACACAAACCACCATCATCACTACCACACATACACCACAACCACCAACATGCACACACAAACCACCACCAACACACACACAAACCACCAGTGCAAACACACATAAACAAACCATCACTGCCAACACACACACACACACACACACACACACACACACACACACACACACACACACAAATCAGCACCAACACATACAAACCACCATCAGCACCACCAGCACACAAATCAGCAGCACCAACAAAACCAATAAACACACAAATAAGCACCAACACAAATAAACCAGTACCACCATCAAGCACATAAACCACCAAAAACACACACAAACCACCAGCACCACCAACATACACAAAACACCAATATCACCGACAAACATTCACCCACACACAAATCACCAGCACCACACACACAAAGTCCACCTGTACTACCAACACTCACATACACAAACCACCACCTCCAGCCCAACCAACACACACACAAAACCATCAGCATGGCCAACACACACCACCAACACCACAAATACACACACAAACTGCAACCATCATCAACACAAAGAAACAATCACCAACACACACACAAACTACAACCTAACAAACTGCCAGCACCACACACACAAACCACAAATACACAAAAACGGCCAGCACCACCAATGTACATACAAACCACCAACACACACACACACACACACACACACAACCCCAACCCACAAACCACCATCAAAACCAACACACACACAAATCACAATCACTAACAAAGACACATCCAAACCACCCCCACTATCAACACACAGACACACAAACCACCTTCAGCAAACCAACAGACACAAACAAATCAGCACCACCAGCAGCATACACACAAACCACCACCACCAGCACCACAAACACACAGACACAAACCACCAGCTCTACCAACACAGGGACAGCACCAGCATCACCAACACACACACAAAAACTAACAGCACCAGTCACACAAACATACAACTGACAGCAGTATCAACACACACAAACCAACACCAGGAAGATCAACACAAACACACACAAACTAGCATCACCAACACACACAAACCACCATAATTATCAGTACAAACACACACACACAAACTACCTGCACCAATAACAC
Organism: Protopterus annectens; assembly: GCF_019279795.1. Lineage (NCBI taxonomy): Eukaryota > Metazoa > Chordata > Ceratodontiformes > Protopteridae > Protopterus > Protopterus annectens. The sequence continues at coordinate 59,937,020 of NC_056738.1, forward strand.
ACATACAAACTACCACCATCACCAGCACAAACACACACACACAAACCACCAACACACACACAAACCACCACCATCAACAAACCACCACCAACCTACAAAGTGCCAGCACCAACACACACACACACAAATGACTAGCACATCAAATACACACACAACCAAACTATCAGTAGCACCAACACACACACACAAAAACACCAGCTCCACCAACAGACACAAACACACACACACATACACTCAAACAAACCAGCACCAACACACACACACAAACCACCATCAGCACCAACACACAAACCAGCACCACAACCAAAGCCAGTACACACACACAAACAAGCAACACAATCAAAACCAACACAAACAAACCAGCACCACCATCAAGCACATAAACCACAGCAAACACACACAAACTACCAGCACCACCAACAAACACACAAAACACCAATATCACCAACACACACTTACCCACACACAAACCACCAACACCACACACACAAAATCCACATGTACTGCCAACACTCAGACACACAAACCACCACCTCCAGCCCAACCAACACACAGACACACACACATAAAAACCACCAGCATGGCCAATACACACACACACACACACACACACACACACACGCAAACCAACACCACAAATACACACAAAAACTGCAACCATCAACACACATAAACAACCACCAACACACACAAAGTACAACCTAACAAACTCCCAACACCACACACACAAACCACAAATACACAAAAACCACCAGCACCACCAATGCACATACAAACTACCGACACACAGACAACCCCAACCTCAACACACAAACCACCATAATCAAAACCAACATACACACCCAAATCACCATCACTAACAAACACACATCAAAACCACCATCACTATCAATACACAGACACACACACAAACCACCATCAGCACCACCAGCAAAACCAATACACACACAAACAAGCACCACCAGCAAAACCAACATACACAAACACATCATCACCACCAGCATGCACACAAACCACCAGCACCACAAACACACACACAAACCACCACCACACAAAGCAGCACCAACACACACACAAACCACCACTAGCACCACCAATGCACACACACAAACCACCACACATATATAAACCATCAGCACCAAAATGCACCAATCACCAGCACCAACACACACAAACCATCACCAACACACACACAAAAACAAAAACCACCAATATACACAAACCAGAACCACTAATAAACACATACACAAATCACCAGCACTACCAACAAACACACAAACCACCAGCACCAACACACACACAAAAACCACCACCACATCTAGCACACACACACACACACACACATACACATAAACATGCAAACCACCACCATCACTACCACAGGTGCACCACAACCGCTAGCATGCACACACAAACCATCAGCGCATGCACACACACACACACACACACACACACACACACACAAACACACACGCACACATAAACAAACCACCATCACTACCAACACACACAAACCAGCACCAACAAACACACAAA